>NW_004524628.1:10733459-10735114 GCF_000260255.1 Octodon degus
CCCCACAGTCATGGGCTGTGGCTGCCTTGCAGCCGCCCCCCAGCCATGGACTCAGTCCTCCAAAACCATGGGCCATATTTAACTTCTTTACTTTTACATTGCAGGCACCAGGCACTCAGGGATGGGAAAGTTAATGCAGACATCAGAAGGTTTTCAGTAACCAACATAGGCCGTCGTATGAGGAAGAACAAGAACAATGACTGAGAGAGTGAGGGAAGGGAGGAGAGTGATGGAAATGAAAAGAGGAGGATGGGACTAGCTGACTCTTAGCCAACCAAGTCCCCGAGGCCGGGAACCCCTCCAGCCCAGGCACCTGCCGCCTCTGCCTTCTCCAGGCCTGCCCCACCCACCCCATGGAGGGGCTGCAGGTGAGCAGATTGGAGTCTGACTACCAGGTGGAAATGGTGGCCAGGCCGAGCCCTTTGGGGACGATGGCCTAGTTCCACATGTCTGCTCCCAAGGCGCTTTCTGCTTGGTCCCAGCTGGGGAAAGAGGGATGTGGCAGCAACAGTGCCAGTGGCAATTCCATCTCTGTCATTCAGTCTGGACACACTGAGGCAGTGCACGCGGTAGGGACAGCTCTAAACATGGGCATGAGGCAGGCCCAGGTCTCTGAGGGAGGTGGAGAGGGCTGGGGAGGCCTGAGGGCAAGCCCCATTCTGCCCACCGAGTCCAGACTGGCTGGGCAGACTGGGAAGAGAATAAAAGCCTCTCCTCAGCCTCTCAGGGGCATTTCCTGGTGCCACACTGGTGAGGAGACCCACATGCCCGAGCAGCCCTGGGGCATGCCCTGGACACAGCCCTGGAGCGAGGGCTCTGGCCCTGAGCGAGGCACAGTGGACACTGAGGAGCCCTTGCCTGTGTGGTCTAAAAAAGCCCCGGGGCTCTGCTGCAGAGAGAGGATGAGGGAAGAAGCGGAAGTGCTGAGGGTCTCGGAAGCTGATGCCAGCGCTTGGGAGTCAGTATACTGTTCTTACTTCTGGTTTTTAAAAATGATAAAATAAATGAATAAATATAATAAGGAAAAAAATTTTAAATGAAAATAAACCCAAGATACTCGCCATTGCCAATGCACTTGGCTGGACCACGCAAAGGCACGCTGCCCTCGCGGGAAGAGCGGCCACCGCTCTTCCCTGGCCTGTCGGAGGCCTGGGTGCATGCAGCCAGCCGGTGGCTCGAGGCGGGCTCCTGCCCGCGCCGACCTCCCCTGGCCTTGCCCTCCCGGCTCCGCTGTGCTCGCGGGGAAATGGTCCTGCGCTCTGGCGCGGAGCCGCGGAGCCGCGGCGGGGACGCCCGCATCGCCAGGAGCGGTGGGACGCGCGGGTGGCTGCAGCCGATCACGCGGAGGGACGCAGCCCGCGTCGCCCCGCCGCTTCCCTCCTCTTCCTCTCGGCTTCCTCTTCCTCTTCCTCCGGGGCACCGGGCGGGGGCGGGCGGGGGCGCGGGCTGGCCGCTGCTCCAGGCCTCCGCCGCCGCCTCCGTCCCTCCCCACCTCTCGCATCCCCGTCCTCCCGTCCCCGCCTCCCCGCGTCCCTCCTCCGCCCAGCCGCCTCCTGGTCCCGCAGCCGAGCGGGAGCCGCGGGCGCCGGGCGCAGCCTCCTGCCAGCCGTGCGCGGCCTAGCGCAGCGTGAGTGACCGGGGACGCGGGGCGCGGG
>NW_004524628.1:10735279-10741943 GCF_000260255.1 Octodon degus
GGCCGGGCGGCGCCACCACTGCGCCCACCGCGGCCACCGCGGCTCTGCGGCTCTGGCCCAGCCGCGCCCTCCACCCGCGCGCGTCGTGCGCTCAGCCACAGCCGCTGGCCCTGGGACCCAGGGATTCTGGCCGCTGTGCCCTCGCCGGCTGGGGAGGGGGAGGGGACCTCTGGTCATCACCCCGAAAAGCCCGCGAAGTGGCGTCCCCATCACATTAGAGCCGTGGGAGTTTGAAACTTCCCGCTTGGACCTTGGAGTGTCAGAGTACCAGCAGCAAATTCAAACGCAAGGGAAGCGGACTCAGCGCCGCCCCAGCAGAAGCAAAACAGGTGCTTCTGGGGAAACACACCCCCAGGCGTCCCATACAGTGTGCTCCACATGGCCGCCACCAACGATGTCTCCACGTCTGGACCCTGACTTCAGCCTGGCCTTTATGCAGCTGGGGGTGCAGGTTAGCTCAAGAACCCCCTCAGTCCTGGGAAGTAAAATTTGTAGAAAACAAGGCGGGAAGCCACTGCCCTGATGAGAAGACACACCTCAGGGAAACGAAGCCCCAGGCCTCCCAGGCCAGCGAGGGCACTGGGGACAAGGGTCCACCCAGGAATTGGGGCACTGGGACATGTAGTGAGACCCTGCAGACCCTGTCCTAAATACATTTTTTTAAAAAAATGTCCTCGATACCTTCAATCCTGGATCATTGGGGGATAATTTGTGGCTCAGAAAGTTTTTGGTTTTGCTTGTGTTGGTCCATGGTAGCCACCAGGACACAACACGGAGGATGGGATGATACGCGAACAGCGTACATTTATTCATTTATTTATTTCTGGTGCTTTGAGTTGGCCACAGGGCCTCTTGCATGCTATGGGACTGCGCTCCTCCCCCACTCTCTACCCCCTTTCAAAAAGTTGTCCTGCAGAGATGGAGCGCATGGCCAAGCACACAGGCTCCCTGACAGCTGGGGTTCCGGCACAGACCCCTGCAGGCTCTGACCTAGGCCAAGAGGGAGGGATCCGTCCCTGCAACGAGCATTGTGAGCTGCTGCCCCCTAAATGCCCAGCTCTTAGTGCCTGGCACGGGGAGAAGGGTCCACCCAGGAATTGGGGGCACTGGGACATGCAGAACGCAGCAGGCAGATATCAAGCTCTGTAGCCAGAACTGTTTTAGCCCACACACGAGTTTTCTTATCCCCATGTGAATCGCACTGTAATTGAAAAACAGCTCACTTGCTTCTGTCTGTTTGCCTTTGGTGCTGTGGGAAACTGAACCCAGGGCCTGTGCAGGCTGAGCGCATCCTCTACCACTGAGCTACCATTACGGCCTTTGTTTGCTTTTCTATATTCCCTTTCTTGGGGGGAGGTTCTGTTTGTTCTTTTTTTTTGGAACAGGATCTCACCATATATATCTTTTAAGCCAACCTTGAGCTCACTGTGAAGCTCTGACTGGCTTGGATTTCTAGGCAACCCTCCTGCCTCAGTCCACTGAGTGCTGGGATTACAGGCATGCACCCCCACACCTAGCTTGTTTGCTTTTACTGAGGTGTGATTTCCAGGCACTAGTGCACAATTCTTCGTGCACAGCTTGAGGACTTTTTCCCTGTGTAAATCCTTCTAGAATCTCCACTCACAAGAAGACAAAATAAATTCATCATTCTAAAACATTTCCTTGTGCCCTGCCCAATCAGTATGCCCTCCATGTAGCCATATTTGACTTCTATCAGCATAGAAAAGTAATTTGGGGGGCATGGTTTCTTTTCCATGCCACCCGCAGTTGGGTCAGCCCGGTCCTCCAGCATGTGTGACTGCGCCAAGCGACCCCAGAGCTGCAGAGACAGGTGTGTGAGGCAGTGCTGCAGGGCTCAGGGACCCAGAAATGCCATTTGCTGGGTAAAAGGGCTGGGCCTGACTAGGGGAGGGGAAGCATGAGGCTGGAAACGAGAGTGAGCTAGCACTGTGCTTGGAGGGGAGGAGAGAGGAGCCCCCATGCAGAGGGGCTGGGGAGCAGAGGGGATCTGGCCACGCCAAGACTGCTGGGAGCAGTGGCGGTCCCAGACCCCACCTGGCCCAAGGCAGAGCCTCTTGCCTGGAGTGGACAGTTCCAGGCTACTCAGGCTCCAGGTGGGAGAGTAGGATGGAATTTGAGATTTTGAAGGAACACGACGTACATAGTGTTTGGCAGGTGGATCCAAAGACGTCCCCTGGGTGTCCTGGTCTCAGGAAATGGAGAGATGGATAGTGCCGCTGGCAGTGTGGGAGAAGAGTCTAGGTTATGTTGCAGGCCTTGGTTTTTAAAGTCTTTGCTGTGATGCGTAATGGTACATACAGGGGACACAGTACCCTACATGCATACAGCGTGGTGATCAAATTGGAGGGCGAGTGTTGCCAGATCTTTAGCCTTGCCTTGTGTCTGGGGCCTTTGAGCTCCTTTTTCCATTACCCACACAGATCCTAGAGATGACAGAGGTGATGGTAACTTGTGGCCCACGCCTGTGCTGCAGGGTGCAGGACATACTCCTGTCACCTCCTCTGCCCCCTTGGAACACTCTTGGGATGATTGTATTAGTGCAAGGAGGAACGCCTCTGTAGAAATGTCTTTAGGAGATGGGTACGGCCACCCTCCGTGTGCAGGCACTTCGGTCACTTTGGGCGCAGTAGGAGTTGGACTAGGACCCCACCATAGAGAAGCCCAGGTGGAAGTGACAGGTGGAGGCTTGGAGCAGATGTGCTCCTCTCTAGGTAAGATTTTGGAGGAAGAACCACAGCCCAGGCAGAGCCCTCAAGGGGCTCAGGGACTGAGGAATGGAGATGGCAGGGCTTGGAGATCCAGGGTGCAGTCCCCAGAGTCCCAGGCAGCAGGAAGTTAAGGAGGAGGAGGGTTAGAGATGGCTGAGTAGGACGCTGCCCAAAGAGGGGTGCCCAGACAGCAGCGGTGGCGCCCTGGAACTTGGAGAATCACGGGTTCTGGTATACTCTGCTCCAACCCACTGCGGCAGGAGGATGTCCAGGTCACCCTGAGGCACTTCCGAGTAGGAGAGCGTCACCCATGACTGGGAAACTTGGGGAAAGTGTTTTCATACAAGTGACAGTTTGTTTAAGAAAAAGTTTTAAAAGTTATCATGATGTTAAGGTACTGTTTTATTTCTTTTTCTTTTTTTTTTATTTTTAGGGAAGGGTCTACAGGATGTTCAGGGTCTCACTACTAGATCAGACTCACAGTGATATGCCTGTTTACAGCCTCCCAAGAGCTGGGATTACAGGCCCGGGCCACCACGCCCAGTCTCAATTGCAATCTCAGTGTGCCCCGGGAGTGGGTCCAGCACTGCAGGCCTGGGATTGAACCCTGGCCCCTGCGCCTGCTTGCAGGTGCTTTCCTCTGCTGAGCTATTGGGCCAGCCCTTCTGTTTTATTTCTGACTTAGAAATTTCAGATGTTTTCTTTTACATGCTTACGCGTTTCGCCAGGTGACAACCGAGTTACGTGCCGTTTTGCCCTGCTGGGTCGGTTTTCTGAAGCTTTGTTCCTGACAACCTTGGAGCCCCTCACCATGGAGTCTCAGCGTCTCCTGCGCTGAGCTGCAGGCCTCTGCTAGGAGGACATTTCTAATTGTTCGAACCTGTTGCTCATATGAAGGAATTAGAAGTGTGCCCTTGCATTGCAAGTGACACGGCAACTCAACCGCAGTGACTGCTTCTGCAGTGCTTAGGACAGAAAGGGCTCTTACTAACGAGTCTTTTCCTGGTTCTTTTGCTGTCAGCCTTCCGGTATCTTATTTCAGTCTACAGGAAGAATCAGAGCATGTAGCTTTGCTGTGCTGTCGTCAGGGAAGATCAATGGCAAGTGAGAGGGACTTGATGCAGACACTACTTTTTTTTTTTTTTTTCAGAACCGGGGATTGAACTCTGGCCCTTGCGCTTGCCAGGGAAGCACTTATTCCACTGAGCCATCTCCCTGGCCCCCTTTTTTGTAAGGGTTTTTTTGTTGTTGTTGTTCCGAATGCCTTCAGGGCAGGTTTGGCTGGCTTGAGCTATGGGGATCGAACCACAGCAACCTGAGCCTGTCTGCTTTGTTGAAGCCAGACCCTACTTTTTACTGTAGTCTCTGTTTAAAGCCAGAACTCCATTGTTTATAAGAATCAAATTTAGTAACAGGACAAAGAAAGCTCTCAAATATTAAATGGGTGAGTGGACAGGTAGGAGTGTAGGTGTGCGGATCAGTGGATGGCTGGATGGATGGCTGGGTTGGTGATGGCTGGATGGGTGGGTGATGGATGAGGGATGGATGGATGGGTCAGTGGATAGATAGATGGAATGGGTAGATGGGTGGGATTCGTGGGTGGATGGATGAATGAGTGGAAAGATGGGCAGATGGATGGACGGATGGATGGATGGATGGATGGATGGATGGATGGATGGATGGATGGATGGATGGATGAAGGGATGGATGAGTGGATGGATGGAAGGACGGATGGGGGATGGATGGATGGATGGATGGATGAAGGGATGGATGAGTGGATGGATGGATAGATGAAGGGATGGATGAGTGGATGGATGAGTGGATGGATGGATGGATGGATGGATAGATGGATGGATGGATGGATGGAAGGAAGGATGGATGGGGGATGGATGAAGGCATGGATGAGTGGATGGATAGATGGATGGAAGGATGGATGGGGGATAGATGGATGGATGGGCGTATACATGGGCAAGTGCAATGGATGGGTGGGTGGATTAGTGGGTGGATGGATGGGTGAGTGGACAGATGGGTGGATAGATGGATGGGTGATGGATGGATGGATGGATGAGTGGATGGATGAGTGGATGGATGGATAGATGGATGGATGGGCGATGGATGGATGAAGGGATGGATGAGTGGATGGATGGATGGATGGATGGGTGATGGATGGGTGTATACATGGGCAAGTGCTATGGATAAAAGTTTGATGTGAGAGATTATGTCTCTTTAGAGATGAAAAAACAGTTATTCAAAATTATTGATTGCTCTAAGGAACAATGGAATAAGCTGAACTGAGCTGAAGATTTAAAGGTTTAATGATGATGCCCTTCTAGCGAGATTTTGTGCAAATTCTCCACTGTCACTGACCTCCTGATGTTCAAGAGGTTACTGCTCACTCGTCTGCTGCCAGGTGAGATCGGGACCCGGCTGCAGAAGGCCTGGAGTGAGCTGTGGGAGTAGTGAAGTGCGGTGGGAACCAAGGGGTCGTGCTCTGTGTGGCTGGGGAAGGGGCTGTGCTTTGGGGGTATTTCGTGTCAGCTGTCACCACACTTTGCCCTGCTTCGGGGACACCCTGGTCCTCCAGTGGGTGCCCTCTCTGAGAGAAAACTTTTCCTGCCTGTGGTGGACAGTGCAATGACCTGTTTCACATATGAAATGTGGGAACCGGCCTGTCGAACCCATGGTTTTAAGTTAAAACAAGAAACACAAAGTAAAGTTTCTGCAAGTGGAAATGTGAGGCAAACGGTGGCACAAGTGAGACTCAGCTGCGTGGCCGTGCTTACAGCAGGTGGGCGAATGACTGACGGAGATGCACCGTCTGGTGTGGCAGGGAACGGCCTGGGGCCCGGCGGTGTTCCAGCCAGGGCACCCAGCCGTTCCTGCTGACCCCTTGGGCTGGGGCAGCTCATCTGTTCACATGCCCTTCTGTTAAACGGGCATTGGTGCTGTCACTTTTATGGGTGAGGAGGAAAGAGCAGCTCGCCCTGCTGACACCCATGATGGGTCTGGGTGACCCTCACGGCTAGCATGCCGGGAGCGTGGTCCCACGGTGTGGAGCCTGGGATCTTGAGGGGCTGCTGGGGCGGCTGCAAGCCCAGTCCCTCCCACTGCTCTGGCTTCCTGGCTCCCGCGTAGCCTCTCCCTGCTGAGAGTGCCCCCAGGGCCAACCTGGTGCCAGCGCCGTGTCCTGCAGCCTCAGGGTTGCCAGCTGAATGAAGTGACTTCCCAGCTCAGGATTGCCATTACAGTCACACAGAATGGACTAGCACAGCAGTCCTGACTGAGCTCCAGCTCCGATGTGCTGCTGAGTTCAGGGCTTTGTCCACCTGGGCACTTCCCAGCCCCGACGATTTCAGCAAACGTGTGTCAGTCTCAGAGGTTGCCAGTCAGCTAGGACCTTGTGTGTGTGCCAACTCCTGAGAAGTGTCACATGGGCATAAGCGGGACCCAAACTGGCACGTCTGCAGCAGACAGCCTGAACACACTCAGTCCCCAAAGGACAGCGTGCCCTGTGTGTGCTGCTGCTCCTGATGTGGCTCAAGCAGACGTGAGCTTGGTGGATCTGACGCCCGTGCTGCATGTGTGGGGCACAGCCTTGCATCCGGGGCTTTGCCTCCGGGGCTTTCGTGGGTAGAGCCTTGCATCCAGGGATTTTGGGGGTTCAGTTTTGCACCTAGTCCTTTCAGGAGCATAGCCTTGCATGCGAGGTTGCAGCATAGCATTGGTGGATGTTATTTTCTGTCCCTGAAAACTGACTGTAAAGCAACTGTACAAAGAAAATAGATGCATCCGTCTATAATCAGGTTATGAAGCCCTCTCACAGTCACGGGTGCAGCACCCACCACAACGCAGGAAGCCGTGGGAATAAGCAAGCTTGTTTCCAGGTACCATCTTTCTTTGTATCTGCCTAATCTTTTACCAGAGAGAGAGAGAGA
>NW_004524628.1:10742200-10810698 GCF_000260255.1 Octodon degus
AGAGAGAGAGAGAGAGAGAGAGAGAGAGAGAGAGAGAGAGAGAGAGAGAGAAATTAGCTAATGTAGGCGCCCTGATGAGAGCATCTTTTTGACTTTCAGGTTCATTCTTGGCCACAAATACCCAGCTCTATTTCAAAATTACTTCTCAGCTCTGAGGACTTTCGTGGGAATGTCTGTGCTAATACCAGGCAGGGGTGCTTGAGGTTGTGTTTAAGAGATGAAGAACCCTGTGTTTTCTGGGGCACAAGCCTCCGTGGCTGCTTCTCAGACCCTGCCACACCCTGCAGAGCCGCAGCAGGCCAAGCGTAGCCTGAGTGTGGGGCCTGGAGGGCCGCAGAGCGTGCTGGTGGGCTGGGCTTGAGTCGCGGCTGCCGCTCTGCCCCTCACTCTCCCTCCAGCAAGTGGAGATGAGATGGACGCTTGCAGGCTGCTCCGGGGCCCGCTGTGGCACCCCCTCTGAAGGTGCGGGCCGCTTGGTGGGTGCTGAGCCCTTCTCCTGCGTCACCACCTGTGGAGCTCAGAGCTCCGTGGGGAAGGTCCCCACGAGCCTGTACAGACGGGGACGTGCGGCAGGCCAGGCACCATCCCGGGCTGGGAGCGGAGTGGACTCTCAGGGTGTTTAGTGTGCTCGGGTTTCACCTTTCTGTCTCACCTCTATCCTGGCTTCCTGGGGCTTGGCATCCACCTCGGTCACTGTGCTCATGACAGTGACGACACACCAACACCACAGCTCGCGGGAAGAAGAGAGGTTGGTCTCAGCTCATGGTGCAGTCCAGTGGCTGGGGCTGAGGCAGGACAGCGTGTGGAGGGGCTTGGCGGAGGAAGTTGCTCGTGGTGTGGGGGACAGGATGGGAGTGGAAGGGAGGGGCCAGCCAGGGAGACGACCCCCAGGGACCCAGGGTTCTGAGCAGGCCCCCAGCAGCGCATCAGCTGCAATGACACATGACGCCCTGGGGACCATCTTGCTCCATACCGCAACAGTGTTCTCAGTCTCCCGGAATGGTGGAGCCTGCCCTGCATTGGCGGCAGCAAGCTGAGACTTCCCATGGAGCTCTGGGGTGCGGCTCTGATGGATGCGGCCCGGGATACGCGTATGGCCACAGTAGGTCTCACTGCTGGGCTGCTGCCCATGCCACTGGCCCCTACGAGGAGGCAGCAGCACCCACAGGGGCTTCCTGCACCCTTCTCCCTCTTGGCCCCTTCCTGCTTTCTGAGCAGCTCCAATGCCCTTGACCTCTGAGCCCAGGTGGGGGGCCCAGGAGGAGAATGGTCAGAGGGACACTGTCTTTGGTGGCAGAATTGCTCCACAGTGGCATCTGTGGCCTCTGTGGATGCAGTGGCTAGGACTGCGCCTCTAGAGGACCTCACACACCCTGCTGCTTCCTGGGCTCCTTCCCACCTGGGCGCATCCTTTCCTAGGCAGAATGAGTTTTGCCCCTTGTCCCTAGGGCAGGGCCCAGGGTTCAGTGGTGATGGGGGCTTCTCATTAGGCAGCTGGGCAGGGCAGGAAGTAGGGGGACCTGAGCACCCCCAGGCCACTCTCAGGGATGGAAGTGGGTGACAGCAGCAGGGTCAGGGTTGGGAGGGCACAGGAAGGAGGAGCCAAGGTGAGGGAGGGCGCAGGGGCCAGGCTGTGATCCTGCTTGTGTCCAAGTACGTGTTGTGTCACATGCCTCACCCAGGGGACACCTGTGGCTTTCCTCTGTGTCTGTGGGACAGAGTGTCAACTCTGCCTGAATTTCATTTCCTTCCTTTCTCTCTCTGAATTTCATTTCCTTCCTTTCTCTCTCTCTCTCTCTCTCTCTCTCTCTCTCTCTCTCTCTCTCTCTCTGTTTCTCTTTCCGTATTGGGAATCGAACTCAAGGCCTTGAGCTTTCCAGGCAGGCACTTATGCCACTGAGCTGTCTGAGTTTCTTGCATGTTGCAGAGCACAGAACATAAACACTGCATGAGGAAACTCTCGAAGTAATTAATTATAGAAATAGTGCCTAACTGGAAATTTCAGTGGATTAAAATGACAGTGATCAGCCTCATGAGCAGTGTGTTATGTGACACTGTGCTAAGTTTTCTTCTTGGCTGTATCCAAGGAACAAAATGGCGCCACAGAGAATGCTTTGAGGGCTGGGGGTGCAGCTCAGTAGAGAGTGCTTGCCTGGCACTTGGGAGGTCCTGGGGTCCCCCCAAGCAACACCCTCAAATAGGGAGTTTCAGCCTCTGCTATTGACAGGTGCCCGGACAGGCAGTGCTGGGCCTGACTGCAGCTTCCACTCACAGAATACTCAGAAACCTTTGTCAACACAGCCAACTTGACCTGCAGAGAACCTTCTAGAACATTCTGCCTAGAGCATTTCCAAGACAGTATGGAGGACAGTACAGGAAGGAAGAACCCAGGAGTTGGTTCTGTGGCTCCTGCCTTCAAGCTGACACCCTCCGGTCATTTTACCCCTCTGCGCCTCCGTTTCCATCTTGCAGAATAGGAGCATGGAGAACACGACTGCGTTGCCCTCCCTGCACCACGGGCTGCAGCTCGGGGTCCTGTTCCTGCTGACGCTTCCTTCTGTCACCTTTCATTCTTAATGCAACATGCACCGTGACCGTAGTTGCCAAGCCCCAGTGAAGGAGACCACAGGCACTGTGCGTCTGCAACACTGCCTCATTATTTTGGAGGGAAGGCGGAGAGGGCTCCGTGCATGGAGCTCTAATTACAGTAATACAGTGCGTTAGATTACAGTTCTCTTTGCCCTATTTTATTGGTGATCATAGCTCAGAAAATCCAGGCCAGAGTTCTGCTTTCCGTGCTGACGTTGCCCGTATTTCACACATCCAGGGAGAGGCTCGCGCTCCGACTGAAAGCCCGGCTGCGCCGTGAGCCCTGCAGGGGGCGCCAGTGCAGGCGCCGCACTCCTCGGGCGCAGGCACTGTGCCTCTGCTCTGGCCTCTGCGTTTCAGGGTGGGAGCTGCAGGCGCAGTGCCCTCGAACTCAGAGCACGCCGCTGCGAGGCTCTCCCTTGCTGAGGAAAAAAGGTGTCTTGCTACACTGTAAGTTTTCCTTAACTATTTTTGTAGAATTATGAGTCACAGCGCAAAACAAACCCAACTCTAGGAGGGTAGAGAGCGGCATGCACAGTGCTGTGATGTGACGGGCCTGAGAGAAACCTCCAGCAGCGCAGGCTGGGCGTGGGCCGCCTCTGCCCCGCGCCTTCCTTTGTCCCCCTCTGCTCCCCAGCACAAGTTGGCAGGAAGCACTGAAAAGGGCACCACTCACTTTGGTCAAATGCTGTGGCTGTTCTGAGCATTTTCATGTGACCCTGCAGGTAGCGGCATCATCACGGTCTCTCAGGCAAGGGAGCTGAGGCGCATGGAGCTTCGCTGCCTCCGAGTTCACACACCTGGAAGTGGCCAAGTGGACAGTCAGGCCCACACAGCCTCACGCTGCCCCCCACCCTGACGGCCAACTCACTGTAGCCCTGAAGCGGGAACAGCCTATAGGCACAGCAGCTGAGCAGGGGCGGGGGCCTCAGAAATGGCTCCTGGAGCACAGGCTGAGCGCTACGGCATCCTTCCCTGGAACGTCTGAGAAGCCCGGCGCAGAACAGACTCTTCTTCCCCGGGCGCACTGGCTAGATGCAGGCAGGCACCTCGCTCCTGTCCCCGCTGCGCAGCCCAGCGTGGCCAGCCATTGGGGTTCTGTGCACCTGCCTGGGCCGCTGCTGAGGAACCCAGATTCTCTGCAGGAAGAGTCACCCGCAAGGACTTCCTGGTGCGTTTTGCAGCTCAGATGCAGACTGCAAATTCGTTCAGAAAGATGTGTCATAAGTGGCTCCGGTGATCAGTGGCATCAGTTCTGACTGGGGTAGCCAAGGATGGTTTCCTCGAGACCGTGGGCACTGACTCCAGTGGGGTACAGGGACACTGTAAACACAGAGAAACCTAAGGGACCAGGATTAGCTGTACTGTGTGTGTGTGTGTGTGTGTGTGTGTGTGTGTGTGTGTGTATGCGCTCGCGCATGCCTGAGATGAAGGAGAGGCTCATCCTCACTGCAGCAAGTTGCATGTCATCTGGGTGTCTGTCTGTGAAGTTGCTCACCCAGGACATTGCCGTCTAGGAAGCTGAGTCACTGTGATGGCTTTGACCTTGCCGAAAGCCTGAGTTCTGCCAAGTGGCCAGGGATGAGCTGTGTCGCATGGTGAAGGGAAGCAAGATACGGGTCGTGCTCACTTCAGTGAACCTAGTCCCCAGCGGCAACACACAAGAGACTGGAAGCAAAAGAGGTTTTGCAGATACAGATGAACTGCCATGAAAGCCAGAGGCGATACGTTTCTGCGCAAGGCAGTGGGAGGAGGAGCTCAGAGTGTGGAGGAGACAGGGTCATCCGGCATTGTCCCGGGCTGGAGAGGGAGGCTGCTGTGTCGCCTAGGGCAGGAAGCGAGACGCTGTGGTGTGGAGCAGTGGAGGTATCTGTCCCCAGAGATCTGGAGGAGAATCCTGCCCTCTACTTCTGCTAGGCTGAGCCAGGAGCCCTGAATCTCTTCATAAGCATTGGCTGAAAAGCAGAGCTGCAGCAGAGCCTCCGGGACCCCAGGCCTGCGCAGGTGACACGGTGCTGCGTTCCCTGGGCCTCAAGTCTGCTTTTCATTACTATACTGAAATAGCTGAGGTAAGCGACATTACAGACAGAGGTGATGGGGCCGCAAGCTTGGCCCCGGGTCCAGAGCCTGTGACTGGTGGCATCCTGCTTGCTGACCAACCCCACAGTGGCTCCAGGTGTCACATGGCAAGTGACAAGGAGGAGTGTGTGTTTGGGTCCTGCCTCTCTCCCTCCTTTTGTGAGGCCACCAGGAGTCCATCCTGAGGCTCTGCCTTGGTGACTTCCTCTAATATAACCCACAGCCCCCACCCCAACCCCAGAGCCAGTGGAGCTGCATGCTCTCAGCAGCTCACAGTGGAAGCCGTCTCTGTACGTGCCACCTTGGACACAGGGGACACACGTGGCCCACATCTGCCCGAGATACCCACAGCCCCACAGCGGGAGGTTCTGACCACTGTCCTAGCCATGCCTCCCTCGGTCTGGGGACAGCAAAGGGAGTGGCAACACTGACTCCAGAAGGACTCCCAGCCACAGGCTGTGTCTCTGCATCAGGCAGAGTTTGCAGGGAGGCGCAGCAGAGAAAACGCACTGGAAAGAGGAGGAAGGCAGGGCCGGGCAGGGAAGGCTGTACCCAACATGGCAGAATGCACGTGCTGTTCAAGAACTGTGGGACATGGACCAGGAGGGGCTGCGCCTGGGCCTTAAGGGAAGCCTCACCAAATTGGAAGGAATTAAAATGTTAGTATGTTCTTTGGCCACAAAGGACTCACACTAGAAATTGATAAGAAAATCTGCACATACTTGGAAACTAACCAGTTTTAAAATAATTCACATGTTAAAGAGGAAGTCCTAAGTGTATTTAATTAATGTATGTAGTAGGTGCATTATGGAACAGGTGCATTTTCTAACAGTTTCTTCACAAACTACTATGGAACACACTCCAACAACACAGCATGTGCTGTGCAGCCACCACGACCTGTGGCATGCGTGGCTCAGCATCTGAATGCCGAGCGGTGGGATCCAGTCCCACCCTCCCCCCTGCCGCCCCTCCTGCTCCCGGATGCCTATGTCCAAATATGCTTAGGTTCCTCTGTAAGATAACTTGGCGCCTGCATGTGAGCTGGCGCGTCCCCCTGAATCCATCAGGTCGTCTGTGGCGGGCGTGATACCCAGCCCAGTGGAGGTGCTGTTCATGGAGCTGTTGTGCCGCACTGGTAGGAAGCGACAAGGAGAATGTCGTTTCCTGTCTATGCAGACACAAATTTAAAAAATGTTTCCAATCCATGGCTGGTAGACAGATGTGGAAGCCAAGGACGCAGAGGCCCGACTGGACACCCGTTTGTTTATCCACATGGCATGATCTGCGCTTGAGAATTTTCACTTAGCTACTGTGTGCAAAGCCTCCGCAAAGTGGGGGGAAGGTGTCTGCGGGGCGGCACTCTTGTTCCCAGGGCTTTTTGGCCTCCGCCGCAAGTGGAGCTGTTGATGATATGGGAATGCGGAGTCCTTTTGAGGAGCTACTGTAGCGTTCTCCATAGCCGTGGCTGCGACGTTTCCCGTGCGTACGGGAAGTGCACAAGGTTACGGGCCTCCACATGCTGGCCAACACTTTGCATCTCTCTGGTTTCTCATCCTAGTGGGTGCTGGGTGGCATCTCAGTGTGGTTTTGCTCTGCGTTACCCTGATGAGTGATGGTGCTGAGAGTTTTTCATGTACTCAGTGCCCGTTAAACTCGGTGGCACGTGCTCTGTAGAGAAATGTCTGTTCAAGTCCCTTGCCCACTTCTTTGCTTGGAATATTTTGGGAGCTGTAGGAGTTCTTTATATACGTTGCCTGCTCATGCCTTGCTAGACATATACCTTGCAGGTGTTCTCTGTGCTTTGCCTGGCTGCTCATGCCTTGCTAGACATATACCTTGCAGGTGTTCTCTGTGCTTTGCCTTTTAGCAGTGTTGATACTGCCCTCTGATGCTTTTAATTTCGGTGAAATGCAAACCATTTTTTCTTTTGCGGCCCTTGTCACACCTAGAGATTCTTCTGGGTGTCATAGCAGTGTGCAAACACAGTAGCATCTCCTCTCAGAAGGTCACACACCTTCCTGGCTCCAGCATCCTCTCACTCCCCAGCAGAAGCCTCAGGGCACAGCGTGGATAAACTCTGCTTACCACTCCTGTCTCCTTGCAGGCTGGGAGCTCCCCGGTGGCGGTGGTCTCACTGGCCCTCGCCATCCCGGGTCCCTCACCATACTGCTCAGCCCAGAGGGCGCTGTGAGGGCAGTGGATGAGTGTGTCAAGGGGCAGCTTAATAAACGGAGCAGGGAGGAAGAAATTGGCCTCTCTGCAGGCTGCAGAGCGACAGACACGGCTGTTTGCCAAGCTCTCTCTTGGCTGTGTCCTGCGTGGCTGGCTCCTCCGGGCTCTGGTTTTCGTATCATCCTAAGATCACAGTGCTATTCTGTAGCTCTCATGTGGCCACCTCTTCTCCCTCCCTTAAAGAAAGACAGGTCTCTGCTGGGGAGCTGGTGACATGCAGAGCCACCCAGAGTTGCTTCTGTCCCCGGTAGAAGCTGGGCTCCACGAGGCTGCTTGCTGAAATGAGGAAGGAGCCCAAGCTGCTGCCTCTGAGCAGGAAATGAATCCCGTAACCCGGGTGTCCCTGTTGCTGGGGATCTGGGCTCCCCTAACGCCCTCACTCAGAGGGGTGCCCCCCTCGGGACATCCAGTCCAAACACGTTTGTATTGAACTTCATGTGCATGTCTCCCTCATGAGACCCTGAGGCTCTTGGAAAGCAAGTTCAATGTGAAATTAAAATGACAGCATTCATTCTGTGATAAAATAAAATGTATGGAACAGAGGGTGAAGGGTTGTTAATTACACTTTCCCAATTTTTAATTCCCTTTTGGGCTGTTAATGTCACCATCAGATGAGTGGTAGCAGGTGCAATAGCTTAGAAAAAATATGAATTTTAGAAAATTCTTTCAACTAAGTCATTATGTAAACTAGCAACAGTTGTCATAAATCACTAATTACCTTCAGCAGCAGCATAGCCCAGGCAAGCTTATCCTGTGACATCTTGCCCCACGGACCAAGTTTGGAAAGTATGACATTCTAGGAACAGCCAGGTTTTGAACTTGGCAAGCCTGGGTTTGAATCCTCTGCTCCCTGTTTGGGCTTGTACCAGTCATGCAACCAGCTGTAGCTTCTGCTTGTTCACAGAGTGGTGCCGGCACCTTGTAGAGCTGCTCTCAGAAGAAAGCAGGAAGCCCCTCACCTCCTCTTCCACCACAAGGAGAGCCTGTTCTGGGCACAGCACTGTAAGGTGGAGTTGCCTGTGAGCCACTTACTGATTTAAGCCCAGACGACAGGTAGACCAGATGACCAGAAAGATGGCTTTTCATTCTGTTATTTGCGTGTCTGCTTTTGCTTTTACTATTATGAGACACCATCTCCATTATATACTTACTCTTTCACCCCCACTTGTGTATGCTTGAGAAGGAGCTACTGCACGGTTTGGTTTTAGTATCACAAGAGATCATGGGGGGGGCGGGTGGTAAAGGAGTAAACGTGGGCTTGTCTCCAGCGACTTGGCCTGGCTCATAGCTGGCTTTTCCAGTGTCTTATTTCCAACTTGCCCAGAATTTGGGCCCATTTCCTGGGTGTGGTAATCACAATGGTTAACTGTGAATTCTTCACACTGCATGCGCTCTGAGGACAGGCTTCCCAGTGCCCTGCTCCCACCACATCCCAGAGCCAGCACCCCACACAGGAGTGCTCTGCAGTCTCCCTGGCCACTGGCTTGCAGCTGAAGAGCAGCAGTTTTTGCCTTGCCTGCTATAGTATCATCTCCACTTTCCTGGTATCCCAGATCAGAAAAAAAATAGAGGCAAGACATGAGATGTTAGACTGTCTGATTCCTCCTCCTCCTCCTGCTTGTCCCCCTCCATTTCCCACTTTGGATGAGCAGAGAGGGTTCCTCAATGTTGCCCTTTCTCCAGAAGGGCAAAAAGAAGCTTGTGAGGAACATCGAGCCCGGGATAGAGCTGGCAGGAAATTGTGAACAGACCACACCAGGGCCCTAAGTTGTGCAGGGACCTGGAGTCCTGCTCTTGGGAGACCCCGGAGGCTCCTCCTTGGTGTGGAGGCTGATGTGGTGTGTCAACTTGAGATGTTGGAAGCTTGCCTGGGTCCACTTGGTCACAAGGTCATGGGGGCCCCCACCCTACAGGCACAGAGGGCCTCCCTAGAGTGACTCCACACAAAAAGTGTATCTAAAGGAGGTGAGGAAGGCTTCTGTGTGCACCACTTCCTTGAAGGAGCTCAGATCTTCGCAGCAGCGAAAGAGGAGTTCCAGTCTTTGTAGTCAGTGCAGTCAGCATGGAAGAAAGAGAGCGAGGCTTGACAGACACCACAGCTGCTACTCCTGTTCTTCTCTTCATTGTCTTCTGCCACCATGAACTACTGCCATCTGCCTTGGAGCCAGCAGAGTATGAACTGAACCCTCCACTAACTGTGAACTAAACAAGCTTTTCTTTTCTTAATTTTGGGTGTCAGTATTTTGTCCCAGCAACGAGTAAAAAATAGTTGAGGCAGAATTTGGTACCAGGAGTGAGGCCATTGCTGTGACTATACCTGACAATGTGGATTACAAGTTTATGGGAATTGATGGGAAAGGTGTGGCAATGTTGCCTACTGGGGAAGAGCTGAAATGCCATCAGCTCTTCTGTAGGGGAGATTCTGGTCAGAGCTCAGAAGCCCAGAATGCTGATAGAAAGCCTGCCTCTAAAGACCAGGCTGGGCAGGCTTCTCCTGGGAACAAGGGCTGCATTGGTTGTTGAACTGTAGATGATTTGGTTATGGCTTGGCAGAAAGTTTGTCTGCATTTTGCTTCTGTCCAGAGACTTTACCTGAGACTGAGTTTAAGCATTGTGGACTAGTTAATCTGACAAAGGAAATCTCAAGGCAGTTGAATGTTGAGACAGTGACATGGCCATTGTTGGGAGCTTTTAGTCAGATATATGTTGAGAATCAAGAGCAAAGAGCCCAGCAGGATGATTTAAAATGTGAGTTTGGCCAGGAAGGCTGTGGACTGCAAAGATAGAGCTGAGCTCTCCATTGCCCAGGAGGAACAGGAGAGTAGAAAAGATGTCCTGAGGGCGTCACAAGCGGTGGCAGGTTCTCGCCCTTTGCCGCCGCAGCATCACAAGGGTGAGGGGCTTGGCTTTGAGGAGAAAGCTGCAGAGCCCCGTGTTCCAGAATGGAGGCAGCGGCCACACCAGGTTCCAGATTGGTGCCAGCATAGAGAATTTGTTCTTCAGAATCAGGGTCAGAGTGCTCAGCAATCCAGGCACTGGACCCCTGCAGCCAAGAGAGAGGAAAGCCTGGCTGCTGCTCCAGCATCATCCACATGACATTGGTCTTAGGTGCGTACAGAATACAGGGGTTCTGAGGTTAAGAAGGCTTCCAGCTAGATTTTAGAAGGCCTGGGAGGCCAGGTGGTGTGTCCCTGAGGGCAGTGTGTTGAAGCAGGGAGTGAGAAGCCTATTCAGTGGAAACCCCAGAGGTTTGGAAAAGCCAGAGAGGGGCCTGATAGGTGCTGCAGCTGCTGCTCCTGCTCTGCTCTTCTGTTTTCTGCCACCATGACCTGCTGCCGCCTGCCTTGGAGCCAGCTGACTATGGACTGAGACCTCCACTCTGAGCAGCTAAATAGACCTTTCCTTTCTTAATTTTGGTGTTGCTATTTTGTCCCAACAACGAGTAAAAAGTAACTGAGTTGCTGGTTTCTGTCAGAGGTCTGCAGTCTGGCTCCCTATAGAGAACTGTGTCTTCTTGGAGATTTATGTTCAGACTCCCAGAGAGGAAATACCTTGTACCTTTGCTGCTCGGAAGCTTCCTTGTACAGGAGGGCCGAGCCGAGGTAGGGGCTCTGTCCAGCAGGCGCATGGTACGGGGGCGCCCGGGCCTCCTGGGTTTCTAGGTGGTTTCCAGTTTTGCTCTTGGAAATTCAGACTCTTGGTTGAGACATAATCTTTACATTAAGGGAGAGTGGCAGTCAAGATCAGGGGATTGTGTCACTATACAGGAACGCCGACATGGGCCACTCATGAAGAGAGGTTTATTTGGGGATTCAGTTCCACAGTTAAGTGGCCCAGTCCCGTGGGTCTTTGGTAAGGGTGGCATATCATGGCAGGCAGGCATTTCCAAATGAGGGCTCACATCTAGTCCAGGGAGCAGAGAGGCCCAGGGATCAGTCCCACAGCCTGAAGCACACCACAGCTCTTGGAAGCACCACACTGGGAAGTGTAGCTTGCATGCGGGCCTCTGGGGACACTCATGCAGACCACAGTGGCATCTTCTTTTCTTAGATATCCCCGACTTGGCACAGGAGAAAGCAAAAGCAGAGCTGTTGGGCTTGGGCTGTCTCTGGTGGAGCTCTAGCTGGGAGGGGGCCTCGGGACTCACTGCCACAAGGCTACCCCAAGTTATGACTCTATAGGGAGTGGGGAATTATCAGAAGCCAGAATATCTGTCTGTCTGTCTGTCTGTCTGTCTGTCTGTCTGTCTCTCTCTCTCTCTCTCTCTCTTTCTGTTGCTCCCTCTCCCTCTGTCTCTCTCTCTGTCTCTCCCTCTCTCTGTCTCTGCCTCTGTGTGTCCCTCTCTGTCTCTGTCTCTCTGTCTCTCTGTCTCTCTGTCTCTCTCTGTATATCTCTCTGTATCTCTGTGTCTGTCTGTCTCTGTCTCTCTGTATCTCTCTGTTTGTGTGTCTCTCTGTCGGTCTGTCTCTTTCTGTTGCTCCCTCTCCCTCTGTCTCTTTCTCTCTGTCTCTCCTTCTTTCTGTCTCTGCCTCTGTGTGTCCCTCTCTGTCTCTCTGTCTGTCTCTCTCTGTCTCTCTGTCTGTCTCTCTCTCTGTATATCTCTCTGTGTGTCTATGTCTGTTTGTCTCTGTCTCCCTCTGTCACACACACACACACACACACACACACACACACACACACACACTCATTGCCTTTCAAGAGGAACACTGGGCTTCGGGTTTGTGCTTCTCGTTAGGATGCCATGGGGGTTCAGCAGGCCTGAGGCGTGGGGCAGTGAGCACTGGGTGTCATCTGTGGGCCGTGCTGGACGAAGAGAAGGGAATCAGCATGGAGCCACGTGGTGGAGAAGAGCAGAAGCGATGACGGCAGATGAAGTGGCTGCTGGACAGGATGCAGCGGCAGAGAGAGGGGTTCCAGGCACTCCAAGGTGTCCATCTCAGGAGGCAGAAGCTTGGTGACTTTCCATGAGGTGCCAGTGGCCGTCCAGGCGTAGTGTGGAGGGGTGAAGAGCCAGGCTCAGAGCGGAGTTCTGAGCTCAAATCCAGGCTCCCTCGCTTCTCCACTATGCGGTCTCGAGCAAGTTTTTGGCACCTCTGCACTTCAGGTCCTTGAGCATAAAGTAGGATAGCAGGATACAGAGGGGATCTGTGAGACCTGCACACAGCCAGGGCATCATGAGTTTGATTTCTTTGGAACAAGGAATCGTAGTAAGCTGTGTCATTAGGGTGAGAGGCGAGCGCCAGGCAGGCCTTCTGCACTATGGGGGTCGTTTTCCCAGCTGTCCCCAGCCCGTGGTCTGGCTGACCATTCTGCTGAAAGCCTGTGGCCCTGGCATGGGCAGGAGTGCCACACCGAGTCGCAGCATGCCCACTCAGCATGCAGGGCGCTCGGTGAATCTCTGCTGCGTGAAGGAGTCAGGCCAGGAGGGAAGATTGCGGGGAAGGAAGGCAGAAACAGTCGTGCGCCAGAGCCTACTCGTGGGAGGATGAGGAAAGGCCACCACTGCAGGCTGAGAGAGGAGGCTCCCTTTGGGCCTCCTGGGACAGTGCTGCGTGCCCTGCAGTGTATTCAGCAGTGAGGCAGTCTTACTGAGAACAAAGCCCAAGTGCGGGCAGCCGAGCAGATCCCATCACACAAGCAAGTGAGAAATGAGCGGCCTGAGTCGGAGATGGCTCGTCAGAAGCCTGGCAAAGTGCCGCAGCCTCTTGCACTCCCAGGTCACCTTCCAGGTGCTCGTGTAGGAGGCCTCTTGGGACACTGGGGAGCCGAGCTTGATCCTTGGCAAAGGGCTGTCAAGGGTTGGATGAATGTAACAAATGACTCTCAGGGAAGGGAAACACTCCTGCCCCTCTTCCCAGGAGAGGAAGCACTGGCGCGCTCGGCGTCGCCAAGCGATCCATCACTGTCTCAGTGCAGGCGTGATCACTGGGCTGAGCTCTGCGGTGGGGCAGTGTGAGGTCTCAGGTCTCCCTGGAAGCTCGAGCAGGGGCCAAGAGACCTTGGGGGACCCCAGCCACGTCTCCAGCAGATCAGGAGCACCAGAGGTGGGGTCTGCAGAAGTCCACTCAGTCAGGAGGCTGGAGCCCCCACTCGGCCTTGCTGTCCTTGGGAGGACTGCAGAGATCTGTCTGACCCCAGGGACTCAAAGTAACCTGGAAGAGGACTTTGTCCTGCTTTCAGACATCCACCTCCAGCACTGTGACCAATGACCTCTCGCTGTTTAGAAGCCGCATGACCTGTGTTCCACCAGCCTGAACCAGGACAGTGGGCTCCTCTCCAGCCACACAGCCTCATCCTAACATGGGGACACTGAGGCCTTGAAGGTCCATCAGAATGAGCTCTTGCCAGTGCCTGCTCCAAGCCACACTGTGCTAGCTGCTCCCCTCAGCCCCCAGGGAAGCCCCCTACATACGTGGAGCCTGCTGCAACCTGCAAATGTCTGCCTGCCTTGCCCAGCCCTGCAGCAGCCAGTGCCCTCTGAATGCTGCATGGCACAGGCATGCATGGGCACGACTCCAGGGTGATGAGGGCCGTCACCCACCATGGACTAGCCAGGGCCTTGGACAGTGAGGCAAGGACAGACGAGGGACACGGCCAGAGGCCACCTGTGAATGCTGGAGAAGGCAGCAGGGGATGCATGTGACCCTGAACGCCAGCCCACAATGTGCATCTCCCAGCTCCCTAGCAGCACACAGCTCTCCCTTCAGTGACCCTGCAGAGCGTGGATGGCAGCCCCGCGTGACAAAGAGGCCACAGGAGGTACCGGTAGGCAGTGCCAGTGTTCATGCCCAGGCCCCATGTCTGCCCTTCTGCCCACCCCACTGGAGTGTCTCCCACCCTCTTTGGGCTTCCCTGTGGCTGCCCATGAGCAGGACTGGTCAAAGTTTTCCTTCCAGTGTGTCTGCATCTAGGTGCAAACAAACGTTCCCAGACCCCAGACCTACACGGTGATCTGCAAGGAGAACAGGGAATTTAGAGTGGAAGGCTTTCGGCAGGAAGTCCAAGAGCAGTGAGTGCCCACTCTGTGATGGAGAGTTCCAAGGTGGGATTTGGGGAGGAACTGCAGGTCAGAAGCAGCCTACGGGAACACCTTCTGTCACCCCTGAAGGGGACCTTGGGGCAGGTGACCGTCCCCTGGGGCCTTGTGTGACGCAGAGACCTTGGACGTGTGCCCAGGGGTGCACTGTCCTGAGTGGCAGGTCTTCCTCCGTGCTCCACAGCTGTCCTCCTGCACCGTACCCAGCCTGGGCTTGGCTCCAGGAGGGAGACGCTCCGCGGCGGCGCTGGACTCCGCGCCCTTTGCCTCCTCAGCACCCCGCTCTTCGCCCTCCGCGTGTGTCCCGAGTTTGCCCGCTTCTGTCCGGCCTTTTCGATTGGGCCCTGTGTCTTCTTATTGAGGAAGCCAACTGAAGCCTGCTTTTTATAACCTTTCTCATTCTGGTTGATTTAGCTATTATCAGACCATCTTCATTTCTTCCTAACATGTCCAGATTTAATCACATGTTTTCTTCTGCCGTGGCTCCAGTGTGCTAGTCACTCCATATTTAGTCTGTCTCCAGTTTATTATAGAATTTTCATTGTCCCTCCATTTGCTAAATCAGAGAATTTGTATTTTTAGGCTTTTTTATTTCATTCATGGTGTCATTATTTGAGGAAAGCCAAAGAAACATTGACGAGGGGGCTTAACTCAGCCCCACTCCAGGTGTGAAGCTGCCTGCGAAGAGAAGCCGCTTAGTCCTGCTGGGGGCGAGCCCTGAAGCCGGCTCAGGTCCCAGCTCCCTCCTGCTGGAAACGGACACGCCGTCAGGAGCCTGCGGCGCTGCAGCGGGTCCTGCCGGGAGCCCTGGCGTCTTGCATGGCTCTGGCTGGAGACTCTTGCTTTGAATATAAAGTGGCTCATGTGGCGAAAGGCAGGAGCACACCCTGGCTCAGACACTGTGGCTGCCCTTCCTCTAGGGCCACGGCTCAGGAGGCCACTGCAGCCCCGCTGCTCCCCGTCTCAGACGCTGTGGCGCAGCCTGGGAAGCAGCACGGCTGTGGCCGCCCCTGTTCTCACGCAGCTCATTTGTCCGTGAGCTGGGTCTGGATGCCTGCTGAAGTATTGTCACCGTCTACTCTGGGGACAGAACTGTGGACAGAATACCCAATGTCCCTGCACTTGTGGAGTGTGCACAATAGTGGCAGGAAATATACTCCGGGTAGAAACAAAATACCATGTAATCTCTCTGTGTCCAGAGGAATGGTACCTGAGTGCCTCATCCCTCAGTTCCTCACACTGCTGGGGTTAAGGTGGTGAAACAAACTTCGCTGTGTGACTCACATATGGGTTCTGCCATTGCCATGGAAGCGCACCTTGAGTGGCCCCTGGTTCCAGATAAGGGAACACCGGTCAAGCCAACCGGGCCCTTGAGCCAAGCCAGCAGACCTGAAAACAGACTGAACCGCTCAGCTGGACCAGCTGGGGTCAGCCAACCTGCATCCTGTAGAGATGTGAGCACCAAGTACAAGCTTGCAGCCAGGCTGGAGGGGCGACTTGTTACACAGCGCCCAGGAAGAGCTGACTGGTAGGAGTGGTGGCAAGGGATGAACAGGAGCAAGCAGGGCATGAGCAAGATGCTACTGCTACAGGAAGAAAGAGGGAGAGTGGGGCAGGCTTTCTGGTACAGTGACACTGACCAGAAATGCATGGCATGCCAAGGACGAACGGAGCACTGACCTTGGCAGACACTGGGTCCTCGTGCTTAGTGCTTGTACATTAATGTGGTCGATGTTACTGATATCATTTTAAAGATGAAAGCTCTAAGTCAAGGAGAGCATTTTTAATTTCCTGAATTCTCATCTGTACTAACTGGAAAGTCAGGGTTCCATATTGTCTTCCAAAGTCACAAGCAAGAGAATGGCTAGCATCCTACTGTGCTTTGACCCCGAGGGTGGTTCTGCAGCGCACACCTGCCCTTGCCACCCCAAAGCACACACCCCACATGTTAAAGGGCAGGGTGCCCACAAGACTGGCATTGCTTCAGGTGCCCGGTGTGGTCTGGGCACCCCCAGCCACTCACGCTTCCACCCAACTGAATGGAAATTCAGGGGTTTCCCCAGCCCCCTCAGATTCCAAAATTTGCTAGAACTCCCAGAACCCTGATGAGCTTTGTACTCCTGCCTGTAGTTTCATCACAAAGATGTAGTAAGAAGAGGCGTCGGCTCCCGGAGGAATGCAGAACTTCTGTGCAGTCTCCTAGCGGGATTGTGCCCCTTGCTTTCCTGGCTCATTTCTGTGTACATAGCCAGGAACCTGCCCTGGGCCTCAGCATCTGGATATTTTATTGGGATTCGTTATGTGGATGCAATGGCCATGAGATGGAACCTGTTCCTTGCTCCTCTTCTTTCTGGAGGCAGGTGGCTGAAAGTCCCCATCTTCTGGTCATGGGGTTGGTTTTCCTGGTGGCCAGCTCCATTCTGAGCCATCTAGAACTTCGCTAGTATCACAAACACACTGTATCATAAATTCCAAGGAGCTTTGGAGCTAGATGCCAGGGACACCCCAATTAAGATGTGCTAATTAAAAGCCACAACTATGTATTAAATAGTAGAGTAGATTTGGCCAGAGAAACACTTTGTAAACTGGAAGAAAAACCTAGAGAAATCACCAAGAAAAGCACCACAAAAGATAATAGAATGTAAAATAAGAGATTTGAAGATAAAGAAAATGAAACAAGAGCCTCCCTCAACTACCTAGCCAGTAACCAATGAGGAAGAGAAGAGAAGCAAAACTTGAGAGCATCGCAGTGAAGGATTTCTAGAAGTCATGCAGGAACCTTAGCTTCTTCCTCTGCTGGAAGCCCGGCTGATGTCAGTTGAGATGTTCTAAAAACACCTGCAACTGAGAAAAGAAGTTATGTAATATCAAAGACAGAAAGATTTAATTATCCATGGAAGGGAAGATCGGCTTGCATGCTAGAAGTTCCAGTAGAGGACAGCACTCTCTTAGCGCACAGGAGGGCTGGGGACAGGGGCATGGCAGGGATGAGCTGTGGCCCTGGAGCAGGCAGAGTGTGGCACTGAAGTGGAACCAGGAACCACAAGACGGAATGCTCAAGAAATTTGCTGGGGGCGCATCAGCTGGGCCTGTGGGTGGCAGAGTAAGTGATCTCTGTAAGCACCGCCGGACTCTTGAGCGGATGGTCACCATCAGAAACGGGAGGTCAGAAAGGCAGTGGGTGGCACCGCTTCCTGTCACCTTTGTTGTTTCCAGTTTTGATGTGATACGAAGCGTGGATGACGCCTGAGTGCTCATTTTAAAAACCGTAATCTTTAAATTTGATCCGATTCTTTCGGGTTCGGGTCTGCTCTCTAGGTTTATTTCATTGACTTTAGTTTTTAACTCTATTAGGCCATGTCTGCAGTATATAACAGCTCTCGTATCACGGGAGTTGGCTCTGGACGGAACACAGGAATAACTGGCTTTCTCAAGGGGAAATGTGTTGCAATATTTTAAAAATTAGAGTGTGGAAGACAGGCCAGGAGTTGAGGGCACACACAGAGAAGACGCTGAGCACTCACGAGGGGAAGGTCAACGACGGCGGAGCCCTGTGCTGTGGAATTCTGGGCGCCTCTTCCTGTTGGTCCCAGTGGAAACCCGGCACGCACTTGGAAGCGTGTGGTGGGAATAGATGCTGATGAATTCTTGATGGTTGACTGAACATTAGTTTAATCTTTGGTTGAGACTTCTGCACTTCAAGCAGAATGGGGACAAGCGGGAAGCTCTGTTCTCAGCATTTTCTCCACTCTCTGCAGACGGTGGATTGACGGCGCATATTAGGCATGGAAGTGGAAACCTGGTTTCCTTGGGAACCACAGGGCTGAGGGGCGATGTCGGTCACATTTAGCAGCCTGCTATGTGTCAGGCAATTAGCTCCGGGGTTTGCTGGATGACAGTTCTATTTTGAGCACTTTTTATCAATTAGGGGGAAGGTATCTGGCATACAGAGATGTCTCAGCAATTTGGGCTGCGACATGAGGAATAAGCAACAGGAAGGCGGGTTCAAGGGGCCTCGTGTAAAGATCATCCTGCTTATTCCTCTCCCAGGAGGCTGCAGACAGTGCGCTTGGGCTTGGATCCAGCCAGGAGTAAGGGGCTGGCACTCAGCTGGTGTCCCTGCAGCCAACAGCCTGTGGCCCTGGTCTGTGGCAGTTTTCAGTGCTGTGGAGTAGCAAGTGGTCATTTTACGTTAATCGTGCAGGTCTGGGAGAGTTTAGAGCACCAACAATGAAAACACCACGGCAAGGCTGGGCAGTGCTGTGCTCACGAGGCGCTTCTGTCAGGTCACCTGCCTTCCCGCCCGGCCCGAGCTGCCCGGATGTGGCCCCGCTGTGGCCTCGGCTATGAGTACGACGTGAGGAACTGTCACACAGCTAAGGCTCCTCCCTGAAGTTCCATGGACATGGGTGACCCAGTCTTGGAAATTCTCCTGCCCTCTTCTAGTTAAGAACACCAGGGTGTAAAGATCTCACAGCTGCAGAGCAGAGCTGGCTCCTGGCTCTGTCCCTAGCTTCACCTGTCCTCTGCCACCTGCACTGCCAGGACACAGCTGGGACCGCCATGCCATCTCCCCTGGGTGCCTGGTCAGTTCTGCTCATAACCGAGGCTGGATGGGCTGGCGAGGCAGGGGACCCTTCTCCCCACCCAGGCAGGTGGTCTGAGATGGCACAGACCCCTCAGGGCTCACTGAGTGACAGGAACAAAGACCACTGAAGGGCAAATGGAGGGGCTTGGGGTTTTAGAGATGACCTGGTGCCAGGTCTGGGAAGGGCAGGAAATCTGCTCAAAAGGGTCAAGACAGAGAAGGCCAGGATCTTGCTATGCAGCCCAGGCTGCCCATGTACTCATGGTGATCCTCCTGCCTCAGCCTCCCAAGGGCTGGGACCATGGCAGCCTGGATCTGTGCTAAGGTGTCAGCGCTGCCGATGAGTCTGGTGTGAGGGAGCAGGAGTAGCCAAGGAGCCTGGAAGGCTCTGGGCAAGCCCCTGGAGAAGAAGAGGCTGAGACAGGAAATCCCGTGCTCAGTGTCAATGGGTGGGGAGGGAGAACTCTGGCAGAGGTCATGGACTATGCTGGCCATTAGCAGCCATGTGCCACTTGACTATGGGGCACATGAGGGCAGCGTGTGGCAAGGGTTCCTCTGTATGTGACAAGGGCCGCTGAGCACTTAGCAGTCCGAGGTGGTCCAGAGCTGTCAGGACTCATCACAGCCTCTCAGTGCTGTTGAGCGATGCAAGGACCCTTAGACATCAGGGCTGGGGTCATTGTAACAGTTTGCTGTCTGCAGCAAGCCCTGCAAGTGCTGGACGCTGCCAGCGCCCGTAACTAGTAGCGTATCAATAACATACAGGTCAGTGGGCACTTTCAGTCACCATCAAGCATGACAAATCATGCACAGTCCCAGGTACTGTGTGTGTGTGTGCGTGTGCGTGCGTGTGTGCGTGTGCGTGTGTGTGTGTGTGTGCGTGTGCGTGTGCGTGCGCACACGTACCCCCTCACACATCTGCTTCATGAGGAGTGTGCCATTTTACATGTCACCATGGCCACACCATCACTACAGGAGAAGAAAACTCCACTCTGACCTAATCTCCTGGAGCCACCCCATAGTAGCTGCCAGTCACTGAGATGAGGTGAGTGGCACCTCAGCATCAGAGCCCAGGGAAGTGGCCCACACTGGGGTCCCTCAAGATGTGGAGCGTGCAAGGCAGTGACACCATGGTGACTGGGGACAGAGGCTGCTCATTGCAGTGTCTTGGGTTGAGATGGTACAGAGGATCAGACTCGGAGTCAGGGTGGCAGCAGCTCGGGCATCAGAGGAGAACCCAGAGTGCTGGGAGACCAGAGGCCACATGAAGAGAGGGGACTGCACGGCATGGTGGTCACTCAGGACAAGGGACAGGCAGGACCAAAGGGTTTGGCCACATGGAGTGGGTAAGACCGGGTCTTTCCCAGGAGCAGGTAATCAGCGGGTACATTTTTTGACGCAAACTTGAAAACAATGGCTAGCCAACCAAGGACAAGTCTGTGTTTGATCATACCCATGGTGGTATCTCTAAACCACCTTGGTGCAAGGAATCTTTAGCTGGTCTGCGTCCCAAGCTTTGTCTCACTGAGTTCTGTATTGGTGAAGACTTCAGTTTAGCACTTGTCTTCTGTTTTCCCCTAAAAAATGCAGTGTTTTCCAGAGAGCAGCCAGCTGGCCAGGCCAGCCTGCGCCATCCATCCAGCTTCCAGATTTGCTGTCGGACTGATGTGGAGCATGGCTGGGTCCCTGAGCTCAGGTCTCGGTGTCCCCTCTGCGGCCTGCACATCCCAGCACTCGAGCTCAGGGAGTGGGATGGAACAAGGGCACAGAACAGCATCTCTTCAACTTTGACTGTGGCGAGCAGAAGGTGCTATTTGCATGTGAGGTTTACAGAGAAGGATATGCAAACAGCAAGGTGTGCTCTTGAGTGGATGCAGGACTATTTGAGCCAGGAGATCTGCTTCAGAGTGGCTTTGAGTGGAAGGCATTGCTCTTTTTTGCCAGTATAAATGCATTTTTATTAGCATTCAAGTTTTTATAAACAGTGCATCTAAATATGCACAGATCGGCTGCACGACCTGAACAGTTACTTCCAAGACAGATAAATGCTTTCTTTCCCTGTGGCCCGCTCTTTCTTTGGGCTATGCATCCTTTTTCTAAATCTGTCAATGATTAAACTAGGAAACACAGCAAGAGGACAAAGCTGATTCCAGGATGTAGCTGGGCCATGAAGAGGATGGGCTGCCACAGGCCAGGAGGGTGCTGGCGGAGACCACCTTGAGCCTCAGGAAGAGCAGCGGGCTGAGAACAGGCTGGCATCAGAGGGGAGGCAGGGGCACCTCTCACCACCAGCCTGGCTGTGCCATGGGTAGCGGGCACTAGGAGGCCCAGGAAGAACCTCCAAGACTGTGCGATGCTGTCACCTCTGCGTGCTGTGTGGAATCCATTGTTGAAGAAGAAAGGAGGTAACAGAGAGGGAAAGCGCACTGGGCAGCGTCCCGCAGGAGAGTGGTTTCAGCACCGAGGACAGCTCCGTGGCTGGCGCCCATTCCCTCTGCTGCTGCTGTAGGATCCAGGAGGGAGTGGGGGATGACAGCGAGCAGCAGAGGGGGGAGGGGGTCGCAAGGACGCGCAGTTGTTTGTCTGAGCTTGCAGACCCGGCCGGTGCGACTCTGGGGTAGGACGGGCCTCTCCCCCTGCTGTCCCCACCCTCGCTGAGCCCCTGCCCGGAGTCTTGACTTCTTGGCTGGACAGCAGCGACTGGAGCAGGAGCTCCTAACGCTCCTGGGAGTAAAGAGGTCAGGAGGCCACGGATGTCCTACCGTGAACGCTGGCCTCCTCCTTCATGACTCACAACAGGAGTCTGGGACACTGGATTGCTGGAACCGGACCTCTGCTTTGTCACTGCTGACTTGTTGGTTGCAGGTGCTCTGGGGCTCCTGGGGCCCCGCTGTCTGTGTTAGCAATGTGCAAGGAGTGACCAGAATATACAGCAGATGCCTAAATTTCAAAGTCAACACAGAAAAAGGCATTCTGATAAGGTCCCCTGAAAATGCTTTCCTGCCTCCAAACACCCATCCTGCTGTTCTCGTCGCTTGCTGAGGCACCTAGGGAAGTCCTTTTTGTTGTTTTTGAAACAAGATCTGATTGTATCTTGGCTGACCCTGAGTGAACAGGATCCCCTGCCTCAGCCTCCTGAGTACTAGGATTACAGGCACCCCCGCCCATGCCTGGCCATGGGAGTCCTTTCTCGTAAGGGTCTATACAAGATGTGATCAAAAATACGGTGAGCACCGCTGGCACGTGCCACCCAGTGCGCAGGCAACCTGGTAAACACGTGATTCCTGGCTCACCTCCCCCCAGACCCAGCATTATGTAACCTCTGGATTCTCCCTGAAGTCAGAATGACCGTGACAGGGCAGCATTTTGAATCAATTCGGGACTTCACGTCAGCTGGGACAGTGCAACAAAAGACGCTCAGGAAGGAGGACTCCAGCAGCGCTGCAGAAGGCAGCAAGGACAGTGGGCTGCGTGCATTAGGGGTGAAGGGGGGATTTGTGGGGTTTATTGCAATACGTCTTCCACCACCACAGCTTTCCCAAATGTAAATATTCACACCACATGTCCGTCATACTGCCTTAGTCTAAATGGCCACACGAACCACCACCCACCACCCACCACCCATCTCTGGTTCCGAATCACCTGACCCGCCTGGACCCCATGTACCTCCTTGGAGAAAAAGACATTACAGTCCCACACAGGGGCCCAAAGGTGCCACCTCTGCCAGCCTCTTCAGGGACCCACAGGTGCAGGGGCAGAGGGTGAGGTCTAGCCACAGCTCGCCCTGCTGTGCTATGCTGTGGGGCACCTCTGCCAGGCTCCTAAGCCTTGCTCCACCAGCCGTGTGGTTCTGGGCACACCTTTCACCCTCTGAACTCCTGTTACTGGCCTCTGCAGAGCAGGCTCCTGTGCTGTGCTCCTCAGCAGCATCTCTACGTGTGACCACGAGATGCTCAAAGCCGTAGCTGAGAAGCCTGTTCCGGGCCAGGGCCAGGGAACAACCGCTCCTGGTTTCTTCTTTTCAGAAAGTTTGAATTTAAAATTTTTAGTTATGTGAAACACCACATATCCTAAAATTTACCATTCTAATCACTTTTAACTGCTCAGCTCAGTGGAACAAAGTTTGTTTTCATGGGTGTGCAACAGATCTCTAGAACTCTTTTGTGAAACCGCAGCTCCGTGCCCATCCGACGTGACCCTGCCACCCCTCCCCACCTCTGGCATCTGTCTTGCTACTTGACCAACATGACTAGCACAGGTTCCCAGTACCGCTGGGGTCACACTCCCAGTTTATCCATATTGGAAGATGTGTCAGAATGTCCTCTGAAAACTAAACATGTGCTCTACGCGTGCAGCGCAGCGCTGGTATCCGTGTCCCCATCACGAACACTGGGTTTGCCTCCGCTTTTTATCTGTTGGGAACGACGCTGCTGTGAACACAGGCATGCGAGGCCTCTTCAGGGTCTTGCCTCCACTTCCTTGGTGCGTGCCCACTGGGAGGCTTGCTGGTACGGCTGTGCTAGGCGCTTTCCCACCCTGGACCACGTGCCTGATGCCTACAGCTTAGACGGGAGGGTGTCATTGGTTCGTGGCCTAGGGGATTCAGTCCGTGGCTCTCATCACGGTGGGAGGGTGGTGGCACAAAGCTGCTTGGCTCATGGTGGCCAGGAAGCAGTGCAGGAGAGGACCAGGCACAGACCCCAAGCTTGCCCCTCCTTGACCCACCCAGCAGCTCATATGCCCAGCAAGTTGACAGTCCAGTTTAACTGGTGCATTACGATAATCTTATTTTAATTTGTTTGTATTTGTAATTTATTTCTCTTTCTTTCTATTTTTTTCTGTTTTAGTTTTTGGGAAACCTCCTCATCACTCTCCACCATGGCTGCAGTGCATTACCTGTCCACAGCTGGTCACAGCTGTCCCACTCTCCCCGCACCCCCCAGCACGCCTCGTTCTCTGGTAGAGTTGGCTGCCATGGTGGCATCGTAGTGGGTGATGGGTGGGGGCACCTCACCTCCTGTGGCTGGGGTCTGCATCTACAGTGGTCAGTGATGTGAAGTAGCCTACAGTGCTCGTGCGCCTCTGCGGGCTCTGGGGACACGCCTCCTAGGTCCTTTGCCTGTATTCAAATCAGGTGATTTGCTTTCTTCTTGGGGCGCTTGCGGTTCTCCATGTATTCTGCACCCCAGCCACTCTCAGGCGCCTGGGGTCCACACCAGCCTGTCCCGCGGTCCGGCCCGCTTCCTGCAAGCTGCATCGGCTGTGCCAGCTCCCGGGCAGCCTGGCCCCATTACCTGCCTCACTCTGGTTGTCTGTCACTCAGTGTTGTTGCTGAATCCTTGTCCCGAGGCTGCCGCGAGCCACCTTCTAGGGCACTTCCAGCTCGCGCGCTCATGCCTAAGTCTGAGGTGGCAGTTGTTCTTAACACAGCCAGCATTACTACCACCCTGGCAGGCCCTCCAGGGGCGCCTGCCGTTGATATGGAGACTTAAGTGCTTTCTATGGTGCATTTTAATCTAATGGGTCCTGCTTGCAGCATGCACACAGACCTGTCTGCTAACATTGGTAGCGGATGTGTAAGAGAGACAGGAAAACACGATCCCTTCCTTTAAATAAACTCTGATTCCTGACAAAATGTGCCCACCCTGCACCGCCTCTGGCTGCGGTGGCCGCACCCCACTCCCGAGTTGCCTAGTCTGCTGCCTGTTCCCACCAGGCTTCGCCCTCTGACATTCTGTGTCAGCAGCGGAGGGGCCACCGTATCGCTGTTAACATAAAGGGAGTTGGGCGTCTGAGCAAAGCGAAGGGCGCTGCAGAAGGCACACAGACACCCGCGGTGCTGTGAGGGGGCTGCAGTTCGCAGAAGCAGCTGGTGGCGTGAGGCCACCACTCCTGCTGAGTGTGTACAGGGGTACGCTGAAGAGTCTCCACACAGCCAGCCCCGGGCGGCCCCTTTCATGGTTTCTGGAGTCCGCATAGACCAGACCAGGCCTGGCTCTGCTGTGCATCCAGCCTGAACTGCACTGAGGCTCTGCTGCTGCTGCCCCTGCTTGGTGGGGACTTTCTCAAGCCAAGTGGGTTGGATGGGTGGGAGGACGAGCCCTCAGGTGGCATCTTCCAGCAGCCCACCTGGGAGTGCTCAGAGATGGCACTGGCCTGGCCTGGCCCTTCCTCCCTGGGAGGCCTGGGAATGGCCGAGGGCTGGCTGTTGCAGGGCCAGCTCCCCCACACTGAGACCTCGGTGGCCCTGGAGGTGCTGTGTGCCCCTGTGGAGCTGGTGCCACCCCGGCTGCCCGCTCCACTCTCCTCCGAGCCACAGCACTGACTGCCTTTTGTCCTAGCACAGTCTCTGTCCCTCCAGAGGAGCAGCCATGATGCTGTCCCTGCCTTCACTTCCCCACACCCGGTGTCCAGACACAGAGTGGCAGGCTGGCTGCCACTGCCCTGCACCTGCAGCTGCTGGGTCCTGATGTCACTACTGAGTGAGTGGAAGGAGCCGGCCCTGGCTTCCAGAGCTGCCCTGCGTCCCCTTGCTTGCTGGGGGCAGGAGAACAGATCTGCCTGGTGCTATGCAGACATCAGGGGGACTGCGCCCACACCTGCACATGCCCTGGGAGCTGATAGGGTCGGCTGCTTCTCCCCAGGACACAGGCCAGCAGATGGCCGCCCTGTGCCCCCAAGGTCCCCTGAGAGAACCAGTGGTGTGTGTGTGTGTGTGCGTGTGTGTGTGTGTGTGTGTGTGTGTGTGCGTGTGTGCAGCGCTGGGGTATAAGGAACTCGCTCTGAACTGGCAGGAGCCACAAGGCCAAGGTTTGAATGGCAGCCACGGGCCAGGGACCAGGGCAGCCTCAGTGGTGCTGCTAGCGTCCAAAGCCGAGGGGCTGAACCCTTCTCCCTGTGGGGCTCCATCTTTTCCTCTAAGGCCTTCCACTGCCTGCTATGGCCAATCTCACGGCGGAGTCTGCTTAGCCCAGAGCCCACTGAGTCCAATCCTGTGAGAAGTCACCTCCGGTGCAATCCCAGCTGGTGTGGACTAAGCCCCTGGGACTAGGCTGGCCAAGGGTTCTCCTATGGTTCCCATCAACCTGCTTGGCAAGCCGGGAAGGCCCATCCCATGCAGCCGACCCCTGCCCTAAAATCCACCATGACCCACTCCACTGCGCCCATGCCAGGCGGGACGAGCCCAATGGGTGCCTCGTTTTTGCAGCTTCCTGGCTTTCTGCATCAGCCCCGCGGTCCTGTCAGTGTCCATGAAGGCCAGCTGGAGTTGCCCAGGAACTGAGGCGCTGGGACTCGCACCCCGCGGGCCTCCCTCCCTCTCATTCCCTGCTTCTAGCTCAGTAGGGATGGGAGCAGGTGTCCATCTGTGAGCGCTCCCGGCACCTTCCCATCAGATCCAGAGGATGAGGCAGGCTGGCTCTCCCTGTCCCTCCCTCACACCCACGCAGCAAGGAGCTTCTACCGTATGGGGAATCTGCCTGGACAGACGCACCTTACATAAAGGGAAAAGAACCCTCAGCACCCACAAATGGACACCACAGAGCCAGAGGGCTTTCAAATCCCTCTTCATACCCTGAGCCCTCAGACCTGGACAGTGTAAAGATTCCTGCAAGCAGGGCTGGGGCCGTTCCCACCACCTAGGCGGGCCCTAGTCTGGAGATCACCCAGCTTCCCAGCCAGTTTGTCTACATTCTTCCTGCCAGACAAGCAGGGCGGAGACCTTCCTGCCCCTGTGACAGGCCAGGGCAGTGGTCCCAGAGCCCAGTGCCCTGACCTGGGCTCCTAGAAAGCAGGGGCAGGGGTGGGAGAACAGGGAGACGGGCGTGACCTAGAGGCCCAGAGGACAGGGAGGGTGCAGGACAAAGGTCCACGACCCTGAGCTCTGCCTTCACCCCCTGAGGCCCAAGGGATGTACGTCTATGCCCACCCCTCCCCTTCCTTCTCCCCACACCCCTGGCCTGTGGCTGCCAACCCACAGCCTCCCCACTAGCTGAGAAGGTGTCCCAATGGAGCTACCATGCGGTGAACAACCGATGCTGTCACACACTTTCCCCGAGAAGCCAGGAGTGCAAAGCCCTGTGTCCAACTCAGGACCAAGGAATGACGACTCCTTGTACCACTGCTGCAAGCTCCTCAGGCAACCAGGTGGCACTAGTGATGAAGTCGTGGTGGACGGTGTAGTGGAGGAAGTTTGTGTGCTTCTTACTCGCAGGTATTAGGGAGCCCCACCTGTGGCCACCTTGGGTTCACCATAGACCCACACAGCCTGGCACATTCTGGACCCCAGAAAGGCCCAACCACTAACCCTCGAGTCACTGCCCTCAGTCCCCTTGTTTCTTCCCCATGTGGTGACCCAGAGTTTCCTGTGTGGTGTGCTCTCCATGATGGACTGGGACACAAGAGGACAGTGCTCGCCTTGGAGAGCTCAGGAGACGCCGCTCGCCTCTGGGGTCCTTCTCCAGAAGGGCCTTGGCCTCCAAGTAAGAGCCAAGCTGTCATGGGCTAGAGTCCAGACTTTTGGGTAATGGAACTCGGAGGAGCTTAACCCAGAACAGGTGTGGGCTGGGCCTCCCTGTCTCCACAAAGCTGCACGAGCTGGCACTGTGGCAACAACTCGGGGGGCCCAGGGACCTGGGCCACCCCCTACAGGGCCTGGACCTCCGCTGGTTCCCATCTCCACTGCTCTGCGCTAACGCATACCTTGTGCTGGCAATGGGCACTGGGGGCTGAAATGTGCTGGGAATTGTCAGGACTGGGAGCAGCCAGCGCTGAGCATTCTCGCCCTGGGTCTGAGTTAGGCAGCATCATCCTTGACAAGGGCAGTGTTGGGTGCAGCCCTTGATTTCCCAGAGGCCTTGGTTGCTGCCTAGGCCTGACCTGAAGCAGCAGGCTCTGTCACCACTCCCACAGGTCCCGGGGTCCCTGTCAGTGACAGAGCCTCGCCTGCCCCCGTCACATCCAGGAAATGAGAACCCCATACACAAGATGCTCCTTCTTAAATGGGCCCTTTTTCTTGTTGGCAAAATAAATGGTGTTAATGGCAGAAAGCTTCCCACACGCCACTTAATGGAGGAAGAAAAGTAAGCCACTCATCTTCTTGGTGCCATTCACGGGGTAGCCGCTACATCCCAGAACCTGGCTGCGGGCAGGAACAGAGCCGCAGGACCCATCCTTGCACGCTGTCAGTGGTGCCCTGGGCAGGTGGCAACGTAGCCTCGCAGAGGGTGGCAGTGGACAGCAACTCTGATCCTGGAGGCAGGCAGCTGGGCCCCCAGAGAGGAGCAGGGACAGGGAAGGCAGGACCAGAGCCCGAGGCTGGAACTGGCCGAGGCTGCAGACGCAGGAGGAAGCCGGGTTGTGGGCCCGACAATTCAGGGAGCAGATCTGAGACAAGGGCAGTGCGAGAGCAGGGCAGCTGGCGCCAAGAGGGGTGCAAGGCGGCCAGACCCTGGTGCGTAGCCTGTTCCTGTGAGTGGGGAGCCTGTGGAAGCCCGGTGGCCCAGGTGCGGAGCCCGGGGGGGTCCAGGGGGGTCCGGTACGGTGCTGCAGGACTGTCTGTGCCTCGGTCGGACTGCAGAGTTGCTGCCTATGCGTAGTAGCTGTGCCCAGAGTCCTGTGTGCTGGGGAGGCAGGGCTGGCAACCTGGGCTATCCCTGGTTGGGGGTGGCAGCCAGAGGACAGCAGTGCCAGGGAGGCCTGCAGGCAGCCAGCTGTGCATCTGTCCTGGAGGAGACATGGCTAGTGTCCTTGGGTGTGAGCCACCCAGGCACATGCACGCCCGGCCTTGGGACTGTGGCTGGCCGCAGCAGAGCCCTCTTCTCAGGGCCTCGTCCCCACCCGGCCCTCTGTGTGAATCCAGTCATGGCTGCTGGGGCCCCTCGGGGGCCACAGCCCTGGACAACGACAGAGGCCCCCTAGCACGGCGAGAACATCTGACTCTGCATGCCGCGGACTAAGACAGCCTTGGACAGGAGGTGCAGCAGCACTCACTCCGGCCGCTCCACAGGCACAAAACCAATTTTCCTTTCTTTTATTAAGCTAATGTTAGCGTACTGCAACCTTTTTTGCTTTATGAGCTGTTAATTTTTAAACATTTTTACTCTGTTTTAATACTGTTAGCTTACACCACAGTCATGTCCTATAGCTGTATGAAACAATACTCCTTTATAGTCTGACTTTCCAAGCTTTCTCCTTTGGGCATGTCTTTTTTAGTTTTAAACTTTCTTGATTAAAACTGAGACAGACACTCATGCTGGTGAGGCCCACAGAGGTCAGGGGACACACTGTCCCCACCGCTGCGTCTCATCCCAAGGAAACAACTTTGGGATGGTGGCCGCCCAGGGCTGGCCCCTCCTGCAGCTCCTGCCCCGTCTGAGGGCTGCTGTGGCTCTGCACCGGGGCCCTCTCCGCTGTCAAGAGGGTGCTTTAACATGACAGCGAGGCAGCGCGCAGCAAGTAGGTGAGCACACCGCGGGGCTGCGGCCACCTGGCACAGCGGGCGTCCACAGTGACGGGGCTCTCCCTCCACACAAGTGACATGTGGTGTGTGTGTCCACCCCTTCAGGACAGACACACGGGGGAGCATCCGCTCTAGTGACACAGCTTCCACGCTCCAGGCTGTCATGGGAAGGCTCGAGTTCTTCGTCTCTGGGGTCACCGCGATGTAAACGAGCTCAGTGTGCACCTCATGCTCGTGTCCGGGCCTGGAGCTGTCACGGCCTTGCAGAGACAAACGGGGAGGTGGTCAGGGGGCTGCAGGGGCAGACAGCAGAGGCCCAGGGGTCTGGAAGAGGGAGCTCTTCTGGCTTGCTCCCGAGGCTCACAGAGGGCTGAGATGGTATGTTTTGTGTCTCTCTGCAGCAAGTTCTTATAAAGTCGGGAGATGCTTAGGCCACAGCAGTGCGCCTTGGCACTTTGAGTGCTCCTTCCCTGAAATGCTTGGGAGCCGAGGAATGAAGAGAGAAATGCCCTGTGCCTTTCTGTATCTTAAGCACACAGACTGAGGTCATTCTAAACAGCATTTAATGAGTTTGTGCATTAAGCCAAGTTTCACGGAGCGCAGTTGGCACCTGTGTCCGTGTTGGTGTGCAGAACGCTGCCACTCTGGGGGTTTTGGGTCCGGGTTTGCAGAAGCAGCAGTGAGGCTGCCTCCCACCACGTGTGTGTGTGCTCAGCCCGGCGAGCGGTGTGTCACCGTTACCACAGTGCTCGCGGCCGCCCGCTCACCAGCCCTCACTCTGCAGGCAGAAATGCTTGGTCTTTGCAGAGGGGTTCATCTGCTGCAGACAGCCTTCACACTTGGGGCTCTAACCTGTGTCCCCACACTCTCCTGGGACCAGCATACCTGCCCCACAGGTTGGGGAAGCTGACTTGAAGCCTTGCGTATTTATTACCGATTTATATTTAATTCCCAGTCTTCCCCTTACAGCGGTTTAGGAAAACACTTTTCCTTCCATCTGCCTGCTCCTCTCGCCCACCGTCTCTCAGAAGTGCCCTCCGACTCCCCCCTCCCACTTCTGGCCCCTGGGTTTGTCATTGTCCAGGTGTAGGGAGGCCAGGCAGAGTGGTGACAGCAGGTGTCACCGCAGCTCCCAGAGGCCGGGTTACAGGCAGGGAGAGAGAGACGGTGCGCTGTGGGATCGGCCAGCCCGGCAGTGAGGCAGGGCAGCTCAGCTGGGTTTCAAATGCGAATTATTCTGACAGGCTCAGACTCAGGGCTGAGGATATGCTTGGAGCAAGTGTGAGCCCCGTGTGGGGTGGCTGGCTGTGGGCACTGGCCTGGCTGTGTCCTTTCCACATGCTCCTGGTCACTGGCCACCTCCAGAACACCATGCCCCAAGGGACAGACACCCCATCCTGCCTCCCAGGCCCACATTACCAGGAAGGAAACAAGGAAATACAGTTGGTAAAGGATCCCCTCCCGGGGCACTGCATAGGGGCAGCTTTAGGGACACGCTCTCGAGGCAGGGAGAGATGACATCATGAAGCAGGAATCCCCTGTCTGGGCTGGCACTGCAGCTCTGGACCCGGCCCCAGTGTGCAGTCTGCCAGGGGCCAGCTGCCTCCTTGCCGGACATGAGCCCTGCTTACCGCATGCTGCCTGCTTTCTTCATGACTGAATCAAGCCGAGACGAGGCCCACGTGCTTTGTGCTTTGTGGAAACCTCTGCGCAATGAGAAGTGAGCGCTGCTTGGCCTCCGTGGGGAGCGCGGGCGCTCTGGTACCCTGAAGGTCGCCCGTGCACACATGCCATGTGTGTGCAGCGTGTAGTGTGTGCACGCGTGTGCTTGTGCACCATAGTGCTGTGTGCATGTGTGCCTGCCTGTGTGTGCGTGTGTGTGTGTGTCACTGGGCTCCACATTGGTCTTCTGCATGCTAGATGAGTGCTTTACCTTGCGGTTAGTTCCTAGCTCCAAGACCGATCTATTTTTAAATTTTTATTTGCTCTTCTCTTCCTTTTCTTCCTGAAATGTTATTCATTATTTCTTCCTACTGTGGCCACATCAATCAGAATTAAAAACAGCATTCAAAAGCTTGGCAGCTGGGTCCACTTCAAATCACACTCCTTGACCCAAAAGCCCCGATTTCACTATAATAAATATTCTATTAATATAATATTAAGTATTATAATGAATATTCTATTAAAAGTTGTAGGGAAAAGAAACAATACTGTTTTCTAAATTTTTTTGAGGCCGGGCCTCACTGTGTAGACCAGTCTGGACTCAAACTCGAGGTGACCCTCCTACCGCAGCCTCCCAAATGCTGAGATTTCGGGTGTGCATCACCAGACCCAGTGTATCAGTCAGGGGCTTACTAGAGAAACAGACACAACACAAGATGGACAAGTGTATAAGACATGACAAGCTTGGCTTACGACGGTCAGCCGAGCAGTCAGATGAGGAAGCGCGTAGGGAGAGTCTGCACACCGGAGGCTGAAGGGTCCAGGGCAAGGTCTGGAGCGCCCTGCAGGGCTCCACGTAAGTCCTCATCAGGAGGCCGATGGGTCTGTGACGGAAGGCTGATGGGTCTACAGCGGACGGCTGAAGGCTCCAAGGCAGAGGCCACGAGTCTGCGCTAGAGCCAGGAGACGACGTCCAAGCTGACTGTGAAGGCCGGAGCTCCTCCCAGGAAACGGAATCCTCCACCCTTCCTCAGTTCCCTTTTGTATCCTTTAAGTGATGAGCTGCCCTGGGGGGGGGGGCCTCCACGCCCTGCGGTGTGGAATTGCTGAGCAGACGTAGCTAAGCTTTTAGCTCTCACCTTGACGCAATTGATCAATCACTACACTCAGCCATTGTATTTTGGCAATTTTTTTATCTCCCAGAAAATGAACTCCATGCCTTTAATCCTCTGAGTTAGAAGAGAATAGAGAAGGAGAGGTGCTGGGGGGCACAGAGGGAAAGAGGGACAGAAAGAGATTGAAGGACAGAGGGGCAGAGGTGCAGAGAGAGGCAGAGCAGGACAGGGACAGAAGAGAGGAACAGCACTGAGGAGAGGAAAGCTTTCTTAGGAAGTGAAAGCCGAAATACCACTTTTCTGAGCAGTAATCTCCTCCAAATAGGAATATTCTAGACCAGGGAACATCTAGGCTTATTCTTCTGTGGCACTATGAGTTTCCTGTTGCCCAAATGAAGGCTTTCACCATTAAGCAGTCTGGGAGCAGACACACCCACCTGTTCCTTTGGGGCCAAGCCTCAGCTAGGCAGTGCCCTCCCTGCAAAATGTGGTGCCCACTCGGAGCCTGGACCATGCCTGCCTCAGAAGTGGGGTCTTCACAGGTGCAGCAAGGCAAGACAGAGGTGTGCTGACTCGGGCTGGACCTGCATCTAAGGCTGGAGGCCTAGGATGGGGCGGGCAGAGGCACAGGCAGGAGGCCACGGGAAGACAGCGCTGGAGCTGGGAGCAATGCACTCGCAGATCGGCAAACCCCATGTCACTCACAGAGCCCCTCTCTGCCCAGAGTGGCTTCTTGTGCGGCCTCCCAGGGGAAAGAATCCCAGAAGCTGACTCTAGCTGCTTGCACGGAGACTCTGCTGTCCCGTTCATGCCTGTGGGCGCCAGGCCCTCAGCACATCTTCCTGCCTCCGGTGCTCTAAGTATCACTGATCCTTCCTGCCCTGTGGTTTGTGTTTCTAAGAGTGAGTTCTTGAAGGAGAAAGGCCAGTAAGCTCCAGGCACTGGAGGGAAACGCCAGTGATGCTAGGCCTCTGGCTGCTGGAACTGCGAGTGAATACAGTTCTGTCTTTAAGGCTGACTGAGTTTGTGCCGACTTCTTCTCATAACGCTGGGATGCGACCAGCTTCCAAACAGCACAGAGCCCAGCGCCTCACGGGTCCTGGGCTGGATCAGGGCTGCTGCCAGATGGAACAGCTCCTGGCGGCCAGAGGTGATTGATGCCACGTCTTTAGGAAGCACAGAACTAGAAGGGAAGAGACGGAGGAGGGAGAAGAGAGGGAAGAGGGAGAAGGGGGGGGGGAGCAGCAGAACTGCAATAGCAGCATCAGTAATAGTCCCAGCCCCTCTCTGATGCACCCTAGAGAGCGCATCACTTGTCTGTATTTCACACACCAGGACAATGGAAGGAGACAGCCAAGGGCATCCCTGCAGTCACTCAGCTTGCAGGGCCAAGCCCCCTCCCAGCGATTCCCAGAGCCCAGGGTTCCCAGATGCCCGAAGCAGCCTCCCAGGCACACTTTGCCTTGCAACACAGAGTTGCTTCCGTGCAATTCCAGATGTCCACGTCATGAGCTGCCTGTAGCGACTGGGACAGTCAGGAAGGACATGGGACTCGGGGCTTCCTTTCACATAGCAAAGGCTCCAAGTCACCATCTTCTTCAGCCTAACCAGAGGACTTTCTGCTGAAAATGTGGGGGCAGAGTCAACTGCCTTTGACAAGAAAAGCAAAGGCGACACAGTGACACCCAATGGAGGCTTTCTACAAACACAAACAAAAACATAGACACAGACCTTATGTCCTTCAAAGAGGCTACTCAAAATGGCTCACAGACCTTAATTTAAAATACAAAAGCATAAAGCTCCTGGAAGATAACATGGAAAATTTTGGTGACCTTCAGCTTGGCGATGACTTTAGCGACAACACCAAGTCATGATCCATGAAAGAAAGAACAGTAACTGGAACTTCATTAAAATTTAAGTTCCTGCTCTGTGAAACATACTTTTGAAAAATGTCACAGGCAGGAAAAATACTTGCAAAAGATACCGCTGCTAACGAGCAGTTACACAAACCCTACAGAGAACTCTTCAAACTCAAGAAGAAACCAAATAAACAATGACAAGTTGGGCAAAAGACACGAAGCAGACGCAGAGGAGAGGAAAGCGCCTGCAAGAACGCAAGGCAGTGCTAAGGGTAACCACAGAACTGCAAGTGAAAACTACGGTCCGGAGTCCCAGGGCCTGGCAGGGCATGCGAACAAGAGGGCGCAGAGCGGGTCTTGCACCTGCCGCTGGGGATTCAAATGGCGCGGCTGCGTGGACGCATCTTGGCTGAGCTAGCTGTGCCCGCAGCCCTGCGGGCCTCGCATCCACCGGGCGTAAGGGGCTGCCCACCCAAACCCCGCACACGGATGTTTCCAGCCACTCTATTCCAATTGCGAGAACTTGGAAGCAACCATGGTGGTTGCCCTGGGCCATTTAGACGGCGGCAGCAAAATGCCACAGTGGGCAGCTGAAGACGTGGAATTCAGTTCTGAGGCTTGCCGAGTCCCTGCGCCGGCATCTCAGCTTCCGGGGGGGGGGGCACTCACTGGGCCGCAGAATGGCTCCTTCCCACTGTCCTCTCACAGCGGAAGGAACGAAGTGTCCCTCTCTTTTGCCAGGCTACGCATCCCTCAGGACCTAATCAACGCTCCACCTCCTGTTACCTCCTTCTGCAGGTTTGGATTTCGACCTGTGGACTGGGTTTGGACGCCAACACCCAGATTCTGACCATGTACTTTGGTAGGTGAATGGATAACGTGGCGATTTGACAGGACAGCGGGAGGTCATTCAGCAATATCAGGCCATCAAGCGTGGAATGACTCGGGAGAAGCTTGAGTGCATGTCAGTAAGTGAAGAAGCCGCTCCGAGAAGGCACGTGCTGTGGGACCCTACCACGTGCACTGAGGGAAACGCTGGCTCATGCCAGGGCCAGGGGAAGGAAAGGACAGGCAGTGGGCATGGAGGTGTCTGTGCTCAGCCCTGGTCCAGAGCCTAGAACACAGGCCACCGGGGGTGACCCAGAGGTTGGGTGTCCATAAAGGGTCAGGACTGGGACAAAAGAATCTGAGGACAGGAAGCCGTGTGAGTCACGAGGGGCAGAGGGCACAGCGCCACACTTGGCTCACCACTGAGCCATCAGCCTCAGAGACACTTGAGTCTTGGGTGGGTGCCGGGCGCAGTGTGAGATGGGCAGGCCGACCTTGATGTCCCAGGAGGTCAGGGCATGAGTGAGCCCTTGGGCCACGCTTCGTGCGCTTGGGCTCTGACAGCTCTTTACTGTGGACAGTGACTCTGCACGTCACCGGTGCAGCCCAGGCTGCCGTGGCCTCTCACACCGCCGCTGTGCCAAGGGGCACTACGCGGCGAATCCCTGGATCACACTCCTGGTCCCAGCCCAGCTTCTGACAGTGTACCAGTGTGTGGCCTGCGTTGTCTTCATTGTGTGCGTGTGGTTCTGGAGATTGAGCCAGGGCCTCACCACTGAGCTACACCCCCAGCCTTTTTATTTTTCATTTTTATTTTGAGACTAAGTCTTACTAAAATTGTTAATTTACCTAGGCAGTGCTTAAACTTATGATCCTCCTGCCTCAGCCTCCTAAAACACTAGGATATACAACTTACATGTAGATCGCACTGGAAGAAAAGTAGATGAGGGCCAGCCAAATAGCTCAGTGGATTAAAGCGCATGCAAGCAGGCGCAGGGGTTGGGGGTTTGATCCCCAGGCCTGCTGTGCCGGCCCCACCCCCAGGGCACCCTGAGACAACTGAGACTGGTGGCACGCGCCTTTAATCCTAGCACTTGGGAGGCTGTAAACAGGAGAATCACTATGAGTCTGATCTAGTAGTGAGAACCTGAACACCCTGTAGACCCTTCCCTAAAATTAAAAAAAAAAAAAGAAAGAAAGAAAAGTAGATGAGATTGTAGATACCTAAAAGCAGAGTTCATCATTTGATCTTTATTTTCCATGGAAATTACTTGGTAAATACTAAACAAAGGAATAAATTAAGTTCTTGTCCAGGGTCTTAGATACTTAGGACTTTAAACCTAAGTTCCTTATAAAAGTATTTTTTGATACAACAGATAAAATAAATGACAGAGAAAGGGTTTGACACTCCTTGGAAGCCTGGACACATGCCCTCTGCCAGCTGAGGGTTCTGACCCTGGCTAGCAAGGGTCCCTGGAGCCCAGCTCGGAGGAACTGGCAGAGCCTGGGGTGGGGGCTCCAGTCTGCAGCCTTGAGGGAGGAAGGGAGGAAGGGAGGGAGGGAGGAAGATGGCATGTTCCGGAGGCATGACACAGCTTGCAAAGCATTGCACGCCGGCCCTGAAGGTGGACTTGGTGCCCCCCAGTGAGTTCAGAGGCGCCCCAACAGCCAGCATGACTCAGGATGGTGACAGAAGCTGCCCTCTGCCCTGTAGAGACCCCCGCTGGCCCTTGACCAGTGCCCCACAGTTGGTAGGAAGGAGCTTCTCTCAATACCCCACATCACAGAAGGAGAACCCAAGGCTGAACAGTGAGGAAGGGGCCCGGCCACCTGGCTCAGAAGCGAGCTGGGGACACAGCCTGGCTCCGAGTTGAGCTATGGGGCTGACCTGCTGCCCAGGCCTGGGCCTCTGCACATCAGGGGCCGTCGTGACTTTGAGGGTCGTGACTAGTGCCTGGTGCTGCCCTCAAGCCGGGGAGTTAAACTTGTCCTGTTGCCTCCCCGCTGCCACCTTCAGGGCGTCTGATGTCCGCACGATCCCAGGCCCCAGCCTGACCTGACCTCCGTGACTGTTGTCTGTCTCGGGGAGGTGACCGCTTCAGACCTTTGCTCCATGTCACAGGTGCCAGTGGAGAGGCAAAGCGCAGGGGTGGAAGGCTGCTGCTGGAGTCACCAGGCCACTGCTGGAGCCGTCACACTCCTGGTCTGTGTTAGCAGCAGTTCCGTCTGGTGGGTTGCCGTGACCGTCGCAGCGTGTCTTAAGTGGATGAGAAATTATTTACTTAAAGCTTACAAGAGAAAAATATGGTAACTAAATTATGACTGAACAAAGGTGTTATAGCTTTAAAATGCCACCGAACGACACAACAGGACGCATGAGTGTCTTTAAAAGCATATAAATATATATATATATATAAAATTTATTTTTATTTTATTTTATTTTTTTTAAACCAGACTTAGACATATTTTTGGTTTGGATTTTTTTTTTTCTAGAATTAAGAAAATTGCATGAGATAGAAATTTAAAACTGGCTTTAATGAGGCAGGTCAAAGGGAGTGCCAAGCCACACGTGTGGCTTGGAGAGATGCCTTTCCGCGCAGCCGCCGGATCGCCCGCCCGAGAGGTTTGAGGCACTGGGGTCGGGCTCTTCCCCGACAGGAACTGCAGCTGTCGCAGGAGCCCCTGGGCTGTTCACCAAGACGGCATGCACTCCACCTGGAGAACCTCAACCTCAGCAGATCTTTTCACCATCTTGGAATGTGCTAATTGCCTCAGATTTCATTAAAATACAGAGAGAGCTGCACCCATTTTTATCAGGCACCATATGCTGCGTGTCAAGCGAGACCTTCATTGTGGTGTGCGGCCTCGGGACCCTTTGCCTGTGTGTAGCTCCGCTAAGCTGGGGAAGGAGGGACCACGGGACGCGCGCCCAGTGAGCTGGCGCCCCTCTGCCCCGGAGAAAGCGGAAGGGGAGCACCATGAACCGGGCGCCACACGGACGACCTCCGGGCCCTTCGGACTTCTCAGGAGTGGTCGACTGCTTGCAGGAGTAGTAACTGAGTTCCTGACTGGACGTGACCAGCCAGCCAGGCGCACGGGTCATAACCTGGCCGGAACTGTGTCCTAGTGGAGGCTGCGGGACAGAAGGAGAGAAGCAGAGGGCCACCGATCCCCTTACACGCAGCCGGCCGCCCTGCGCCCCTCCTGCCTCGCCTCACGCGTGTCATTCAGTGTTGTTGGCCTTCCTCGTCTGCAGACAGCATCGCCATGGTGGCCTCTGTGTCCGTGCTGGTGGCCACGCGAGGCTTAAGCCAACCCTGCCTAGAAAATCCAGTGGCACACGTGGGTCTTCTCCTTGTCACTCTCCCTGAGCAACGTGGTGAGCAGCGATTTACCAGACCGAGGCTGCATGTGACTCAAGGAGCAGCGCCTGGAGGGGTCATGGCTGTGGTCGCGGTGGGAGCCGGCCACGGATGTGCGAGACATCACGTTTCCTCGCCCTGCCAGCACTTTGTGTATTTTGGGAGTTGCCTGGATCCTACATGTCCTGATTCTTTCTTCAACCACTGCCTTCCATCTAAGCAAAGGCCTGAAGGAAGGTTGGGGGTGGCTGTTGGGGTCTCTCTGCCCACAGCTCGCAAGTCCCAGAGGGGACACTGGTGTCTGCCCCTCGGCCCAACAGTGACAGGCCTGTCCCATGGCCAGCCACTCTGTGAGGCTGTGCAAATCACTTCCTACACAGTTTTGGCCTTGAGTAGGGGGGAAGAGCCCCAGAGAAACGCAAACAGCAGATAGGGCTAAGTCCCAGCTCCCTGTACCTCCCAGCCTCAGATCCGTGTCCTCTACAGCTGAAGAGTGGACATCATGGGACAAGAGGCCTGGCCGCCTGTGGGCCCCAAGTGCTGACGGGAGTGGTGGGCTGGGAGTGGTCCCCGCTCTTGGCAGGGACCCCGGGACCCAGCCCCACTCTGCTCCTCAGCAGCCGCGAGGGGAGCACTTTCCTCAGCCTCCAGCTCCCTGCCCTGACTCATTGTCCTGCCCAGGCCCAAAGCCCAGGGTCACAGGGGCAGAAATGGCCTCTGCTGGGGGCTGAAATAACCGTCTCGGCTGCAAGCCTCCCAGCCCAGGAGCATCAAGAGGACGGCTCTCACCTGCAGGCCTGCGGGTGGCCAGGTGACACGGCCTCAGGAACAAACGCACACACACACACACACACACACACACACACACACACACACGTGCGCGCGCTCCTTGCCCACGTCCTTATTCAGCACTCCTGCGGAGCTGGTTGCTGTGGTGCACACCTGCAACCTCAGTACTCTGGGAGGCCGAGTCAGGAGGATCGCAAGGCTGAAGCTAGGCTGAGCATTTCAGCAATTTAGCAAGGACCTGCCCAAAGTGAAAGTGAAGAAGACTGAAGATGTAGCTTGGTGTGAAGGCCCTGGGCTCCACCCCTACTACACACACACACACACACACACACACACACACACAATCCCACTGCTGCCCCCGCCCACCCACCCACCTGGTTTCTGACTCAGTAGGCAGCCCCCCTGGAAACCCAAAACATTCCCAGGCTGCAGGTGCCCAAGTCCAGGGCACCTCAGAAACACCGAGCTATGCAGAGGGTTTAGCCTGGCACCAAAAGCACCCAAGAAAGTGCGGCCCAGCTGGGCAGGGAGGCAGGGAGGACTCCAGGGCCTCCCAGCTGTGGGCAACTTGAGAGCCTGCAGCCACCCCTAGTGTCACCTGAGCTGAGGAAAAACCCGGGCTCCCTCAGCTCACCCGCAGGGAAGCTGTGGCCCCGGGCACTGTACGTGTCTCTGAACGCGGCCACTTGCTCATCACGCTTGCAGTTCCTGCATCTCTCTCGTCACCAGCGTGTGACCTGCTTGAGGGTGTGCGTGCAAGCCCGGTGGGTTGTGGGCGAGGGCGGGCGAGCTGTTCGTGCAGCACGAGGAAGCCTCCTCCACCTGTCGAGATGCCAGTTTGGCATTTTGGACCTGAAATTTTTTCTGGAACCAGAGCTAAAGCTGGGCATTACTGACCCCGTTGGTCACCTGAGGCAAGCTAGAGACTAAAGCGACAGCTAGCAAAGCCCTGCTGGATATCAGAAATAGTGCAGAGAGGAAGCAATGCTGGTGGGTGTAGAGACAGACAGGCGGGCGGTAGGTGCGTAGACAGACAGACAGACAGACAGACAGACAGAAAAGAACCGAGAGAAAGCAATTTGTACTGGGGATAGAGACCACAGATAACAGACAGGATAAACTGACACAGTATATTGGCTGGATAAATAAGTAAGAAATACCGTGGATAAATGATAGGTAGATAGGATAGATACCATGGATAGGTGAACAACAGGATAGATTGGTTAGACAGGTGGGATAGATTAGATGGATGGCTGGGTACCACGGATATCGTCATATTAGTTAGATAGATGATGACAGGTAGATGCATACGTAAACAGAGGATAGGAGAGATTAAATAGATACAATGAGTAGGTGATAGGCCACATCAGATGGATAGGTAGCGGACAGATAAATTAGGATAGACGACAAATATAATAGGTAGGTAAGTCATAGATAGATGATAGATAGATGACAGGAAATAGATATGATAGGTAGGTAGAGATAGTATGGAAGGATGTATAGGCTGAGATGGATACATACTTAGATGATAAAGAGGATAGATATGATAGCTACAATAGATAAATAGGTGGTAGATAAATAGGTAATAGATGATAGACACACCCACATACACACGTTATTCTGGATCTGATCTTTGAGATCATTCCATGTGTTGCTGTGAAAAGCAGTCCCCAAAGATCTGCGGGTTCAGGGCACTGTGCCTACGAGCGTTTGCTCCTCATCTGTGGTGGTGGCTGCCCTGGGAGCATCTGGGAACACACAGGTGGTGGGTCCAGGACAGCACTGAGCCAGCATCCAGGTGCCCAGATATAGTGACCAGGATGCAGAGATCCCTGCCCACCCCAGCAGGCCAGCCCAGGATGACACCCTGGAGCCCTGGGATCCCCATGTGTGGTTCTGCCTACTAGGAGCAGAGCAAATGTTTGCTTGGATCATCCTCCAGATTCTCAACCCCTGAAGCTCAAGTGTTAACTTTCACCCCACTTTGCTGCGGTGGTGCCCTGCTACTGACGCATACCCCTGCCTAAAGCTCAGGCTCTCAAACCACAAGGAGTGTGCATGCGATCCCATCTTAAAACCAGCTGACCCTGGACATGTGTGGGTGGAGCAAGGGACCATCCTGTGTCTATGCTTTCCAGGACCACGGCTATGACATCATCCTCCCCAGCGTGGTCCTAGATACACACCATTCCCCATCTGGAGCCAAGGACCAGGCGCCTGGCTCCAGCCTCTGTTCTGCTTTGTGCTATACTGGTCAGGGCTGCCCCTTGACTTTCCTCACATTGGGTCATGATGTTGGCTTTAAAAGAGTGGCACAGGGTGGAGAGGGAGGCAGCAGCCACACTGGAGCTACTTAGAAGCCTGATGTGCTTCAATCAAAAATGCCCCCCCCCCAAAGCCCTTAAGTTCAGGGCCAGGGCTCCTGGACGACTCTTGGATCGTGAGGGTGCTGTGCTCATGGGTGGATGAAACCACCAGTAAGTTCACAGCTGCACAGGCAGTGTGAGGCGGCCCGGTCGGATGACGTGCATCACCGAGGCCTTCGAAGGGAGCGTCCTGCTCTCAGCCCTTCCCGCCTCTGGCTCTTTCCCTCACTCTTTCCTGGCTGCCATGAGGCAAGCAGTTGTCTTCCATCACGGTGTGTCTGCCCTAGAGTCGGCTCACTGTGGACTAAGCTCTCTGAAAGTGTGTCAGATTGTGAGCGTCAGGTATTTGGTTCAAGAAATGAAAAGGCTGACAAACAGAAAAGTTTGTGCCAGGAGTGGGGTCATTGCTGTGAATCGTGGAGTTCAGAAGCCTTTGGAACTGGCTTATAGGAAGAGCTTGGGACAGTTTGGAGAAAGGCACTGGAGAAGACCTCGAAGGCTATAAGCAGGCTCTGATGGACGACTCTGGTGGGAGTTCAGATGACTGGCAGGCTAACAGAGCAGATGGAAACGGTTTTGTGCTTGAGGTTCCAAATGGAAAGTGAGCAAGAGGTCATGTGCGTTACGTGCCGACAAAGCATTTGCCACAGATTGTTCTGCCCTAAAACTGTGTCAGGGTGAGCTTAAAGGCAACAGGCTCGGTCTGGCAGAGGGAATTCCAAGGCAGTGCAGTGCCCAAGCTGGGGCAGCAGTGTTGCTGGCTGCTTTCAGCCAGGTTTGTGTGTTGCAGTTTGACCAGAAGAAAAGCATGTGTGAAATTAGGGTCCAAGAAAGTGTCACCACTGACGAGATCAGCGCCATACGAAGCAGCTGCGCTCTTTGCACTGAGACCACAGGAAAGGCTGGACGGCGTCTCAGAAACCGGCCAAACCTCACCAGGTTCACCAGGTGACATGAGGAAAGATGCTGCTTTGCGGAGAGCCCTGGGCGCGCCGCTGACTCGGGGGCATCTAGGGAAGGTACTCCCAGGTCCAGCAACCAAAACCTTGGAGTCTGTTGTGACTGTGCGCCAAGTGGCGCTGGTGATTGCCTGAGCTGGTGGCAGAACTTGGTGTCATCCATGGGATGCTGGTCCTGCCGGCACACAGAATAAGAGCTATGTGGTGATGGGCACTCTCACCTAGACTGCCAAGGAAGGCCCAGGAGGCCAGGTGATGAGTGACGAGGGTCAGAGTCACCACCGTGAACCCAGAGAGTGTTGCTTAAAGCTATGGGAGGGAAGCTGCAGCTGCAGCAGAAACTCCAGAAGCTGGAGATGCCACAAGGTGGCGCCTCTGTCAAGGAGACGCTGGGCAGTGAGTGGAGCCGGGTCAAGAAAGGCCAGGTGGTTGCAGCCAGCAGGGCCATACAGTGGAGCTGCCCATGCCCTCAGGAATTAGCATGCTGCCAGCACGTGACCAGATGCTGGGTATTACTTCCGTCTTATTCCTGTCTATTCCTCCCTTTTGCAGTCAGAATGCTTACCCTGTGCCACTGTACCTTGAGATGATGCAACTTGGTTTGATTTTTACAGAGGTTCACAGCTAAGAGTTTGCCTTGAGTCTCAAAAGAGACTGAAACATGGCAGAAGGGGCTGCCACCTCTCTGGTACAGGCAGGGCCGTTGTGCGCATCCGCAGCACTGTGAACCTACTGTCGCTGGGTTGGGAGGCTGAGTATGATATAAAGAGATGTGTCTGGGTGAGGCTGACCAGGAGTGGGATGTGTTGGTGAGGATGCAGGTCGCTTTGGTGGGCTCGGGGCTCTGCCCTGGAGTTAGCTGGAGCGCCCCTCCTGGTGGGTCTGGCGGGTCACAGAGGCAGCCTTGGGACCTGGGTCTGGCTTGTCACTTCCTCTCTGACACTGATGCCCTGCCCTGCATCCCGGAAGCCCTGAGCTAGGCATCTTTGCTCTGTCACGCACTTTGGGCAGGGTGCTCCTGCTGGGAGCCAGCTGACCATGGACGGGATCCACCGGAACTGTAAGCCAAAGTGAGCCTCTCCTCCCTGGAGCTGTCGGTTTGCACGTTGTGTTGCACCAGTACATACGCTGGCGCTCCACTGTGCCACTGTCTCGCTGAAATATGTGGTTTGCTTCTGTACTTTCGTAGGCACTCACAGCTAAGAGTTGCCTTGCATTTCAGAAGAGACTTCGGACTTGGTCTTCTGAGGAATGTTGGAACTGTTGACAGTTCAGTGGCGTTTAGTGGCAGATTGAACGCATTGTGCGTAGTGAGGGGGACATGAGCCTTTGGGGCCTCGTGGAGGCCAGGCCACACCTCACATGCTCCCTGACAGTCTCGTGTGCTGAGAGGTGGTACTTGCTGAAGGTGGTTGGAGTAGGATGGCACTAGGCTTCTCAGAGCCAGCAGCTAACAGAAGTTGGCTTTTTCCTGGCCTCATTCAATCAGGCTGCTTAAAACTTGAGGTATTACATAAATATTTGGTATATAAATGCAAATTAATTAGTAAGTACCTACTTCCTGAGTCCGTGAACATAGTGTGGATTAGGTTTTCCTGGACTTCTTGACAAGACATATATGATACACCGGTAAGTATCTCCTCTCTGCTCAGCAGCCCTGAATCACCAGGGACAGGCCCGAGTCCTGCTGCAGAGACCTAAATCCCTGGATGCTCAGGTGCCTTCTGTGAAATGACACAGTGCTTGCGTGTGGGCTGTGTCACCTGGCCGCACACCCTGAAGTCTGTCCAGATGACCCATGATAGCTGGCGTGTCCTGACTACTCCGTAAGCAGTTGGTGTATCATTGAGAGAATGACAAGAAAGGCAGTGCATAGCTGTGCGGTTCACACACGGTTGGTCTTTGTGACTACCTCCGGTCCTGGCTGGCTGAGCCCACCAGTGTGAATCTCCCAGAAGCATGTCCACTTGCACCTGCCCAGAGTACGTGCACACCCTGTTCAGCACATGCGGAGAAAGCCTAACGCCTGTCCAGTGTACGCACGCACCCTGCTCAGAGCACGAGCATGTGGAGAAGGCCTAATGCCCCCATCCTTCTCTCCCGCCTGCTCCAGGTTGCAGAGCACCATACAGGAAGCAGGGGCCATGATCTGTTCCCACAGAGGGACCTGGCCGTGATTTGGGAATCACACCTCCCAGCTGCCGCACCCAGCAGAAACTTTCTGAGCACCCAGCTCCAGGAAACCCAGGACATCCAAGGGGACGATGCAGCCAGCAGACAGACAGTGGGAGGCCCCCGTGTGCTGAGGGCCAGCCCTGCTGCCCGCTCTGTTGCCGCCCCAACATGGCCTGCAACAGCTCCTCCTTCCAGCCCTATGACTATCTGCAGTCGAACGTAAGCAACGCGTCGGACCTGCGGGCCACGCTGCTGTCTGCCCCACTCCGGATCTCCCTGGCCGTGCTGATGCTGTTCATGATGGTGGTGGGCTTCCTGGGCAACACAGTGGTCTGCGTCATCGTGTACCAGAGACCAGCTATGCGCTCCGCCATCAACCTGCTGCTGGCCACGCTGGCCTTCTGCGACATCATGTTGTCTCTGTGCTGCATGCCTTTCACTGCTGTCACCCTCATCACTGTCCACTGGCACTTCGGGGACCACTTCTGCCGGCTCTCGGCCACACTGTACTGGCTCTTTGTGCTCGAGGGCGTGGCCATCCTGGTCATCATCAGCATGGACCGCTTCCTCATCATTGTCCAGCGCCAGGACAGGCTGACCCCACGCAGGGCCAAGGGGGTCATCGCCGTGTCCTGGGCTCTGTCTTTCTGCATCGCAGCCCCCTCGCTATGGGGCTGGACGCTGGTGGAGGTGCCTGCTCGTGCCCCGCAGTGTGTGCTGGGCTACACTGAGCTCCCGGCTGACCGTGCCTATGTGGTGACGCTGGTGGTGGCCGTGTTCTTTGTACCCTTCGGTGTCATGCTCTGCTCCTACCTGTGCATCCTCAACACGGTACGCAAGAACGCAGTGCGCGTGCACAGCCAGTCGGACAGCCTAGCCCTGCGGCAGCTGACCCGGGCCGGCCTGAGGCGGCTGCAGCGGCAGCAGCAGGCCAGTATGGACTTGAGTTTCAAAACCAAGGCCTTCACCACCATCCTCATCCTCTTCGTGGGCTTCTCGCTCTGCTGGCTGCCACATTCCGTCTACAGCCTGCTGTCGGTGTTCAGCCGGAGCTTCTACTATGGCTCCTCCTTCTACACCGCCAGTGCCTGCGTGCTGTGGCTCAGTTATCTCAAGTCGGCCTTCAACCCCATCGTCTACTGCTGGAGGATCAAGAAGTTCCGCGAGGCCTGCATGGAGCTGCTGCCGCAGCCCTCCCACATCCTCCCCAGGGTGCCTGAGCGCGTCCAGCGGCGCATCCGGCCAAGCACAGTCTACGTGTGCGCCGAGAACCAATCGGCTGTCTAGGCACGGGGCTTCCTGCAGTCCGTGTCTCGTCTGTGTCGTGTGGTGACTGTTTAAGCACAAAAGTACTCACGTGTCACCCGACGGGCTGCAGTACCCAAATTTCAAATTTTGGCAAGGTGAATTAGTTTTGTGTCTCATAGTAGAACCACAACAAGGTCGACGGGCACAGGGAAGGGGGCTGCAGGTGTGCCAAGAGCGAGGCAGGAGTGTGGGGGAGGCAGCCAGGCGGGCTGCCACCCTGGTGCCCACACAGCCTCTAGCACAGTGTGCCGGGAACCGAGACGCCATGGAGGGCTCAGCCCTGACCTAGGCTGTCATCTGTTCCATCCGCCACCAGTGTTCTTCAAGGCTACTTAGGTTGTGGGGCCCGGTGAACAGCACGGTGCTCTTCACGTTGGCCAGGTGACCGTTCCAGATGGTGCCAACTTAGCCTTCCTAGAAAGGAACGGGAGTTGAGCTAGAAAGCAGAGGAGGGCGCCCGCCTCTCAAGTCCCCCTGCACTGCGGAGCCGTGAGCGGGCAGGGCCTGTAAGGCTCTCGAGCAGCTCCAGGCAGCCGGCTGCAGTGAGAACGCATGCTGGCCACTCACACAGGCCCCCACTGCTGTCCCACTCCTCCCCTCTTCTGCCCCCTCCTGCCCGTCTTTCCCAGTGTTCTGGATGCCACAGCCTAGAGTACCCGAGTAGGTGTCCGTAGTGACTCTCTCTGCCCACTGGTTTCCCTGCACACTCTGGGTTCTGAGCCTTGGGGACACGCCAAATCCGCACCAGCAAGGGCGCTGTGCCAGGGGCAGTAAAGAGGTCTCTCTCCTCCTACCTCACCCACATCGCGGGCTGCTGCCGGGCCACCTGTGTGGGTCAGGACCCGGGAGAGCAGATGCCCACACTCAGCCACTACGCCTGGTCACCCATTGCCCCCGCGAGCTCCCCGTGTGGGAGGAGACCCCACGAGCTCTCTCTCTCCCAGAATCAGGTCTGAAGAGTGACACACTTGGGAGAAACTCAGAAAAGTTGTGCCCAGGTTCTACTCCTTCAGGGATTGGTTGGGTGACCTTGTTCATTTCACTTCTTTTTAGTCTCTTTCCCCATTTGCCAAGCAAGGGAGCCAGTCTAGCAGACCTCACTCTGATTCTGACGGGGTGTCTTCTGCCACCCCGACTCCCTGCACACACATTGCATCTCCTAGATGTTGGCACTGTAGGGCAGAGGAGGGCTGGGCGGGCTGAGCCCAGAGGTGGCGCTGGGGTCATCTCGGGGTCCCGGAGCTCAGCCCAGGAGCGCAGAATCCTGCTGTGCTTCCCATTTGCTCCTTTGAGGCTCCTGGTTCTGTCCTTACAGCAGTGGTGGTCGTGGGCTGGACTGGAGGTGCCAGGCCAGGCACAAAGAGCACCATCTGCGTTGGTCTGCACCCAGGACGGGCCGTCCAGAAGGTAATTGCCGCTTCCCTCCCCGCCAGGTGGAGGAGGCTGATGGAGCCCACCCTGTGCTTCTCTGTCCTGGGCAGAACAGGGTTGGCCACAGCTCTCGGGACAGGCGTCCGGTGCCCAGTGGTGCACGGGGTGCAGCCAGCCATGAGGGACCACACCTGTGTACTCTCCTCCCGCCCACCCACTTTGCAGAGGATTTCATCAGAAATCGGCAAACTCATTGAAGGTACCAAATGTACATCAATCCATGTTGCGTGCTATACGTTTGACAGTATTATACATTTCAAAGTAATAATTTTGTATATATTTTAAATAAAGTACTGTTGCCCTTCCGGTGTATAAGGTCACATTTTTGCCCAAACTCACGTCAAGTCCATGAAGAGCCAGCCGGAATCCAACACCTAACCCTCCTGTAATGCTGTGGCGACGTGCCTGTGCCTACAGAGAGCAGCACGTGTTTGTCTCCGCTCAGGGGCGGGGAAGGCTGCGGCCCAGGTTCCCTCAGGTGGGGTGTCATGGCAGCGCTGTTCCCTGGCTCGGGGCGGAGTCCACCGTGTCCACAGCGCGGGATCCCCTGAGCCTCAGCACTGCTTGCCTCCAGAAGCCCCTGGGACTGGCTGAACCCGTGCATCTTGGGAAACACCAAACCCTGGCCACAGCGCTCCTGGACCAAGGGACTTCAGGGAGCCTAGGGCCTGTGAATTACTAGCAAAGCCAAAGCCCAAAGGATGTCACAACGTAAGGACAACTGGAGGTCGGACACAGGGTCTCCAAGAGGGGCCATGTTGCTCTCTGTTCCTCTTTGGAACTCGGGCCATAAGCCGGCCAGACTTGGCGCCTGCCCGCCCGCTGCAGTGCTCTGTGCTGCCCTGCATACCTGGGCTTGCTGAGACCCAGGCAGTGCCAGCTCTGGGGTGAGCATGGCCCCCCTCACCTGGTGCCAGTCATGTGTTCGGTTTTCATCTCCACTTCAGCCTGGCGGGTTCCCCAAGTCTGGGGGCAAAGGTAGAGAGCCTCACATCTGGCTTGTTCCTGCAGGGGCCAGGTGGGGGCCAGGAAGCTGCCGCCATGGTAACAGCTGGTCTCCACACACGGCCAGGCCCCTGGGCTCCTTGGAAAAGACACAAACAAGGCTGCATGCTCAAGGGGTCTGAACTGACCCTCAGCAGAGCTGCAGGTGCCGGAACCCTTAGAGCACGGAGTGGCCTCTGCGCAGTACCCGGGCACGGCTCTGAACACTTACATCGTCTCCCCGTGATGGGGCCCAAAACATCATAAATGTGGCGCACTGTGAGGGAGCAACAGAGCCGGGACATGTGCAGTGCCGGAAAAGTTATTCCCAGACACAGGATCCCCCGTCCCTGCTCGGGTGAATCTGCAGAATCAAACCCAAGGAGGACAAGAAGGGCTGACCGTGAATCTCAAAGGTGTTGTGCTACCTGCAACAAACCCTCAGAACCTGTCATTGTTGCCCCAGGAATCATGGTCTCCGTCATCAGGGAAAAATGAAACCAGAGGTTACAACCTAGCCAGAGAGTCTAGATGGGCTCCAGACGGTGGCTCTGAGCCCTGGTAGCTCTCATGGCTCCCGCTGTGTTGCCTGGGGCAGGAGCCCTCGGGGAGAGCATCTCTGCACCCCCTGTAGCCCCACTGAGCTGGTTCACACCCTGGCCCCACAGATCGGTGAGCTCAGAGCTTGGCTTGGGTTCTTCCACGGACAAGGGGCTCCAGGGCAAGCACCTGCCTAGCATGCACCGAGCCCCGGTCTCCATCCCCAGCACTGCAACCTATTACACAATGCACAAGCTCCTCCTGCAGAACTGTGTCGTCTGTTGGGTGGCTGGGTATGGCTTGGGGCACAGCACTTGCCCCGCATGTGCAAGGTGCTGGGGGGTCACCCCTAGCACTCCCACTCACGTAGGAGTGAAGTAATGTAGGCAGAGGATTGTGCCCCAGGCAGGGCCTACAGCAGACGCTGCAACTGCGAGGCAACGGCCACTACAGGTGTAGTGCACCCCACTTGCTTCGCCACACCAGGGCTGCCCTCTGGGCGAGAGTGGGGTCAGGAGACTAATTCACTAGAGGAGCACAGAACTTGGAAGCACACTTTACTTACATGGACCCTTCATTAGAAAGGACATTGCTAGGCCCTTCTGTGGGCAGCCCAGGGAGGAGCTGCACAGGGCAAGGTGCGAGCGAGGGGCACAGAGCTTCGGGGCTCTCTCCATGGCGCCCCTAGGGCACCCCCACTGAGCTACCTGAACCATGAGGGCAATCCCTTGGGTTCTATAGCCGCTCCAGTGCACAAGCGCAATGAGTTAGCTCACTGGCTCGCAGTGCTGACCCAATCCTCGGCTCCACTCCCCTCTCCCGGGGCGGGATATGGCTGAAAGTTGCTGTCCTGTAATGCAGTCCTGGTCTTCCTGGGCAGTGGCCGCATCCTGCAGCCACCAAGAGTGCTGGCCACACCGCCCCACGGCACAGGCAGGCTGCTCAGGAGGCCTGGGCTTTGGGACGTGTGTTCCAGCAACAGACGACAGGGGCCTGTCATCGCCTTGGGCGCAGTGCCACAGTCCCTCTCCTCATCCACACGTGGCTCCAGCCAGGCTCAGGCTCCAGCTGACAGCGTGCGCTGACGCAGGAACATGAGACGACCTCACAGGGCAGGCTGGGCCCGGTAGCTCTGCCGCACCCCACTCCGCTCATCACCTGCCAGTCGGAGCTGCTCGTGAACTGCAGCGGATCGGGTACGAGCCCCACCCTGGCCAGAAGGAGTTGCACATGCGGGCTACTCGCCCGTGGGCATCCTGGGTCTCAGCATCTCTGAGAGCCCAGGAGGCAGGAAGGAGCTGGGCGGCATTTGCATAAAGGAGAACCACACAAAGGTGACAGACAGACAGATAGGCAGACACCAGAAGCCCACGGCAGCCAGGCGGGTGCCGTGCTCTACCCGGCTCTCGGGAGGTTCCTTCACCTCATTTCCTAATGTCCCAGTGTCCCACAGTGTCTCATATGATCAGTCCAGGGGCAGTTGCTTCTGTGTTCCAGCTTGTGACAGGGGACATGTCAGACAGCCCGCAAGTTCCTGGCCAGCTGTGGTCATGTGACCATTCCTCACTGCAAAGGAAGCTGGGAAATGGGGTCCCTAGTGTGCCCAGCCATGGCCAGCTCATGCCAAAGAGGACTCCAGGGTGCTAGCACCTTCCACAATTAAAACAGAAACAGAAACAAGAGATTCTAGAACACATGATATTTGAAGTCCTCTGTACAAATTTCTTAAATGAGCCGTTGCCCACGGTAGCAAACATACTTCAACCACATCAGGCCAGGAAGGCCGTCTCTCTTCACCCTGACCTTCACAGATAAGAGTCTCACATCCAAAAGCAAAATGTGCATTTGTGACTGGGTGAAGGAGAAACTATCACTTTAAACCTTCCAGATCTGGGGACATAACTCAGTGGAATAAGTGCTTGCCTGGCAAGCACAAGGACCCCAAAAATGGGAGACAGAAATGCTAAACTGTAAAAATTTGCAGTCAGAAAAGGATGAACTTTTCCAAGGTGAGGAAAAAAATGACTAATGAAACAATAAGCCTCTAACACCGCTCTCTGCAAGCCTGTCTGCGGGCTTGATTATGTGAGAACACTTTCAAGGCCACAGCTGTGGAACGGTGCGGGGTTGCCGTGGCAGCGTGGAGCAGGACATGGGCGAACCTGGTGGCCTAACTCCACAAGAGCAGAGCGTGGGGCCCTGCCCGTGCCTGCATTTGGATCGTGGACTGGTGAGAGTCCGTGTGCATGCGAACCTTGGGCTATGCCCACCTCAATAGTCAGAGTCCCTCTGTGCTCTGTGTTTTGTCCTGGAGGAGAACAAGGTGTCCTGGAGCTCCAAGGTGACAGGGATGGCCATGGTGGCAGAGGGCATGAGCAGCAGCTGGGAGCACGGGGTCCCTCCACAGGGACAGAAAGTGCTCACGTCCTGCAGGCTCCGCGGAGGGCCACAGGCAAGTGCCAGGATCCCTGTGGCATCATTAACACAGTTTGCCCCCGCCTAAGTCCTGTGCAGTCCAGGCAGCAGCCTCTGGTGGCTGATGTCCCTTCACCTGTCACTGGAGTCCAGGAAATAACTGCCAAGTCCGTTTGGCAGATTTTATGAGAGTCTTGCTGCTCCTCCTGCCAGCCCCCTGGGGAACATGGGGCTCATTTCTGCCCTCATTGAAATGCTGCTGCCATCGTCTGGGGGCTCAGGGCTGCTCAGCAGCACTAGGACGCCTCGGTGCTGTACTGGGGCGCCAGCTGCCCAGGAAAGGCAGGCAAGGCAGAGCACTTCCAAACTGCAGAGGGAACAGCAGAAAGCGTGATCTACTCTTAGAGCGGACGTAAATAAGGGAGAAGCGTTAGGCGACACTCCAGGCTCTTTCTCTTGACATCTGTGGCACTGGACAGCCACGCACTTGCCAGCACCTTCCACGCAGAGGCTGGGCCCGGGCTCTGCCCTCGGACGGCGCTGGGGGCTGCAGGTGCCCCAACACTGTGCCAGGCCCAAGCCGAAGCCCTCTGGCCCCACTCCTCTCACACCTCTACTTCACTGCTGCGAGCCTCCTCCCTGCCCTGCTTGCCACTGTCCTGTTCTCCCTTGCTGATGGGATGCCTACCACTGGGTACTGCAGATCGCAGTCTATGGGGCTCAAACAGCGCGTGTCCTGGCTAGGCTGCTGCGGGCTGGGCTGGGCGGGGCTGCCGCACTGTCTGTTACTCACCTTCCAGGATTTGTGTAAACAGGGACTGTGTGACAAGGATGGAGGTTGGTGTGAATGAGGCACTATGCAACACCAGCACTTCCTCTGCCTGCTTCCAGAGGCTCTGCGGTTGCTGTGCACCCCTAGGGACCAGGTGTCCCACTTGTTGAAGCTAGGTCCCCGCTGTTCTCTCTCTCTCTCTCTCACTCTCTCTCTCTCTCTCTCTCTCTCTCACACACACACACACACACACACACACACACACACACACACACGGCGTGCAGCCCTTCCTGCCCCACCCGGAGCCCTGTGTTCTGCACAGCCTACTCTGCCGCAGGTGAGGCAGGGAACTGTCCCTCCCTGCCCCACAGCCAGTGGCAGTGACCAACTCAGCTGAGGGATAGGAGCCCGAGGGGCTGAACAGCAAGCTGGGGATGGCCACACCTTCTCTCCTCGCCAAGGCGCCCCAGGGTGCTGTCAGAGGCCAGGGAATGAGAGGAACCCTTGCTGCTCACTTGGAGGCCGCCGGGGACGCCCACCTTCCTGCCGCTCAGCTTCGAGAGTGCTTCTGTCCTGGCTTCAGAGCTGGCTTCATGCAAGACTCAGCAGAGGAGCTGTCACAGAGGGTCCTCCATCCTGGCCGGCTGGGGACAGACCTGGGGTCAGCAGGGGAGGTGCAGCCTCCTGTGTGTCCCCTGGGGACAAAGGCCCTGCCCTGGCTGGAGCCATTCCCAAGGCCTGCACGAGGCTCCTCTTGAGCTCTGTGTGTTCTTGTGTTTCAAGTGCAGGAAGAGACCAGAACAGTAAGTGACAGCTGCAGAGGGTGGGTAGGGGGTGACCTGCGAAGGTCCTGTGAATGCATTGAATAGCAATTCTAACTTTATATATTTTCTTTCTTTTTTTTTTTTTTTAAATTAATTTATTTATTTATGTGTGCATGTGTGGCCAGCTCAGCCCACCAGGGGGCGGGGCTGGCTGGCATGTGGTGCTGGGGGATTGAACCGCGGTCCCTGTGCTTTGCTAAGCTTGTTCTAAGTAGGTGCTTTAGACCACTGAGCCATCTCACCAACAATTCTAACTTTATATAAAACTCTATGTGTACGTAGTCTATGCAACCCACTTTCTTGGTAACTACACTGTTTATTTTTATTTTCATTTTTTTTGGGGGGGTACCGAGGATCCAACTCAGGACCTTTCACTTGCCAAGCAGGCACTTGGGACTGAGCTGTTTCTCCGGCCCCTTCATTTTATTTAATTTTTAGTCCTATGCGACTCCACATTAGAAAAAAAAGGTGGGACATCAGCTGCAGTGTGGATGAATTCAGAGGGCGCCACGCCAGGGAGCAGCAGGGGCCGAGCTCTCTCCAGGGGCTGGGGCAGCAGGAACCCGTTGAGAAGGTCAGGAAGGCTCTGGGTGTGGATTGTGGGGACGGAGGGGTGGGGTGCTGATGCCACTTTCCATACACTTAAACGTGCCTGAATGGTATGTTTTATGCTGTGCAAACAATTTGAAAAACTACACATTGTTGTCAAATGTAGCCGCATTAGTAATATAGTAAGCTGTCTCTGGGGGGCTTGGGGTATAACACTGCATACCAGGCTTCATTCCTATGAAGTGGATACGTCCTCATAAGCTACCCGGAAACCAGGAGCCCTACTCTGGTGTACGCGTGCACTCCTCTTAGTAGCAACGGGAGCCGTGCTCTTGTCTATTCTTAAGACAGCTGTGCGCTCCTCTCCTCGTATTTAGGCATGAGCTGCTGCCCGCTGTGACTTCCTGTCTGAGCCGGTGCGCAGAGGTGGCCAGCCCTACCCCACCACGCACCCCTGCGCCCGTGAGTCACAGCTCGCGTGGGCGGGTGGCACGCCTGCCGTCTCAGCCCCGCCGCCCGGCCTGAGAGCAGGTCAGATAGGAGAAGACAAGGAGTGAGGAGTGGGAGGTGCTGGGGAAGGGCGGTAGCACCAGTGGAGGCCGTTCACGGGCAGCTGAGGGGTGGAACCGCTGCAGCCCTGGAGACGGCTGGGGGGGATGGGCTGGGGGATGGTTTGGGGGCAGCTACCAGGACTGCCCCAGACCAGGAACCCCAGGGGTGGCATGGTCACCCGCCCAGCCTGGACCTCGCAGCACTGATGTCCACAGCTTCACCCTCAGGGGACCACGGATGCCCCCAGCTCGAGGCTGCACAGGACCAGTGTCCTGTGTCACAGCCCTGAGGAGCAGGCTTCCCAGGAGTTGCCACCTCCAGGTCAGACTCAGCCCTCCAAGTCACTTGCATTGCTTTTAAAAAACATATTTAATATAGGGTCTCACTACACAGATCGGACTCATAGTGATCTTCCTGTTTTCAGCCTCCCAAGCGCTGGGATTAACAGGCATGCGCCACCACATGCAGTCTCAATTGCCATCTGAGCATGCCCTGGGGGCAGAGCTGACATGGCACATCAGGGATCCAAACCTGGTGCCTGTGCCCGCCAGAGCAGCTTTAATCCACTGAGCTATCTGGCCGGCCCGGCTTACACTGCTTTCTAATCCCTTCCTGCCCCATGTTCTTTTGACTAATTCAGGACTCAGGCTGCAGACGGATTTAGTGCTGTGTCCCTGTCCTGGCTAAGTGCACCTGAGGGCTTCATGGGCTCCGGTGCGCTCCCAGCAGGCTTGACCATCTCCTGGCGCTGGCTCCCGCAAGCGTGGTCCATCTGGTCCTGAGTCTGGCACACGCTCATCTCGAGCACTCAGTGACAGACTGGCCAGGAGCAAGCAGGCCGTGGCGGGATCCCAGCTCACCCACCGGAGGCAGAGCCAGTCTCTGCCCCTGCTGACTGAGGACACCGGGCCACACAGCCTCGCGCCTGCCCTCAGGACTGCTGGCCCTTTCTTTGTGGCCAGGCTTACATGCGTCTCGCCCCACCCCCACGGCCCAGCACCGTGTCGCCTGCCATCCCCCAGAATTTGTGAATACAGCCTAGCCCATCCGTGAGGAAGCATGGAGCTGCCCTGGCTGCTGCTGAGGGGGTCTCAGAGCAGCAGCCCTGGGGCTCCAAGGCTGTGGGATGGCTCAGACGCCTCGCCTACACACACACACACACACACACACACACACACACACACACACACACATCCTCCTGTGCTGCCCACAAAGGGAACCAGGACGAAAGCCATCCAGGAAGCCCCAAGACAGCACCCACACCAAACTAGGGAAGGAGGTGGGAGTGAACCCGCAAGCCCTGGCTGTACCTCACAAAGGGCTCCCAGGCTAGACGCGTGGCTGCAGGCCAGGCAGCAGGCAGCGACCGGGGACTGCCGGGCACCACTGCTGGGTGCTCCTCTGAAGTCACTGCGGGCCAGCAGTGTCCTCCAAACCCAGGACAGCTCAGGGCAAGGGGGGTCACGCCCGCGGGCCAGGAGGTGCAGCACTCGAGCTCTAGAGCTCTTCACCCTAGACAGCGTGTGTGGGCGCCACCACCTCACCCCAACAATTTTTGTAAAAGAAACAAAGAATTAAAATTCTTTTTAATAAAATTAACAAGTTTACATTTGTACAGGTTGAATATCTGGGGCCCAAAGAGATGAAGGATACAGGTCCAAGGACAAAAGGGCCCAGGGGAAAGGAAAGACAGGCCAGTGCCGCCCCTGCGGTCGCCACCCACACCTCTTGGCTCTGTGCTCCAGCCCGCAGCCCCGGCTCCTCTGCTAGGACTCGGCACGCAGCAGAGCGAATAGCTCCTAAGCTATGCAGTACTGCCCAGGGACCGGCCGTGCCAGCCGAGCTCTGCTCACGCCACTGTACCAGAGCAGCTGGTGGAGCCCTGACAACAGCTCCCGTGCTCTGCGAAGGGCAACCATAGAGCAGACCTGAAAAACAGGGCCGGACCAAAAGACCTCCCGCGCGTGACCAACACCAGGGACACAGGTCCTCACGCACACGACAGCACGCCCACCAGCTGATGGGAAGCGCCCATTCCCACCCTGGGAAGGACGCCGTCTGCTTCACAGTAATGCTCCGGGTTCAGACAGACAGGGGTGCCCATGTTACCAATGGGCAGCCACAAGCCTTTGTCGAGATTAGACCCACTTTGTGTAGGGAAGGAACAGAGGTTTTGAAAGTGCAATGTTGCATGGACATTAACGTGCTCTCTGAGGAACCCAAGCCCCATGCCGTGGCCGAGCCGGTGACATCTGGGCAAGGCGCACACTCTGTAATAGCCCTAGTCCACAGGGAGTCCGCAGCCGGGCCACGAACCCACCCTGGCTTGCGCAGCGCACAGCAATGGGGAGAGCTTCATCTTCATCTTCTCGGCTCACTCGAAGACTGAGAGGTAAGCGGACACTGAGAGGGCAGGTCTCTGCAGCCCAGGCGCTGCTCAGGTGGGTGCAGCCCTCATCCCCCATGCCAGCCGATGCCGGACCCCAGCCTCCATCCTTGGGGAGACGCGCATGTGCTCACAGGTGGGCAGTGAAGTGACCGTGGCTGCAGCGGGTCAGGGATGGACAGACACAAGGAACCCCACAGGAAGGGCAGAGGCCGCTTTCTGTGGACTCAGGGGCCCTCGGGGCAGGCACAGAGGTGAGGGGAGCTAAGGCGGCCTGGCCGGACCCCCCCAACTGCACAGAGCCCAGCAGCAGGCTCCCCTGCAGGGCAGCGCCGCCCCAGCCCCAGTCCCGGCCCTGGCCCTCCTGCGAGGCATGCTCACTCTGTGCCCGTCTCTCTGGCTCCCAGGTCTTTGGGAGGAGGCACATTTGACTGAGAGAAGCATCCCTAGTGAACGTGGCAGGTGAATTTTCCAACTCAAGAAAATCTACAAAGGTGCTACAAGTTCAGATACAAATGCCTGTCTGCACAGGGTCACACCACAGTCTTCCGTGAGCCCACACTGACCGACAGGAGCCTGCCTTGCCGCTGCTGCCATGGGGCTCCCGCAGGTCCTACACACAGCTCCGCTTGCCAGGCAGCCAGACACACAGTAGTGCTTGGTGACCAGGCAGGCACCGAGGGAAGGAGGAACACACGTCTCGTCCCCAAGGCTGGCCACTGGGGGTGGTGGAGCCACCTGGGTGGGGACATTGGCTGCTGCTTGTTCTGGCTTTGGAGGACGGCACTGCACAGGGAGCCCTCACTGTCCCAGAGTTGTGCTCTTGGTCACAGAGCGCTTGGCAGGGAGGGGCCCTGGCTCTCAGAGCAGACGTCTCCCAGCACCCGACACCACCCTCTGCGCTGGCACTGGTGTGCGGCCGCCTGCTCTGTGTCCAGCAGGTGTGGACGAGAACTCTGGCACCCTCGCACCTTCAAGCACAGCTCTTCAAGTCCGGGTGCCAGGGCTGGGAGAGTTGGGGGCCTGGTGTCTGCTGGCGGCACAGTGGGGGTGCACGAGCCCCCCGTTTGGGTACCGGACGAACACAGGCTCTGTGAAGGGATGCTGGCACAGCTGGCAGAGCTTTTGGTCCGAGAGCCGGATGGCACGGCCTTTCAGCTTCATCTGCAACAGAAGCGAGACACGGCGCTGGCAGTGGCCCGAGGGGCTGCCTCGCTACAGTGAGCAGGTGTTGTGGCCCCACGCTGACGCTGACAGAGGGCTTCACAGGGGCTTCCTGAGGCCGTGGGCAGGGACGGAGACGAGCAGCAGCACTGTGGTGGCTGTGCGTCTGGGTGTCCCCCCCAAGGCCACATGCAGTCACGGGGGCGTCTGGTCTGATGCATGGGCCAGGGCTGGGAGTCTGGGTGTGAGCGCTCCGGCGCTGGGGCCAGCAGCTGCTCAGGCAAGGCAGGGAGAGGCCTGCTCTCCACCACTGCTCCTCCCTCTGCGCTTGCTGCTTCGCTGTTTTCCCGACACCATGAACACCATGAACTGCTGCCCTCTGCCACGTGCCACCCTGCCTTGGAGCCAGCCAAATATAGACAAAACCTCCACAAACTGTGAGCCAAATACACCTTTCCCCCTTTAATTTGGGCAGTGTGTATTTTGTGTCAACAATGAGAAAAAGGAAAGGCACACAACCGCCACCCTCAGGAACCAGAGAACAGAAAAAGCTTGTCCCCACAGCCATCGCTGCTGCCGACAGCCATCTCCCCCTCCACCTGCCTAGAGTGCCGGCTCAGGCCCTTCACCGGGTCACATGTTCAGGATGCCCCAGGGGCTTCTGTGTGATCAGTGAGGACAGCAAGGCGCAGAGTGGCTTGGGCACAGCCACACGGTGCCTGGTCGCCTAAAGTGGGCGCTGTCTTCAGGGGTCGCTGAGCAGCCGAGCCCCCACGCTCCTGCTGAGCAGAACCTGAGCCTGCAGGGTCCTGCTGCACGGCTCACTGCGCCCACCAGGCAGGGCTGTCGGCAGCAGCTGGGTGGACTCGCCTTGCTCTCGTACTCTGGGGCCCCTCCAGCTATGAGTGGGGTCGGTGCCCAGCACACCGGGCTGAGCCCCAGGTTAGCAGACGACACACAGAGCCATCCACCCACGGCGAACTCAGGGGCTAAGAGGGAAGTCATACACAGGGCACGGAGCACCCCGGTGTGTGAGGGGGCTCATCTGCCCCAGCGAGAGGCGGCTTTACCCCAGGACAGCAGGCCGACGCCGCAGCGCTCGCACCCTAGGCCGTGGGACTGTGTGGCCCCTCTGAGACGGCCCTCAAGGCCAAGGCAGGCAGTGCAGTGTGGAGACACAGGCCATGGGGGAATGCCTTGCTGGGGCAGACATCAGAGGCCCTGCTGGGCCAGCCATGCAGAAAAAGGTCACCAAGAGGTAAGGGGAGCAGGCAGCAAGACATGGTGGGGGCTCCTCTGTGTAGGGCCCTGAGACTTCCTCAGTCCTGCCTGTGTGTGAGGACACCGTGTGAGGCAATGGCAGGAGACGGACAACCACACCCACCTTGTCGGCTGTGTACAGCAGGTTTTCCGACCTGGCCAGGCCAAGTGCCACCTGCGCGGTCCTCCCAGCGTGGATGCTGCCGCGCATGGCTCCCGTGAGGAAGGGGTGGAGCAGCTGAACTGACCAGGAGCCGGGCAGCAGCTGTAGCACCTGCGCAGCATCGAACTCCCCCGCGTGGTGGTTCAGCAGGTCCACGGCAGCCACAGCGAGCTCAGGAGCCGCAGGCCCGGCCTGCAGGTACATGGTGAGCAGCGTGTGGAAGAGGTGCTGGCGGCAGGCGGCGCCCCGGCCCTCAGAGCCCCATAGGCAGTAGTCCTCGGCAGCCGCCGGGTCCCCGAGCTCATGCACCAGGACGCGCAGGGCCTGCTCGTGCTCGCCCAGCTTCCCGTGCAGGATGGCGCGCTCCACAGGCAGCCCGGCGCCCCGGATCCGCTCTGTGGGGAGAAGCTGCTGAGGACGGCTGGGCCTGGGCCCAGCCACCCGGCCCCGGCTCTGGGCTGCCCTCACTGCCAAGTAAGAAGCGACACCGCCCCGACGCGACCATGGGCTGAAGCAGTGCACCCCGGGCCTCAGGGAGCCAGGAGACGACCTCTGGGAGACATGGGGAGAACCAATAAGCCTTGTGGCTCAGGACTTAAGGAGGCCAGACACCCCCTACGCCCGACCCCCACCCAGGGCTGTACCCAAGGAGCCACAGCATTCCGCGCTCCAGGGCAGATCCACGTTCTGGTGCCCCAGTGCTCCAGGCCCAGCTGGAGAAGCGTGGGGTCCACACAGGCCCGGCGCCCCCTCCTGGAGCTCTCCAGGCCTGCGTGGCCCTCTGTCCCAGGAACAGTGAGTGACCAGGAGGAGGATGCTATGTGGGCACACACACCTCTAACAACGCACCTTCCCCACCGTCAGTCCAAGCGCAGCCACAGAGCCCATGGGTGAGGGGTGCCTGTATTCCCTTCCACGCAGAGCAGACACCCCAAAGCGTGTCCAACCCCTCGCTCCCCTTCCAATCTGCTCTACACAAAAGTGTACGAAAACCCACATCTACATTAGCCACAAAGTCTGAGGGCGAAACCAAGTTTCCTTTCCTGTTCAGCAATGCCTCCAGGACAGAAGGAAAAGAGACCCTGAAGACAGCGTCTGTCCTGACCGGAGCCCTGCCACGGGGGTGTGGATGACCAGCAAGGCCCTCTGCCCCCGGCCTGTCCAGAGTGCAAAAATGGCACGTGCCCACTCCCTCCCCAATGCGAAGAGCGCTCTGGGCGCTCCCTGGGTTGAGGGGGCAAGGAGCGCAGCGCACGGCACTGACACACGACCGCCGTGCAGTCCCCATGCCAGAGGCTCAGGAAAGCGCTGCGGCAATGTCCATCTTTCTGCTCCTGCCTGTTAAACCCAGTCACCCCCGGTGGACAGGCCCGGCAGGAGGCGTTACTGTGACCCCTGGCCTTTGGGGGGAGGGGGCGCTTCAGGAGAGGGCACCTGAGGCTGGGGGTGTGGCAGAAGCACAGAGCACTTGCTCAGGGGCAGGAACCCTGGCTCCACCCCAGTGCCACTGAAATAGATAGAAACAGAGCCACGCATGAGACGAGCAGGTCGTGTGAGCGCCGCATCTGAGGAGAGCAGGGCAGCTCTCGCGGGTCCTGGCTAGTCCTCCCTCTCCAGAAAGAACGCGCACCGCCCTCACCCATCAGGAAGTGCACCCTGTACAGGTCAGATTTCTGGAGCAGGCGCCGCAGCTTGGTCTGTGTCTCCGTGGCTGTGGTGTCGCTGTGGCTGGGGGCTGCCCTCTGCTGCAGCACCTCTTCCAGGTAGAGCACGGCCAGGTGAGTGTGGTACTCCGCTTTCTGGGGAGTGAAAGCGGAAAAGGAAGTGAGGCAGTGCAGTGACTGGGTCTCAGACCAGCGGGGCTCCCCTGACCAGACTGCACTGACAGAGCGAGCAACTCTCAAAGACCCAGGCCCAAGGCCCACAGTTCCCCAAGGTGAACCTGCGAGCCGCGTGCCACCAGAAAAGGCGCAGGGCATGAGGTGGGGCCTCAGCAGGTGTCCGGAGGTCCACAGGTCCCTAGCATGTGGCCTGCCAGGGACAGGGCCTGCTGCCTGCTTCCTGGATGTGGGTGCTTTTGCTCCACCCTGCACACTGGCCCACTCGCTGGCTTGCCACAGGCACAGAGCAACAGGTGGCTCGAGCCACATGGCCACTGCCCCTGGAAGCTGCCACCCTGGTAATCTACCAGTGGCAGGGCATAAGGGCCACGGGCATAGAGACGCTACACCAATGGCTTTCTCATCCCCTCCAAGCGTAATGAAGAAGAACAGAAGGACGTAAGCGGAGAGGAGCTGACCTGGGTATGGACAGGTCCCTTCTGCCCAGCACTGGGCTCTGTGGACATCAGGACAGCCTGCACAGCTGAGGGACCCTCCTTGTCTAAGTACTGTCCACCAGGAGTCGACAGCCACCTGTGTGGCCCGTGGTGCCGTGGCCCACCACCCAGGTGGCTGGAAGTGCTCACCTGCTCACTCCTGTCCACCACCAGATGCTCCAGGTATCTGACCAGGGCTGTGGGGTACTTCTGGAGGCAGCTGATGACGTCGTCTGGATTAAAGCTGTTCTTCTGCTGCTTGTCCAGGGGTCTCTTGGTGAAGACCTGAACTCCAACCTGGAGGCAGAACACAGCATGTTAGCGGGCGCTCGGGGTCACCAGCTCCATGTCCAGATTCAGTCAGTAAGGAGAGCACAGTGACAGCTCCTTACACAGCCGTCGCTTCTGCCATGCCGGTCAGAATGCCATCAAGTGCTAGGAAGTGCTTTTCAGGAGAAACCCAGCTCAACAGGAAGCGCTGGCAAAGACCACAGTGCATACAGTGACGCTTCCTGGGCTTGGTGCTCTACACATCCCGCTGGAAGTCCCCCCTTTTTTTCTGTCTTTTTTGAGACAGGGTCTCGCTATGCAGCTCAGTTCTATTAAGTTGCTGGAAACCAGAGAAATACTTGCTGGTAACAGGTTTGAGGGCTCACCCAGCAGTGCTAGAGTCACCCCACACCAAGCAGCCCTGGCCTAGGAGTAAGTGGGCTACCAGGAAAGCACTGGACTTGGGGCCACGCTCAAGTCACAGGTGATCTACCTGGCCAGTGGGCAGCGGACAGTGGATGGCGATGGTGGGCGGCCGCCTGAACGAGACCACAGGTAGTCCCAGGTGGCTTCCTTCCAGAGCCCAAGGCGGTCTGATTCTGTCTTCCAAAGCTGGTTCCCTGAGGTGCTCGGCATCACCTCTGCCACACCTACCATCTATGAACCCAACTGATGTGTGAACTTTGAGTTCCTTCAGCTGAGTTTGTGTGTCACCTCCAGCATCCCCAGAACCTCAGCAAGCGAGTGCACCTCTCTGAGCTTCAGTAACTCACACCCACCTGGTGTGACCTCCAGAGATGACAGAGTGGATGCAGGGACTCCGGTACCTCTTGCTGGCAACATCCCTGACCAGGGATGGACAGCCCAAGTGCAAGCAGGCCAGGCCTGGTGGGCTGCGCCCTTGGCAGGGTACACACAGCTGTGGGGAGGGAGGGTGCGGTGCAGCACGCCGTGTGGGCGTCAGGAGCTCAGGCAGAGGCAATGCTCAGAAGGTCTTCCCTGAGGACAAGCCCCTGCTTCACAGCCAGCTGTCTCTCCTGGAGCCAGGGCAAGGTTCAGGAACTCCACGGTGGAAGCGACAACGCTTGCTGTCCCTGCCACCAGCATCTGTGCACAGCGCTCAGGACTCAGGATCTCGATCCTGGCTGCACACCCCGCTCCATCGCTGACAGGCTGGGTCCTGCTCCCCACCCCTGCCTCCACCCTAGCCTGCGCACAAGGAGAGGCAGAGACGAGGACCCTGGTGGCCGCAGGGAACCCCAGGCCTGGTTCTGCTGCCTCTCAATGACCACGCCCTGTGGCAACTGATCCCACTGCAGGACACGGCAATGCCAGACCTTGGGAGTGGCGACGGAAATGAAGCGCCAAGGTACCAAGAGTGGGGCTTCCAGCTGGAAGGGATCCAAGTGGTATGACTCGGAAGCACCAAATGCAGGCGCTCCTCTGGACCCCCAGAGCCCAGAAGCTTCAGCAGCATTAAAGGCAGAAGAGCCTGGCGTGGGGCTGCACACCTGTTGACCCAGCTGAGGCAGGAGAACCGCAGTGTGGTTGGGGCCAGCCTGGGCTACACAGCGAGTTCGAGGCCTGAACTACACAGTGAGTCCCTGTCTTTGAACAAAAGAACAAATGAATGAATGGACAAATGAACAAATAAATGGGGGCAATGAACACACAGGAGGTGGAGCTAAGCATGGCGGCATATGCCTATAACCCTGAATATTGCAGGGAAAGGACTAATGAGAATCCAGGCACAACCTGAGCTACTGAGTGAGACCCTGTCTCAAAAAACTAAAAAAACCCCCAATAACTAGAGATTGCACATAGCTTCTGCTCCCTGGCAGCACCCGGGAGAGCAGTCCCCGAGACCGCACGAACCTCCTGGCTCCTCTGCAGCACCCAGTCGGCATGGGCCCACACCAGCTGCTGGTCGGCGCAGGTGCTGAGGAAGTCCACGACGTACTCGTACAGGTCTGCGCGCGTGGCGTCCTGGACGTCTCCATTCACGATGTTCACCCACATCTGGACGGGAATGGACACGTCACATACCCTCTAGAAGCCTTAAAGCCACACGTGTACCCTGGCCTTTCAAGACTTGCAACACAAGTGGAATCTCCTTAGCTCAAAAACCCGCTTTTCAAAGCACGCTGGCCCTGACTTGGGATCCCGGAGTTCTGAGTTGCCGCACCAGCGGGGCCTAGGCGAGTATTCCAGATCTGAACAACTGAAGTCTGAAAGCTTCTGGCCCAAGCACTCTGGGCAAGCAAGGCTCAGCCTGTGCACGACAACTGTAAGTGCTGAGCACAGAGTCGATTTTTGGGGGATATAGAAATATAAAAAGATACAGTCCAGCTATCAAACAAGCCACCAAATTCTGTCCTTCCTCCTCTTCCCTTCCTCCCTACCCTTCCTTCCTCTTCTGTACAGTCTGTAACCCACAGCAAATGACGTCTATGGGCAGAGCAGAGAACAACTAGCAGGCATCTTCATAAACCACGCGGCTGTGCCCACATGCCCTGGGGCGCAGCCAGCTCCCCTGTAGGCACCAGCCCACCCTGCCACCTTTTCTCTGTCACAGCTCCAGGTCCCGGGGCCCTGCTGGGCCATGATGGGCAGGTGCTGGGCCCCTAGAAAAGCCTTGGTGACTCTGTCACCAGAGGCTCCCGTCTTTTGCACAGGGAGCTTGGGACAGATCCCAAGTACAACAGTCCTCCGTGATAACTGAAGCTCATTCATGGGACCTGGAGGCAGCGGCACGCAGGGCAGGGAGGGGCGGAGGCCACACAAAAGGTCCCCCACATCACCTGCCCATGCGCCTCAACCCCATCCACCTGCGGCAATGCTGAGTCCCACCCAGCCCCAAAGAAGCCTGAAGAGTGAGGCAGCAGTGTGCCTGTCCCTGACACCAGCACACCAGGCTCCTCGGCTGCACAGGGCCTGGGAGCACAAGGGTCTCAGGGCTCAGCCCACTCAGCTTTCAGGATATTCGCATCACATTAGACACCCTTGGGGCTGGGACCCAAGTCTCAGGATGAATGCACGAATGCTTCATGTAAACCGCGGGCACACAGCCTGGAGGGAATCTGCGCCTTTTAGGGAGTTGCTTGCTCAAAACAAAGCTTCGTGGTGTAGAACTTCCCACTTGTGGCCTCACACCAGCACTTAGGAAGTTTTGCATTTGGAAGCATTTCAGATTTTCAGATTAGAGGGGTTCAACTTGCGCTCGCTTCCTTAACATCAGATCCCCCAACCAAGTAACTCAGCCCTAAGTGTACTAAAAGCACTTTTCAGAATTTCACCACACACAGAGATTTACTCTGTGTCATTTACAGTTCGCAAAGTTTTTCCATTTAGTTTTGCTAATATTACTGCACTTTATCAATCAAGTTATGATTCTGAGAACACCATATTTCAAAAAATAAAAATTATAAACCCGGTGCAGTGGGGCATAACTGTAATCCAGGCTACAGGAGGCTGAGACAAAAAGAATCACAAGTTCATCCTGGAGAATACAGGAAGACCCCCAGTTCGATGCAAAAACTGAAAAAGAGCTGGGAGCATAGCTCAACCGTAGAGCACCCGGCCAGCATGTGTATGGCCTTGGGTTCAATCCCCAGTAATGCAAATAAATCAACAATTGGCGATACTCAAATCTACCCTTACACTGGGGTGCACATTCATGGGAACCCATTCTCTGTCTATAATGGGTTTCTGTCCATAGGAAACAGCCACAGTCATCACAGCGAGATGCGACCTGGTGTGGGGTCCCAAAATGACCACATGTCCTCCAGGACTAACTTCTATATTTGTCTGCTAGTCCCAAAATAAACTTCTGTTTCCTTTCTGCATGCACCCATAAACCTCCGGTCTGCTCTGGGCAGTCACTCGCCTTCCCATACAAACTCCACCCCGGTCCAACCCGATAACCTACGCTGCCTCCTCCTTCGACCCTCACCGTCTCCTGCACTCCGCCTGTGCCCAAAATAAAGGCTTTCTGTTCACTTCTGCCAGTGTCCTTCCAAAGTGCCAAAAGCCGCACAGTTTTATTCTGCAGTCTTGTTACCATGGCAGCGCCTCAGAGCCTCCAAAGACTAAGCACTCCCTGGCTCTAATGTTGCAGACTGACGCTAGTCTGGGGAATGTGGCTGATGTTCCCAGCCTCTCGCAAAACTAAACAAAAAGGGCACATGGGGAAAGCGTCACACAGCACAATGCAGGTGGGCAGCAGGGTCCAGCAGGGCAGGAAGCCCCCAAGAACGCAGGATGGGCTTCGAGTGAGCAGGCTGCAGGGGCCAGAGCTCTGCACGCTGGTTTCCTGCCGGCTACCTGGAGCCCTGGCCCCAGCACCACCCATGCCGACTGTGCCCGGACCCGCCTGGCCTAATCACTGTGATGTGGGCAAGTTATGACTCAGCTCACTTCAACTATTGCCATCAGTAACAGAGAAAACCACGGACTCTGTGGCCTGCGTTTTCTGGTAAGCCCTGATGGCGCATGCCTTCTGGCTCAGGAAGCAGTCCTTTGTCAAGTATGGTGGCGCATGCCTGTGGCCCTAGCACTTGGCAGACTGACACAAGGAGGCTACTGGGAGCTCAAGACCAGCCTAAACTGCATAGCAAGACCCTGTCTCAAAAAGCCAAAAAAAAAAGAAGTCCTATTTTCAGGGTGGTTTCGTAAATGTTGAGCGGAGAGTGGGTAGTGAGCCTGGGAGGGGCGGGGTCCTGAGGCAGGGGGGGGCACCTACACAACACTCAGGAAGGATGTCCTTGGCTCAGTAGCACAACCTGTTATGTACTGTGGAAGGGGCTAAAACAGGAATTAAAGGCTTCTATCGCAAAGAAATGATAACGTTAAGGAGACAGAAGTGCCAGTTACCCTGATCAGACCACTTCACACTGCGTGCATGAGCTGCCTACCACACCGTGCCCCACAGACGTGCACAATTTTGTGTCAGCTGATACTTATTAAAAAATAAAGCCTCAATACTTTTTTATTTCTTCAATCTCCAAAACTTCAGTTCTGGTAATGTTCCTTAGAAAGATATAAACACAAAGAAAAGACTTGGGCAATCGTTCTCAAAGAATTCACTTCCTGTATTATTTTTGTTCCACATAAAGTCATGGATCAGGCAGATGTGGGCTCTACCAATTTGTGACTTATTTAAGTAACACGAAGTTAAATGGTATGGCTTCAAAACAATGCTAGAACACCTGCAGGCTTACCTGAACCGCAGTGGCATCCTGGTTATTGTAGTGGTAGAGCAGTCCCAGTGCAAAGTACCTGGAAGAAACAAGGCAGTGAGGGCAAGCCCCGCCCACGGGAGCAAGCCCCGCCCACCACAGCACAGCCCCACCCCTGGGTCCCGGCTCCTCCTCCCCCGGAGTCCAGGAGCCTCAGAACTTATTTTTTTTCCTTCACCGTATCAGAACTACATGCTCTATTGATCTCCAGGAAGGATCTGACTCCAATTGAAGAAGTGTGGAAAAAACAAAGTCATAATGGTACTACTTGAAAAATCATAGCTGGAACTGCTTTGCAATTCACTTCAAATATGAATACGCTCCCATCTCTTTGTACCAGTCCATCCCGAGGTCATCAGAGTGGGACAGGCCAGTCCATCCCGAGGTCATCAGAGTGGGACAGGCCAGTCCATCCCGAGGTCATCAGAGTGGGACAGGCACGCTGTCTGCACACACTGGAGAGAGGACCAAAGGTTCCACCTGGCCCACAGAGGCAGGTACCCTACCACACATGATGGAAAGTCAGGGTAACCAACTCTGGGGAGCCTGGAACTCAAGGACCTGCTTTCCTCTCAGGCTTCGTGACCCATGAACTGCAGATCGAGGCTGTTACCTTCCCCGCCCCCTGGGCCCACTGTGAATGGAAAGGGCAGCAAGCTGGGCATGGGGCAGTGCCCTCCTTGAGCAGGGGAGCCAGGCTCCTGGCCTCACCCCTGCCCAGCAGGTCCAGAGTCAGCTGACGCCAAGAGAAGTCAGCTTTGTTCACGTAAAGAGCAAATGCTCAAGACACAAAAAATCAGCTTCAGAAGTGTGGTGACTACAGGTCGTCCTGTCCCATGGCCACAGTATCAACCTGTGTTCTGGCTCCTAAGCAGGAGGCAGCTCAGCATCCCTAACCTGGGAATCAGAGGCAAGACACTGCAGTCTGAACTTTTTGAAGACTATCATGACCCCCAAGAAGTTTCAGATTTGGGAGCATTTCAGAGTTCACGGCTCCTCTGCACGCCCCCCCCAGCCAGCCCACCCTGCCTCGGAGAAGCCAGCTATGGACTGAAACCTCTAGGAACTATGAGCTAAGCTTTTCATCCTCTTCCTGGATGTTGGGGATTTTGTCTCAGCAACGAGAGAACTAAGACAAGCTTCAGCTCTGAAACACGCCTGTGAAGCACCTCCAGTCCCACAGTCCTAGGTGGGGATGCACCCCGTGACACCACCCTGGAGCACATTCAAGTAGCTGACGGAAAGCGGCAGAGGCCGAGGAAGTCCAGGCACTGTGACCCAGAGCCTCCAGGGATTCTATCAGTGTTACTGCCATATCAAACTCTTAATAAAAATCATATGCGGAAAATCTTTTTTTACATGGACCGAGGGCTCACCTGACAGCCCTTGTTTTTTAAGAGCCCCAAGGCCTAGAAAGCAGGCCCCATAACAACCTGCCCAGGGAGAGCACCACTGATTGGGCCACACCAGCCACAGGCACTCAGCACCGATGTTAGTCTCATGTGACTTGGACTCACTGAGGCCTCCCTCTCAGCCACTGGGACAACGACCTCGCCCCTCCTTAGGGGCCTCGGTGTGCTCCCCAAAATGCTGGACGCTGCCCACAGGCACGTCCTCCGCCAGGCACGGGGACACCTAGAAGGTCTCCACTTAGGAAGAGCGCCCTCAGCTATGCCACATCGTGAAGAATGGCCATGCAGAGACTGTGACAGCGAGGTGCCACTGGGATTCCATGGCGGTAACCATGCAGCCCCGCTGGCTGAGGAAGCCTCCCATCAGTGTCCCCAGAGGGGTGGGAGGGATGACACTCACTTTCTGTGCTTCTCCAGCCAGGCCGCGCTGTCCGTCAGGAGGCAGAAGTTCTCGGTCACCAGGAGGTCCAGCAGGCTGTCGTGGTCGGCCTCTGCATACAGCTTGAGCAGGGCCGTGTCGATGTCCTCCTTGTAGCCATTGGCGACCTCGGTGCTGCGGACCTCGTTCAGGTAACTCATGAGGAAGCGCTTACACTTGGCCATCTTCTCCTGATCGCCCTGTGTCAGCTGGTTCAGGTCAGCATACTCGTGCAGTGGAGGGTGACAGCGGGTGAAGGAGGAGGACGTGGGCAGCAGGAAGGGGTGCAAGGAGATCAGCTCCCGGACGTCGAGCTGCCCGCTTCTGCAAGGACAGTGTCAGGCACATGGAGGGCGGGTGGGGCCACGGTGGGCACAGGACAGTGGGGCACACAATGG
>NW_004524628.1:10811023-10828012 GCF_000260255.1 Octodon degus
GGGGCTCTGCCCCCATGACAGATACATCAGCTGCCCTGCTGGCCAGTTGAGGGCACTTCTCATGGCGCCCACGAGAACGGGCATGCTGGGCTGCGCCCAGGAGGCCGACAGGGAAGTGCTGAGGTCTAAGGCAAAGCTGCCTGGGCTTCGGCTGGGATGCATGGCACAGGTCCCTGGCACAGGGGCACTCAGCAGCAGTCACGGCCCCTCCTCACCTGAAGAGCTCCTTTGCTTCCAGGAACTGAAGCTGAGCGAACTGGATGAAGCCGGCCTGCTGCAGAACCCTTTTGTACATCACCTGCATGGAGAGACAGGCTCATGCTGAGTACCTGAACCCAGAAGGGGAAACAGACTACTCGTGACAACCTAGTGTAAAGTCACCATCACAGGGGCCTGTGACATTACAGTTTACAAAGGAAGGCACACATGAAATTTATCAGACTGGGCCCTCGTTTGGTGTCAGAAGGGCGCTGGTTGCAGCCCCCAGAGAACAACCTCTGGCCACACTCAAGGTCTAAATGGTGCTGCGCTCCCACAGAACCCGAGCCACCCTCCCGCAGATTCTGCATCACCTCGGAGCTGCGCGCCGTGCCTAAGGCAGCATCAGTGCTATGGAGACAGCTGCTTTGCGAACAGTAAGAAGAAAAGCTCACACGTGTGCAGTATGTTGCAGCTGCTTTGTTTTCTCAGTACTGATCTCGACCCAGGCCCGCCTGCAAGCTGCGCATGCGCTCCATCCTGCTCACAGCAGCCAGGCTGAGGTGCCGTTCCTGGCCCCAGTGGAAACTGCTTTGAGATGTCAGAAAGAGCACACAGCTGAAGCCCAAACCAGCTGCCTCTGCCCTAACTGGTCGGGATTCCCCAACACAGCCCGCCTGCCCGAGAGAAACGGGCGGGCACCCAAGCCCTCATGGCTGCAGGAGCCTCCCCTACCCAAAGGCCAGAGGACAGCGCTCCTCTAACTCTCTTGGGCCCCAAGAACAAGAGGTGCTATGGTTTGAATGTGCCCCACATTTGGTTATCACTGAATTCTTCTATGAATGGATTTTAGAAGCTGTCTTAAACTCTTGTTCTGTACAGAGCAGCTGCTGCCCCACGGGCCCCACACCTGCCCTCTGCTGCCCCTTTGGAGGCTGGGATGCGTGGCTGAGTCCAGGCAAGCTAGGCGGAGCGCAGCTCCCGGAGGTGCAGCGTCCAGCTGGCAGTGCAGGGCCCTTCCCACTGTGTTTAGGGATGCTGCCTGGGCTGAGGCAGCGGAAGGCTGTGGGGTGCCTCAGGAAAGAGCAGGCTCCAACCGGGCGCCCACCACTGTGGCCACAGAACATAGCACAGAGGCCAAAGCCAGCTGAGCTCTGCAGCTGTGGCTCCACGCGGGATCGGGACAAAGCGGGCACAGGTGGGACAGAGGACGCCAGACTCCAGACTAACGAGCAGGTGACTGGTGATTTCCTCAGTTCTGACGGCAAGCCTCTGCTCTTGGCAGAGTCGGAGAAGAAATCAGAAACAGAACACCAAAAGCGTTGAGACAAAATGTCACGTGCACTGCAAGTGTGCACGTGCACAGGGGAGACATCCCCACAGCACCCCAACTGAGCAGCGGGCAGGGCCCAGCAGACCCCAGCACCACGAAGACGGCGGTGGCACATAGGAACACAGGAGCCGAGAAGCTGCCGCTGAGGCGACCCTGAGCCCGGGCCCTGCCTGCCTGTCTCAGCAGCTGGCAGCCAAAGGGCTTGAGGGAGGAGGCCAAGCGTCAAGCCACACGCAGCATGTTCCTCTGTTTGCCTCTGCTGGCCCTGCTGAGTGCAGGTGGAGTGAGCAGAAGTGACCTATGAAGGGGACACTGCAGAAGAGCCCTCCAGATCTGTCACCTCCAGGACAAAGGCAGCCTCACTGCATCCTGCCCACACTACCCCTCCCGCAGGCGACCACTGTGGCCACGAGGCCTCATTTTTGTCACCACAGTCCCAGTCCCTCCGAAAACCTGGACTTCACTACTTCCCAAGAACGGCCCAGTCCGTGCAGACTTGCACAGACGCCCCGGCGCACACCTCAGCGCCCTGCTTATTGCTCCGGGAGCAGTGGCCAGGGCGACCCAAGAGTTGGCGGCAACCTGGTGACAAGTTTAAGGAACTGATCTGTGTAAAGCCACTGATTATCTCAACTGTGCTTAGAGCTGCAAGCCTAGTGCATGAAACGCTTCCTCCCACAGGAATCAAGCTCATGGGCTTGTGCAGCAGGAGGCTCCATCAGGATGGCTGGTGGCGCTTTTCCTCAGGTGACGCGAATCCACACTTGAATCCCGCCCTCCCCCAAGAGACAGATTCTAAACTTCAAGCCCAGTTAACCAGACTTCTCTCTCTGGGGCATGAGGACCATGTCCTTGATTCTTCTCAGAAGGCCCACTAACGAAGGGACTGTCACAGCCCCTGTGGCGCCGGGCACCCTGCACACGTCCTCACCAATGAGGCGCTGTGCTGAGGAGACCGGAGTGCAGCATAGACACGGGTGCCCGGTGCACGCTCCGCAGTGAGCAGGGTCCACGCCAGGGAGGAGGCCCTGAGTGTCTTCTAGCCGTGGCTAACAGGCTTCCCTTCTCGTGAGTAGTTCACTACAAACCTGAAATTTTTCCTTTGGAATGTTCCTCCGTGCGCCTTTTGCCAAGACCAAAGCCTCCTCCACTCTGCGGCTGGCCAGCAGATCCTGTATTTGTTTTTCCAGAGGTAATGGGACCAAGATGTAGACTCCTTTACTCGTGGCAACGATCACTCTTCCTGGGAAGAAATTAACAGTGTTGGAAAGGGAAGGAACATGCCCTGTAAGAAAACACGCTGCTTCCCACCGCGTCATTCCAAGTTTTAATCGACTTCACCAGTCTCTCATGGAATTCCTACAGGAATTACACGTACTAACACGGCCCTTTCTTCTGCCCACATAGACAATTGTGGCAAAAGGCTAAACCCTCAGAACCACCTTGTCACAGAACAGCGCCAGCTGCTCTGCCAAGTCAGTGCGCAAGTGTGCAGAATCCAGGCACCAGCCTCTTGCCGGGAAGCAGCCGTGAATGAGGCCCACATCACACAGGATCTACTCTCACGCTCTGCTTCCCTCCTGGCTGGATGGACAAAGCACAACCTCAGACTGAGTGTGTCCCACTCACCTTTCGCCCGCCTCTCCCTGCCCACCAGCTCACCCTCCAGGGCTGCCCGTGTTGCTATCACTATCCTGTGAGAGCCGCAGGCAGTCCAGGGGAGCCAGGACTGTGGTCTGAGGCCAGCTGCTCCTCAGGAGCCCCAGACTGCAGTCCCGCTCCCTGGAGGACCCAGTGCAGGCTCTTGCTCTCCCCAGCTCTGCCCCGAGTGTCCCCTCCTTTGTGCCCATGACTCCGCACTCAGCTCGACACCCTTAGTGGGCCCCACACACTAGGAGCCGCCCTGTGCACCCAGCCATATGGGAACCGGGCATATCTGGGGAAAAGACAGCATCTGTAGCTCAGTGCAAGTGCCTGGGAACCATGCCCAGAACCACAAAAACAAGGCAGAAGTCTGTGCTGAACAGGTTCCGACCTTTCTCGCCACTTTCCCTAATCAAGAACGGCTATGTACGTGGCATCTCCTCCCCCCGGGCCTCGCCACCCAAAGGGGTAGGGTGCGCAGGCCTGTGCTGGTTCTCCCTGCTCTGTGAGGGACCGAGTGTCGCAGTCGCACTCCCCGAGGAAACCCCGCTGCACAGGCCTGGCGAGCACACCCACTCTGTGGGCAACAGCACCTTCAAAGTCCTGTAGAATGTGGCCTTCCTTGAAGGGCAGGGTCTGCTTCTGCTGCTGGTCCAGCATGCTGTGCACCGTGATGAACTCGCTATCGAGCGCGAGCACGTACGGGAAGCACACAGCTGCGCCGATCACGTTCTCCGACCAGTGTACAGGGGCCCGCTGGGATATCCCAGCCACGGTGGCGAACATGCCTGAAAAGCAGGGAGCAGAGTCAGGCGGGTCTTCAGAGAACCGGGTGCCCCGCCGTGGGCCGCGCAGAGGTAGAGCACTCCCTCCACTTCTGCGGCCTCATTCAGAAAGGCAAGCTACGGGGACTCTGCGTGCTCCCAGAACCGGAAAGCAATCACACCCTGCACGTGGATCTTCCCAGTCAAAGGGGAGGTTGAAATCATGCTGCCATTTCACTTGTGTGCACATCGACAATGTGCACGTTCTAACCGAGGAAAAGCAACCTTTCAAACATGGTAGCCCAGGCCAGCCGCCTTGGCCCTCGGCTCTGCACCTCTCCTAAGCACCTACTGCATGCCTGGCATCACTAGTGTCCTGTCGGGCACTGGCAGGCTCAGAGTGAGCTCTCGTGTCGACACCTGGTTCTGCCCCTTCTCATAGAGCTCGCGCTTACTCTCCAGCAGCGTTCGCTACGATACGGGGCAGAGCCAAGTCTGCAGTCCTGACAGACTGCAGTGAGGCTGACCCACGACGGCTTCTGCGTCAAGCGGCGGCTCGTCTGTCTTGTCAGTGAGGCACTAACTCTGGGCCTACTGCAATGCACAGGTCTGCCACACCACGCTGACTTGGTTTCCAAGGCCCGAGACATGGAACATCTTGGAAAACAGCACACTCCTAATGGCGGGGTGCCACCACCATTGCTGATAAATGGTTTCCAATACAGACAGGACAGACCCAGAGCAGAGGAGGGGAACCCTACAAGTGAATTCCACACCCGGTGACATCCCGGGAAGTGGCAGGAGGGACGCGGGCCTCCAAGGGTGGGGCCCTGAGGGTGAGTGGCCGAGCTGACCCACAGCACACACGAGCCGGAGGCTGGCTGGGAGGTGGAGGGGTCACGCAGAGATGCTGGCCAGAGACGTCCAGGAGGCAGGCCTAGAGCTCTGCTTGGGGCTGCCCCACGGGCACACCAAAGGCTGAGGCCAGGGAGGCCATCTGCGGAGCAGCTCTGCTTTCTGTCAGAGCCAGCGTGAGAAGCTAAGTTCAGTACAAGTGTAGGCAGCTGAGCGCTAGCAAGTGAAGCTGTGCAGAGGGCCACCCGCCTGTCCTGGCACAGGGCCACTTCCAGTCTTTCACGGTAACAGAGGGTGGGATTCAAGTGTGAGTGATCCAACAACAACAGTGTACTAGCCTGCTTTCTGTCCTCATAGTGCAATACCTGAAGTGATTAGCTTACAAGAGAACGGCTTACTCTAGCCCACGGCTGGTGGCTCTGTCAGGAGCACCTACATGGCTTTGGCCCTCTATCGAGGCAGCGATCATGGTGGGAGCAGGTGGTAAGTGGACGCCAGCTCAGGAGCCTGGATGCTGAGTCAAGGAAGCAGGGAGGAGGCCCAGGGCCCACAGGCCCCCAGACCTACTGACAGGAGGACCTTCTAAAGGCCTTGCAACAGCGCCACCTTAGCCCCAAGCCTCTTTCTCACGGCCTTGGGGGACACTCACCCAGCCACAGTAGTGTGACACCCAGGTATCAACAAGGAACCCAAGGCTGGGAACACCCTGCAAAGCTGCGGATGCATCAGGAGTTCAAAACGGAGGAGCAGGATGACAGGTTAGTGCCATCTGCCATTCGCTATGAACTAGAAACTGCACCCAACAGAGCCATGGGGAAAAGAGAGACAGGAAGGGACCTGTGCCATCCACCCAGGGATGCCTCCTGCTAAGCCAGTCACATCCATGCTAAGGCTCGTGCCCGCAGCACCCAGGCCCCCGCAGCACTGCCCGGCCTCACCCTGTACTCCACAGCATCCCACAACCTCCTACTTCTGGCTGGATGTCCCTGGGGAGCTTCACAGGGCAGAGGTCTCACTCTAGTTCCTGACACAACACGGCAGGAACGAGGCCAAGAACAACGGTTTTCCCAGAACCAGAGAGCAGAGCCACTATGCTGCAGGAAGGAAGGGCCGCGTCAGGGCCTGAGGCCCCGAGGGCCTTTCCCAAGGAACCATCCTTTCCAGCCGCCCCTCTACCAGTGAGCAGAGCAGTATGCGGGCAGAAGGGCGGCTCAGTCACTTGCTTTCTTCAGGAGCCATCAACAGGCCAGTTAAAGCCGCCACAAGCAACTGCACTATAAAAATTTGCTTTGCAGAAAGCGAAAGCCAGTTTCCTGGGACATGGGTGTGGCTGTGAGTTACATTCAGGGAGCAAGGCAGCAGATGACAACACCAGGCTTTCGAGCTAGCAGCACTCCCTCACCCTCCCTATGATGACCTCTCAGCCACGGAGCGGCGCGGGCAGGAATGGGCAAGGGGAAGAGGCCTCCCAGTGCCTCCCGATCTGCTGCAGTCAGCCCGTTACAAGCCGCATGCCCACAGGAAGGTCCACTCATTTAGCTCGATGCCCATGCAGAGGCAGTGCCCTGGGAACAGGAGCCCCCGTGAGCCTACTGCTTCCCTTGCATGCTAGCCTACAGTCAATAGTGATGCCCTCAGCGCAAAGCAGTCAGGATTGGCACACAAATGGGCAAGGGCACAGATGGCACGCACAGAGATCCAGCCACCACGCAGGGACCAAGGCCACTGCACGGCCATGAAAGGCAGCCTCACACAAGCTGCAGGACTGTTCTTCACATGCAAGGATGAGCAGGAAACACAGGCAGACCTGCTAGGCCAGGGAGGGCGGGGAGTGACTCCTAACTGCGACTCGAGACTCCAGAGGCAGGAACTGCAAAGGTGTTGTGAGGCCACAGAGAACTTTTTAATAAAACTCTCTGCCTGCCAAAAACCAGAAACAAGTATTTGAAACTTAAATAGCATCAAAGCCAGCATCTCAAGTAGACAAATACACAAACGTTTAAAAAGGCTGGTGACAACTGATGATTTGGGGCTCGGCGCAGACCTCGGTTGTAGAGCATTTGCCTGGCGTGCATGGCGCCCTGGATTCTGTGCCAAAGTAAATAATAAGACACTGAAAACAAAGCAGCATAGACACCCAGCACTACGCACTCGAAGACGTGCAGCCGGCTCCTGACGATGCTCGAGCCTGCACGTGGGGAAGCGCAAGCCACAGCACCGCTAAGAAGCCACTCCTGCTGTGCCGGGCTGGCGACAACAGAGCTCCGGGCAACGGCAGTGTTGGCCACAGTGGGGGCAGCTGGCACTGCCCGGCACTCCTGGGAGAATATAAAATGAGCCAGCCTTATGCAGCGAGGGCACAGGCAGACTACAATGGTCATGCACATCTGCATGGGACTCAGCAATCCCCAGAGAGCACAGGCCTGTGCAGTCATGGTAAATTCTGACTGGTAGCCTGAGATCAGGAAAAACCCTAATGTCCACCCACAGGGGACTAGCAAATAAACGTCACTGCCACACAGCTGAGTGCCGTGCAAGTATTTAAAAATAAAAAAATGAAGGGAGCCAGGAACAGTGGTTCACACCAGTAATCCCAGCTCTCTGGGAAGCTGAGGCAAGAGGATCACAAGTTCAAGCCCAGTCTTGGCAACTCACAAAGACCGCCTTAAAAATCAAAATGCAAAAAGGGATGGGAATACAAATCAACACGATAGCCCTAGGTTCAATCCCTAGGAGCACAAAATGGAACAAAAAAGATGAAAAAGGGGAGGGTACAGTAGCTACAGCCCCTAGGAAGCCTGAAGCGAGAGCATGCCTGGAGCCCAGAGTCTGAGGCCAGCTTGGGCAACAGTGAGGCACCAGCTCAACACAATGTCAGCGATGGAAGGTCCTTACTCTATGCCACGCAATGATCGCCTACACACGAGGATAAAACAGCAAGGCGAAGGAAAGTATGTACCGTTAGTCAGCAAGAAGCACAAATACACGCACACTTGTTCATGGCTTTCTACAGTGAACATCTAAGCCTTAGAAATAAGAGCTACCCACAGGGAAGGGCAGGCGGTGAGCGGGGACCGCGCTGGTCTTCTGGACACAGCCTGCCCTACCACACGCCCTGGAAATCTGTGACTACTTACACAACAAAAATAAACAAAACCAAAGCAATTTCTTAAAATCTGGAAGTAAAATGAAACCAATCAGTGGAAACACAATCAGTTGGTGCCATAACCACACAGAGGGGAACTATTCTGAGTGACGCTAAGCTGCGCTTTCTGATTTCTGATACCCTAAGGACCATCAGCAATCAGGCTTTCCCAGTAATTACACTGTGGAACAGCAGTGTGCAAGGCTTCACTGCTGCTGTTGTGCGCACTGGGGAGTCGTCAGAGCCCAGGCATACGCGGGACAGGATGGTCCCCACACTCCCACCCCAACAGTGTCATTCGGAAAGGATGCAGGTTAGCCCGGCCTGCCTAGACACAGCAGGCACCAGAAGTGGTATGCAAATCGCAGGCTCCCAGGAAAAGAGGCTGACACCAGACCTGGGGCAGAAGTACAGGTGAGCGGGGACAACCTGGAAGCCAGGGAGCTGCGGGATCCCAGGGACAGGCCCAAGGGGCTCAGGCAGCCACAGAATAAACTCCCAGGCAGAACTGGCAAAAGCCAGCCAGGGAGCTGGGAGCATGCGACCGTGGGGGTGCAGTTACAGCACTGCTACAGGAGGGTGGGGCCACCTCAGGGCCTCGTCCTCTCTTCCAGTGCGCCTGGGGTGAGCCTGTGGGGTCAGCTCCCTGCACAGGAGGTGCCCCCACAGCCCGAGAAGGATGGTGGACTGAAGCCGCATGTCCCACAAGGGAGCACATGTGGACAACCGTCAGCAGCAACTGTTACTGCCACACAGGGATGTCACAGTGGAGCCTGCTGCTGCACCCCACCACATTCATGCAGTCCTGCTCCCCTGGAGCTTGCAGACAAAACCCCCGAATCTCCTGATCACCCACTTGTAGCACACAGAAGTCAGAATGCCAGACTTAAACAATATAGGGAGCAACATCATCACAAACGGGGAAGCTAGAGGTGAAACCATCCACGTTCTTCAACAAAAATTAAGATGCCAGGGAGTACTCAGAGTGAAACCCTAACAGAGCTAGCAACCAAACCAAGGTGTGGGCTCGGCTGGAAATGCTTCCAACGAACCAGACACCACGCAGGTATGCACGCAAGCGCGTGAGGGTGCACCTACAAGCTCCTCACTCCAGGAACACCCACGGGCACGCGCCCTCCACCACGCACTCAGTGCATCCAGGGACTCCTGCTGGATTCTTCGGTGTCCAACAGCATGACTTCCTTTGTGTATATGGGTAACAGAAATGTACCCTGGTCATTTGCCAGTGGAAGGCTGTGGCTGCCAACAACAGCGGAAGGACAGACAAAAGCTGGGGCAGTGCGGCGGCCTGGCTCATCGCCCCATCTCTTGCCTGCGTGTTCGTATTCGCCTTCCAGAATGAACTCTTTCATTTTCTCAAACTATTTTCTTCTTGTTTCAAGAAAAGAGTGGTTGGTGCCAGGGAGACAGCTCAGTAGCATGAGCCCCTGCCTGCTAAGCGCAAGGTCCCGAGTTCGATCTCCAGTACCGCAAAAATAAATAAATAAATGAAAAGAGTAGTTAAGATAAACAATTTTTCTTCAAAAACTAATAAGTCTGAGCTAGCAAACCCTACGACGATGTAAGAATCTTAAGCGTAATTACCCAGGACAGAAACCAATGCGTTATGGTTTGTGTATAGGTGTCCCCCCAAAGCCTCATGCAGTCTTGGGGCAGCTTCTGGAGTCTGTGATTGATCACTGTGGGTGTGGTTGCTGACCTGCCCAGGGGCAGGGAATGTGCATTACAATGTAAGGTGGGAAGAGAAGCCAGCTGCTTGAGAGGCTGCTACCCCTCCTTTTAGCTCTTGCTCTTTGCTACCGCCCTGAAAGGTTGCTCTCTGCTGTGTGCTGCTCCGCCTTGGAGCCAGCTGAGCATGGACTGAAGCCTCCAGTAACTGTGAGCTAAATAAACCTTTCCTTCCTTCATTCTGAGTGTTGGGTATTTGTCCCAGCAACGAGAGAAGAGTAACTAAAACACAATGTAAAGCTGGCTGTGGTGGACCAGCCAGATGGGAGACTGAGGCTGGACAGCAAATTCAAGGCCAGCCTGACCACTTAGTAAGGCTCGGTCTCAAAATAAAAAATACACAGGCCAGGGGATATGGTATGCTGAGAATCAGCTTAACATAGTGCAAGCAAGCAATAATTAATATTAGTAAACTGTCACAAAAATAAATTGAAGGGCAGGTAAGACAGCTCAGTGGACTGAGTGCTTGCTTAGGTAAGTGCATGGGCCAGGCCTGGTTCAATGCCTGGCACCACATGTCACACCGCCCCCCTGCCACTCCGAGCCAGTGATAGAGTCCAGGTGTGCTGGTGCATGCCTGCAATTCCAGCACTAGGGAGACTGAAAACAGGAAGCTCATTACAAGTCTGTGCTGGGTAGTGAGACCCTGCACACATATAAAAAGCAAAAACAACAAAACAAAACCCTAAAAAAATAAATTGAGTCTGTCCTAGGCCTACATGACTTGTGCTGAGTCCCCCAGCTGGTTTAAGGACAAATTACTCTTCACACCAATGGCCAGGGCCGAGGCCAGCTAACAGCCTATGACATCCTGGTACCTCAAAGCAAGATAACATGCAAGATAGGACCCGATGTGCAAATTTCGCCTGGCGCAGCAGCTGCAGTTAGCAGACAGGCAGGTTACTAGTTAACCCTGCTCTATTCCTGTGTGCTTTTCCAAAAATGCATTGTTCCCCAATTCCTGAACCTCTTCTGGGCCATTTACCCTACCATTGCCTGCAGCCACCAGCACCCCCAATCATGCTGCACACCTAATAAAGGCCAGGGACACCGCGTGGTCCTAGTCTGTCAATGGGCTTTGACCATCCTGGTGCCCCTTGTAACTAAAATCTATGTTTTGCCTGAGTTTTATTCTGTCATCATGTTGCAGGCAGGCTGAGTTAGATAGAAATATTGTAGGTAGTTAGACAGGGACAGGCCCTCGAAGGGGATGACAAAGACCAGACACCTTACTGAGGAGATGCTCCTGGTGTGAGCCAGACCTAAAGATCAAACAAATGCTGACCTCCCTAAAGTTGGCATCCAGGATTGCTCATTAGTCAGGAAGAATCATTGACTGAAGGCCACCAGATAAGGTCGCCCGCTTGCTACGTGACTCTATCCCATTTAGTCCTAGGCCTAATAAATTTTACCTGAGCAATGGTGCTTGTAATCCCACTGGTTGACCATAGTTTTGTCCCACCCTGTATCTGCCTAAGCGGGACCCCTTTGTCTCTACCTTAGCCCCGCATGGTTTTGTCCTATAAAATAACCTGAAGGAGACAGCTTCCTGGGCAACCCGCTCGGGACCCCCTTCTTTCCCTCTCTGACAGAAGCTTTCCTTTCCAATAAAGTTTTACCCTCAACCTCCGTTTGTTCCTAAAATGCATTCTTCGGTTTTAGAGAACACGAACTCATTCAGGCCAGGTTGGGAATTTCACGTTCCTATATCAATCATACCTCTGAGCAGGAGATCAGTGGGGCTAGGACTGGGCCCCGACAGCCCCGATAGCAGCAGAGGGCGAAGTTCTGGGTTTGCTACCCATACTGCCAGGAAAAAGCCAGGCTGTAAGGCTGCATCCTGTATGACTCTGACCAGGAAGGGCAACGCTCTGGAGCCACCGGGGGAGGGGCGAGCGTGGAGCAGGGCTGGGGGCTGGCTCTCCACTGGGAACCAGGGCAGGGGTGGGTGCCACCCTCATGCATGTGTCCAGCCCACATGTGCACCACCACAAGGGGATGCCCATGTGTCAGTGAAGACAAGGCACTGGCGGGGTGCTGCGGACAGGGCTGCTGCACTCAAGGACAGCGACACAAAGACCTCGCCACTGGCCTCTGCGCACTGCTGTGCACTGTGAGCACCCCAGAAGTCAAGTCTGTCTTCAAGGTGAAACTGACCAAGTGTCTTCTGGCCGGCTCGCACCTGTGTTTCTGGCCTGCCCAAAGTCCACCGCACTCCCATCCCGAGCTGAGAGCCTACCAGGGAGCATATGCACTAGATGAGCCACAGCTCACGGCACCCTGGACAGATGCGTCCACACAAATGGAGAGAAGCCACCGGACACAAAAAGCAGGGGCACTGCTTTAGCCTCAGCCTGCTGTCACCAGGAGGACACCAGAGGCCTGGCTAGGGGAGCTGGGAAAAAGCCGGGCCCCTTCCACAGGCCGACTGACCAAGACGCCCTGGTGGAGGAAACCACAGAAATGAGAGGACACTGTGGCCCGGACTCTCAGTGGTTTCCAAAGGCCCAAGTGCAGGGGTCAGCTGAGGGGACTGTGGGGAGGTGGCAGGAGCCTCAGGAGTGGGCCAGAGGGAAGTCTTCAGGCCCTGGGCCATAGCCTCCTCTCACTCTGGCTGCCACAAGGTGGACTGGTTGCCATTAGCAGCGGTGCAAAGCAGGGGCCCACCTGACCAAGCTCTGAACTTCTATAGCATCACTAAACGCAAACCTTCCTACTCTACAAGTGGGCTGTGAAAAAAAAAAAGGAGGCCGTGTTGGAAATTTATCATAGCTACAGGAAGCTAACAGACACACGGGAAAATGTCTTGGGAGCTACGTCCACCCCTTCTCAGAATGAGGAATAAAAACAATTAAGAAGCCTCCTCCAGCTTGGCCTCATGCCTTGTTTACAATGGTCCTGGGTGAGGTCACCACGCTACCGTGAGGTCGTGGTCGCCTCGGCCTGCAGAGGAGCACAGGGCCACAGTCCCAAGGACATGCCTCTTCCTCTAGCCTCCTTCCAGAGTGCCAGGGCTCCAGCACACAGGCCCAGCCCCCATGCCTTTCACAAGACACCGGCAGCTTGGCCACACGACTGTTGCCTTGCAAAGTGCTGGCTCTCCCACCATTGCATGCAGAAGGTCCCTAAGAGCACACATAGCCCCCAGACCCCGTCCTCACCCAGGCCGCCTGGGCCAGCCAGCAGGAATTCCTGCCGGCCAATCCTCTTGACGATCGGCCGCTTCTCCTCGCTGCAGTAGGGAAACAGGTCCTGCGAGAGGCCTGTGCTGTAGTTGAGGATGATGTACTGCGTGCTCAGGGCCAGACACAGGAAGTGGCCATCCACAGCCACGGCCAGGGGCTGCTCCGGCGTGGACACTTCCTTGACAATCTGCACACGGTCCTCATAGACCAGGAACACCTGGATGGTTCTGCGCTTGACCGAGAGGATGCAGACCTCCACACAGAACGGGTCCCCGCCCACGGGGTTCTCGTTGAGTGCAAAGGTGGAGGCGCCCTTAATGCGTGCACCAGAGGGCACGGGCTCCAGGCTGTGCATGCCCACCAGGGAGATGCAGCTGTCACAGAGTACCAGCAGCCTGTCCAGGGCCGAGGCCGCACGCAGCTCGCTCACCGGCTTCTTGAATCCCAAATGTCTGTGCAGCTGCTTGGTGGCCGTGAAGGTGGTGGTGCCCGTGGGCAGAGCCTTCTCCTCCAGCAGGAAGTGGTAGATGAAGCCGTCACTGGTGCCCACATAGAGGTTCCGGCCACAACACTCCACGCACTCAATGTTGACGCGCTCTTTGTCGCCCATCAGCAGCTCCCGCTCGACAGCAGAGACTAACGTGAAGGCCTTGATGTTCACCATGTCTGCCGCGTGGCCTGGGGAAGAAAAAGGGGACAGGTAAACCTCAGAGGAACAGGGAGCAGACACCTGCCGGGGGACTATGGACCCACCAATTCCCATGTATCGAGTCAATGGTAGAAAACAATGCGAGGCTGTCAGAAAAACAGAAGGAAGGCTTTCCCCAGCAGGCAGTAGGGGTACCATGAAGGACACACGTGCATGAGCTCATGGGGAGGTCCATCCCTCCTCCACCAGAATGGAGAGCCCCAGGAACCAGGAGACACGCCAGCAGCAGGACCCCAGCACGAGCTCGCGTCCAGGGACCACTGGATGCAGGGACTCCTGAACAAGGCAGGGCAACCCTCGCCCATCTTCCCCAGCTCCCACAGCTACATGAACTTGCAATCACAGCCCAGCAAGGCTTGGACACCCCAGAAACACTCAAAATCCACTCCCCAGGAAAGCTCCATGGTGCCTTTCAATTCCCACGGCTCCGGACTCCACAACATCTTGCATCCATGGTGGTAAGCGGCAGGAATGAAAACTCCAGCTCCCCTCCCTGAGCCAGACGGGTCCCCAAAGAAGCACATCCAAGCCTGGGTGCTTCTGGGTCTCTGTTGTCCTGTCCTGTCTTGTGAGCAAGTGTTGGGAACACGTGTCTGGGCGGCAGCGTCCCATACAGAGACTGCACCTCCAGGGTGGTATCCAGGGCAGGAGGCACCAGGCAGCTGCACAGCCCCACAGGGAATGCCGCTGGGGTTCTTGTCAGAGTGGCCCAAGAGAGCTTGCTGTCCCCACCATGTGACAACGCAGGCAGAAGCCATTGCCTGAGAAGTTCAAGGCCTCACTGCACTGTAGCCTGCCAGGACCTTGTCTCTAAAACCATGCACAACAAATCTTGAGTGTTTGCTCCTTACCTAGTCCAGGGCATCTTGTAGCAGGGCAAACTAAGACAGCTGGCTTTTCCAGCCCAAATGAGGTCTTCGTGAAATGAGCTTGAAAATAAAAGCACCTACATCACGGACATTTGAGAGTTAAATACATGAGCTCAGGCAAAATGCCTGCTTGGGGCACACCGCACTGCGTGAAAGTCTGCGACCTCACAGTGAGGATCCACTCTCTCTCAGTCCCAACCAGTTCCTACCACTCTTGACCTCCAGTCTCTTTGCCACCAGGTGCCCACAGGGGAAACCCTGTCGCGTCCGCTCAGAGATGGCTACCTCAGTGGTGCACGTAGCATGCGTGCAGCGGTGGGCTGTCCACCTCATCCGAAGGTCTAAAAGATTCTCCATCACCAGGCTACCTGCTCACCTCCTGGAAGGCTACCGAGCTGTCAGCAGACACACGTGTACTCACGAATGTGTGATTGCTTTGGGGAGACCACAGAAAAGGGCGAAGGACTGAGTATTGAGGCTCCAAAGCCACCTCAGAGGAGGCATCGTGTCACTTGTCCCCTGGCCACAGGGCTTGGCCAAGATAACTGGTGAGACTCCCACAGGCCTCGCTAATAATCTCTGGCACAAATGTCTTAAACACAATCATCCATTGTCACAGCCAAATCGAATCCCACCTAGACAACATGTTTTCCATTTAAATGCTAATGAGTAAAACCCAAGTGTGGAAACGTAGGCTCTGAGACTTCCAAGAAAGCCTAGGAACACCACACAGCCCTTCTTTCACTGGCGGATCAATCAGCCTGCCTTTGAAGATCGCAGGAAAACCGATGCTGCTTCCTACAAGTTGCACGGAGCTGCTCCCTTTACAGAAAAACAAGCTTCAGGCATTGACAGCCAGACTCCGCCTAGTTATCTTCTTAAAAGCAGAACGTCTATGACTCTAGCCTTTGTCTTCACTACGCGTACACGACGAACTGAACACATTCGCTGGGAAAATAAAATACTGTGCATTTAGTGTAAGTACCATGGTGGGGGTCAGCGAGGGAGAGAGGAAGTCGCTTATTAAAAAGCCATAATTCTGTATGAAAAAGAAATGCAGTATTGTTTCATTATCTGCCAACAGCTACTCAAGTCTTGCTAATAGTAAGTATCCTAGTTAAGGTCTTTAAGGACCTGCTTTAATCATTAAACAGTAATTTTAAAAAGAGAAAATTAAATAGAAATAAAAGTTGATCCTGTGCCTTAGATAGTTTATTCATTTAAGCAATACAGAAATTCAACGTTTTACTTCACTGAGGTATTTAGGTAGTTAAAATATGAATCATGAAAAGATAAGTTTTAAGCTACAACTCTGCACTATCATGAAGTCCAACTTCCTGCAGTCTAACTCAGAGACTTCACTGTGGTAACCAAGTTAAAAGTTTTGCCAGCCGTCTACATGCAGAGGACCGACTCTGCATCCTTATCTCTCATGATGTAGTAGACTAAAGTCAAATGAATCAAAGAATGAGTTGGGGGCTCAGTGGTCTAAGCGCCTGCCTGGCAAGTGCAAGGACCTGAGTTTGATCCCTGGTACCACATGCTGTGGAGGTAAATAAATAAAAGGTTAAGGAGTACAATAAAAAAATAAATTAAAAAAGAAAGAGCTAGTTGGTAAACAGAAGTACTTAATTTGCAGGAAGACAAGATATATAAAACTCTTGAGGTCACAGGCACAGGCAAGAACTTTCTGAACTGAACCCCATTTGCCCAGGAAACAGTTTCAAGAATCAATAAATGGAATCTTATTAAATTAAAAAGCTTCAGCATAGCAAAAGAAACAACCAAGAGAGTGAAAAAGATAGCCTACTGAATGGGAAAAAAATTTGCCTGCGATTCCTCAGACAGAGGGCTCACACCTAGAATATATAAAGAACTCTAAAAAATTAGATTCCCTCAAAATAAAAGACCAATCAAAACATGGGCAAGTGAAATGAACAGACATTTCACAGAGGAACTATAAATAAACAGCCAATAAATACGTGAAAAAAATGGCGCTGGGGAGATAGCTCAGTGGCCTAGGTGCCTGCGTGGCAAGCACAAAGACCTGTGTTTGATTCCCGGTACTGCATAGCACGGTGGCATTCGCCCGTAATCCCAGCGCTGGGAAGGCCAAGACAGGAGGATCACTATGAGTCTGAGCTGTGTGGCGAGACTCTGTACCAAATAAATAAACAAACAACAAAAAAAAAAAATGTCAAACGTGGCTAGCCATTAGAGAAGGGCAATTAAAACACTAATATTCCATTTTATCCCAGAAAGACTGGCAGCATCAGAATGCAAGTAATAGCAAATGCTGGGGAGATGCAGGGAGAAAGGAAGCGCTCAATATTGCTGGTGGGAATGCACACTAGCAAAACCGCTGTGGAAACCTGCAGGGTGAGTCTTCAAAAACCTACAATTAGGAATTCCATTCGATCTTTCACCTTATAGGTATTTTCCTGTAAGTGTGCACGACACCGTATGACAGCGCTCCACGAGTGTGCACGTTTACGGCGGAGTCCTGAAGAGCTACGTCCTGGCTCCACGAGTGTGCAC
>NW_004524628.1:10828112-10828612 GCF_000260255.1 Octodon degus
ACGTCCTGGCTCCACGAGTGTGCACATCTACAGCGGAGTCCTGAACAGCTATGTCCCGCCTCCACGAGTGTGCATGTCTACTGAGGAGTCCTGAAGAGCCACGTCCCGGCTGCACGAGTGTGCACGTCTACGGTGGAGTCCTGAAGAGCTACGTCCTGGCTCCACGAGTGTGTATGTTTACAGCGGAGTCCTGAACAGCCATGTCCTGGCTCCACGAGTGTGTATGTTCACAGCGGAGTCCTGAACAGCCATGTCCTGGCTCCACGAGTGTGTATGTTCACAGCGAAGTCCTGAACAGCTAAGTCCTGGCTCCACGAGTGTGCACGTCTATGGAGGAGTCCTGAACAGCCATGTCCTGGCTCCACGAGTGTGTATGTTTACAGCGGAGTGCTGAACAGCTATGTCCTGGCTCCATGAGTGTGCACGTTTACGGCGGAGTCCTGAACAGCTACGTCCTGGCTCCACGAGTGTGCACGTTTACGGCGGAGTCCTGAACAGCT
>NW_004524628.1:10828712-10830032 GCF_000260255.1 Octodon degus
CGTCCTGGCTCCACGAGTGTGCACGTTTACGGCGGAGTCCTGAACAGCTACGTCCTGGAAGTGGCCCATACAACCGCCAACAGATGAACGCAGAAAGACACCGGGGCGTTCACACACCGAGTACTACTCCAGCGAGAAACTCTTGAGTCACTTATGGGAAAACGGGCTCACCTTGCCATCATGTTATGTGAAACCCATCAGACACACAGCTCAACTAAGTATCACACGGTCTCACTTCTCTGCGAAAGCCAGCAAACTAGCGAAGAGCAAAGTAAGAGATAACAGGACGCAGGGAGAGCGACCGGTCTCACCAAGGAAGGAGGCCGTGAGACAGCGAGGGGTGAGGTGCTGGCTTCTGGACGGTGCAGCTCACGCGCCCACTGCACACAGGGCAAGAAGAAAGAGGAAAGGAAGGCCTGGGGGATGGGCGGGAAGGAAAGGCTGCAGGAAGGAAGGAGGGTGGCGTGGACTTGCACCGACGTCCCCCAGGCCTGAGACATCAGTACTACACACAAGTACTAACAAATAAAGTTCTGAGACGTTTCCCGAAGGTGCATACATCTCCTGTTACTCTGCATCTCCACCTGATGGCACATTCAAACTTTCTGTTGGCACCTCAAATTAAAAGCATGGCTGGAATTTAAAAGATTAATATTTTCATATTTTATCGAAAACTCTCAAAATGCATACCTCATAACACAAAGAAACTGCAAAAAAAATGTTAGTACCTTCATGGGCCATAATTTCAATAAGGAAAACACTACTTATGCAGCAAGCCCCTCAGTATGCCAAATGAAACCCAGGGGCTCACAACCTCCGTAAGGTGACAAGGCCAGAAACACGGACAAACCGCAGAGCAGCGTGCGCTGAAGGCAGAATGCCAGGCGCTATTCTCTACCCAACTGAGACCGCGACCTTGTCCTACGGATACAGCCTTCAGTGAGAGCTAGAACCTCAACGTGCAGCTTCGAAAATGAGAAGGCCAAAGTGCCGACCCTGCTCCCCGTGTGGGCCCAGAGATGCTCCGCGTGCCTCGCAGATGCCTGCTGAGCTGCCGTGGCCACGCCCCGCTCCTCAGCTCCCCAGAGCTGAGCTCTGGAATGACACGTCCACTCCTGTGGCCAGACCGGCTGGGCACCACCGGTGTTTATGAGCGCAGGCGTCCCACACCAAGAGCCAGCACGTTCTCTCCTTGTAGGTCTGTTGCTGCAGCTCTGTGGCCAGCTAGGCCTGCCTCCGGTTGCCAGCCCACAGCCGCGTGGCAGGCTGCCCTGGAGCTTGCTGCAGTCTGCTCCTAGAGTAAGCGCCAGCCAGAAGGCC
>NW_004524628.1:10830387-10832636 GCF_000260255.1 Octodon degus
ATAAAATGTATTGATTTAGCACAAGAAAAAAAATCATCATTTTGGGCTGGAGAGATAGCTCGGCAGTCTAAGTGCTTGAGGGCCTGGGTTCGATCCCTGGTACCACATGCTGTGCCGGCCTCAAAACCCTGGGCACGCCATGCCGGCCACCAACACCGGGCACGGCAGTACATGCCTGTAATCCCAGCACTGGGGAGGCTGAGACAGGAGGATCACTACAAGTCTGAGCTGTGTAGCAAGACCTTGCACCAAATAAATAAAATATTTTTAAAAAATCATTATTTTCACAGCTGCAGAAAATAATTATAAAAAAATTCAACATCCACTCAAAAATGTATATTGTATCTTCCTGCTATCTAGCAAATGAATAAGCTCTGCGATATCTCAAAATGATCACCCTTAAAAAAAAAAGGGGGGGATGACAAGGATATCTGTGATTACCACCTGTATTGGGGTAAATCAAATCTCACTGAAACACGCTGGAGTCCTGACACCAGGACCTGCAAACGTGCCCTCCTGTGCACAGAAGGTCCTTCTGTGAGGTCTGATGTAAAAAAAAAGGCGTGTTGAAATTCCTACAAGTACGCCTCAGCAACACTGTGTCGCCACAGGCCGGGCTCGCCTCAGCATCCGCCCCTTCAGCGCGCACACACGTGGTCCCTTCCCGCCGCTTTCCGAGCAGCTCTGGAGTCCTCTTTGGTGAGCGTCTTCACTGCTGTGGCGGCCTTGGTGTATGAACTGACTCGAACCATTTCCCTTTCACAGCCAGCTTGACTTTGGGGACAGCCAGAAGTGGCATGGCACTGACCTGGGGACAAGGAGGGAGAAGATGCTGCCACTGTGTTGGCAGCCTGCGCTTCGGTCAGACGGCACCAGCGGCAGCACTCCCCGCTTCTGATCACACGCACACCTCACGGAAGCAGAGACGGCAGGGCCCTGGGGGAAGGCCCTCAGGCTGCAGGCCCTCATCACGGTTACCTCGAACGTCTCTGCCCAACACCAGCCCTGTCAACACCACACTGGGGGTCTTCGCCAGCACAACAGAACATATACATATAAAAATAGTCATAAGGGGCCAGGGAGATGGCTCAGTAGAATAAGCACTTGCCTGGCAAGCCCGAGGGCCTGAGTTCAATCCTTGGTTCTGCAAGAACACAAACAAAAAGTTATAAAGAACTCAACACAAAGACAGAAAACTGCAATGACTCACAGATGTCACTACGTGTATATTGAGGCCCATCAAAAGTCTATCAGAATCAATGAGTTTGGAGAGTTTTTTTTTTTTTTTTAGGCCAGATGTGGTGGCACAAGCCTGTAATCCCAGCAGCACCCAGAAGGCTGAGGCAGGAGGATCACCACAAGTTTGAAGCCAGCCTGGGCTACAAAGTGAATTCAAGGCCAGTCTGAACTACATAGCAAGACCCCTGTCTCAAAAAAAAAAAAAAAAAAAAAAAAAAACTTCAGGGCCGGGGAGATGGCTCAGTAGGATAAGCGCTTGACTAGCAAACGCAAGGTTCAATCCCTGGTTCTGCAAAAAAAAAAAAAAAAAAAAAAAAAAATTCAAAGAAATAGTTCTTAAAATCAATACATGAAGTAACCTGCACTTCTAAACTCATGCAATGATGAGAAACTGATCTTAAAAAATATTAAAGTATAAGAGAATTCCTAGCAAAGGCACACAAGATCTGTTTTGGGGGAAAAATCATAAGATCTTATTTCTAGACATTACATAAGACCTAAGTCATACCTCAGCAGACTTTTATACAGAAATTATCAAAACTGGCTTTAAGTTCCAAATGGAAATCAAACAATCAAGAACGGGCAAAGGAATCTTGAAAACGAACAAAACTGAAGTGCCCACACTCAGAGGTGTCAGGACTGCTATAAAGCTGCAGCGCAGGCAGGACACAGGCCACAGCAGCCAAGGCCACGCTGGGAGGAAGATCCGCAAGTGCAGGCCCCGGCAGACACTTCGCCCTGACTGTCTGCAGACTCCTGTCCACAGGTGACTGGATTGCTCTGCCAGCGCGGCGTGTCAGGGGCAAACACTGGCGTGCACACGCTCATGACAGTGCTTGTGAAGAGCTGCGAAGGACCGCACCTACAGGATGGCGCTGGCTTCCGCCTTCCACCCCCCCCACCCCCACCCCCCGTGGGTGAGGGCTCTCTGCGCACACCAACTTCTTATATGGCCAGGGCTGCAGTCATGATTCGCTTCCGCATAGGCTGGACCCATGGGCGATCCCCAC
>NW_004524628.1:10834516-10843700 GCF_000260255.1 Octodon degus
GCTGCAGTCATGATTCGCTTCCGCATAGGCTGGACCCATGGGCGATCCCCACGTGGCGCACTGGGATTGGGCTCGGGAGTATATATTAGCCAAGGGCTGGGGGATTGAAGAAGAAGAAGCTTGCAGTAAGGGGCCTGAATAAGCCGCTGAAGGAAGAGCTGTGTGTTGCGTCTTCCTTGCTGGCGAGGTCGTGCGCAACAAGTGCTGGGCAGCTGCGGAGCTACAGCAGAGGAGGGGGAAGAGGGGCGGGGGGGGGGCGCAAAGTCTCAAACTGAAGCTCCTCCTGCCTCACCTTCCCAAGTAGCTGGGATTACAGGCAAGCACCACCAGGCCCAGATGGACATTTCTTTTTACAGTACAAAAACGTTTCTTTAAGGAGTCTCCGAATTAACCCAGGTAAGCCATGTTAGAGGTGATAGGTACCCGAACCTATAGATAGACAATCTTTGATGAAACAAGATATCACATCTTAGCTTTAAAAACCAAAGCTATAAGGAAATCAACCTGAGAGTATCCTTGTGACACCTTAGCAAAATAAGATGCTAAGGGGAGCCCGTGAACTGTGCAGCGACACTCAACCAAGACCACCGCCAAGTCCTCCAGCTGCTGTGAAGGACTGCAGACTCCTGGGCACTTTCACAGTTCATGGCAAGAGCACACTTAACATCCGCCCACATGCTGGATGGAGGTCAAGCCCAGGGCCTCTTGCACGGGCGCTCCACTGCCCAGCCAGAGCCCCAGCCTGTGCTGCGCCCACTAAGGCCACAGCGGCACTGTAAAATAGCAACTCACGCCTAAATGTGCATTTGGTGGCTTTATGGGCCAACTCCTCGTCTTAGGGTATAAGACTGACCAGCTGGAACCCACCGGGCTGCTCCCAAGCTCTCGGAGGGAGCACTCTGCAGTCACAGCGGTCATACACACGCAGGCACTTCCTCCGTGACAAGAAGGCAGGACACTTTCATCAAGTGGGGGCTGGCTGGCTTCCTAGGGGGAAAAACTCTCTGCTGTCTACCAGGTGATCCAGAAGAGTCCTACTCCACCACCTCAGGGACATGCAGACACAGAAGTGCCGCTCGCTTCCTACGCGTGATGACCTCGTGCCAACTCAGCAGCGGGGAGCCTTTCAGAGCCCAGAACCAAGCCCACCCACTGACTGCAAAGTGCCAACACCGCGATGAAACCTGAATGCTAAGGTTTTGCTTTAGAAAAGACAACTCTGTGGGGGCGAGCGCCTGTAATCCCAGCGCTCGGGAGGCTGAGGCGGGAGGGTCACTACAAGTCCGAACTGGATAGAGAGACCCTGTGTCTAAAAAAGAAGAAAGAAAAAACTCATACACCGACTTGTGTGCCGCAGAGAGGGCGCTGCACGCCTGCTGTGCACAGGTGCTACCCGGACCCCGGCCAGCTCAACACCGTCCTCAGGTTCCCACCGCCAGCTGTCCAAGGAGTCACCCCTGCCAAGTGCTGGGCCTCAACGTAGGTTTGGGCTTCTACAAAGGACAACTTTGCCTCTTTTTCAAAATTCAAGCAGTTCTTTACTACTATGCCTGATAAAAACACCTAAAGGTCAGTTACAGTACAGCGGACTTGGTTCAAGGACCTGGAAGGTGAAGAAAGGGAGGGAGGCAGGCGGGCAAGAAGGACAAGATAGATCAGGTCTGGCAGGTGCGGTGGCACACGCCTGTAACCCCAGCATTTGGGAGGCTGAGGCAGGAGGACTGCTGTGAGTTGGAGGCCAGCCTGAGCTGCATAATGAGACTCTGTCTCAAAAAGACCACCTATAAAGAAGGAAAAGGTCGGGTCTGCTGCTTAACTTGCTACCTCCGTGCCCATCTCAGGTGTGCTTCTGTGTAGCAGTCGCCAGCAATACCTCTTTTCCCAGGCAATACCCAGCAAAGTCACTTAAATGCAGCGCAAACCTCTGCAGCCTTTCCTCCTTACCCGTCCACCCCACACCTATGGACTCAGCCAGCCACAGACCCCAAATACTGGACGGACATTGTATCTGCACTAAACACACACACTTACTGTTGCTGCTCCAAAGAACACAATCTAACAGCTACTGGCTACCACTTCCACTGTGTCAGGTACCGTAAACATCTAGAGATGACTGAGAACACACAGGAGGGCATGGTGGGCTCGGCACAAACGCTGCGCGACCACGTGTGCAGGCCTTGCGCATCCAAGGATCTGGGCATCTGCAGGGCTCCTGGAACCAGTGCCCACGGGCAAAAAGGACCTCCTGCACACAAATGCACACACATGTGCAATGTGCGCCACACACCATGCTTCCACGCGCGGGCTTCCACACATGCATACTGTGTGTGTGTTTACACAGGCATATGTAGAGAAACATCAGCAGTGAAAACCAGAGTCAGTTAGCTTTCGGGTAAGAGGGATGGTGGAAGAGGAGCAGAGAGGGGAAGGGGTCTCTTAGGCATCACCTCCTAGCCTGTCTTCTACACTGAACATCCAGACAGCTGCAAAGAGCACCGTGAGACGCCAGGTGGGACCCCCCAACACACTCTCTCTCGAGTCTGATTCACCCAACAGCAGCCACTTGAGGGTAGAGAAAAGACTGCCCTCACCTCACCCAGAAGATTTCCCAAACCACCGTGCAGACTGAGATTGAGAACTCAACGTCCTTTGGGACAGCCCCAATTTAAGCTGTTACTTCAACATTCACTTAGTATTTATTTTTTAATATGGAAAAATGGGCCAAGGTTTGCCACCAAGGAGTCGAGACGCGAGCTCAGTCCAAACACCTGGCTGCCACCAGCGATCACTGTAATGTACTTCTAATGAGGCTGGATCCTGACCAAGACCAAGACGCTTCACCCATTAAATAAAGTTTCCTCGAGCTTGCTTAAAGGATCTTAATTTTTTAATACTAACATGCAGAATAAGCTAAAATAACTTCCTTTTTCTCCTAACAGGATGCCGGCTGGAAATCAGGCCTAGAAAATAGGCATTCTTCAAAAAGCAAGCGCCTTGCATTTTACAACGTCTCATCTGGAGTGGCTAACTGAAGAGGAGCCCCTCAGAGATCTGCTTCTGGGGGCCCAGGCCAGGCTGCACCCATTCCCAGCCCGTGCTCTGCCCGCAAGGGGGTGAGCAGGCTGCTCGAAAGGTGAGAGGAGGGGCAGGAAGGAGCCTGAGGACCCAGGCCTCTGACTGTGGCGCTGAAAACACGGGCCTTGCAGTGCGGGGAGACCCCAAAGGTCCACCTCCAGAGAAGCTGTCACAGGTCCTAGGAGTAGGGGAGGGACACGTCCTACAGCCGCACCCACAGTTATTAACAATTCATGGTGCCCCTGCTAAGTGCCAGGAACCACCTACCTTCTGCAATCAGTCGCTAATGGAGGAAACTCAGAACCCCGAGCCATGTGCCCTGGGGCACAGCTGGGATTTGAACCCAAGCCCTGCAGGCACCAAGACCGGGGTCAGCGCTCCTATTCCACTGGTGAGGCAGGGCCTGGAAAAGACCAGGGTGACCAGGGGCCCTTTCGGCTGCCCCACTGCTCTTCCCTACACACCAGAGAAGCCTCAGAGACAACCACTGGTGTGCGAGGCAGCCAGAAACCAAACGAAAAGAGAGGAAAGCAGCCAGCCGGGGCGTGTGCGACCTCTGCCGTGAGCAGCTCTGCGGCCCGCCCGAGCGAGAGGCGGGTCCTCCCTGCTGCTGCACGGTACACCAGCCGGGAAAGCCAGCTTCCTTCAGCCCGGTGCTCCGCGCACACCTTCCTGGCGTCACTGGCCATGTCTTGCCCGCCCACCGCTGCCAGCCTCCGCCTTTGGGTGCGGTGCGGGCCGAGCACCTCCTTGGAATCAACCCCTCTCGGGCCGCAGCAGCCAGCGCTGCCTCTCCGCAGGAGGAAGCACTTAGTGAACCCCACTTCCAGCATCCGGGCAGCGCATAGCGCGTCCTGGGGATCCCCTAACGAGCAGGTCAACAGCAGGTGCAGAGCCCTGGGCACCGAATCTCGCAAGGCACAGCCATGCTGCTCAGCGGGAGCGCAGTGCCCTCCACCTGCCCCTCCGCTCGCCCTGACCTGAAGCTGGGGACAATCCGCCGGGCTCTCGCTCCTCCCTCCTCGCCCCTGCCCGGCCTGGCCCGCGGCGCAGGGCACCATCCGGGCCGAGGGCACCCGAAGCTCGGCTCTGCAACCCCGCGCCCGCCTGGGAAGCCAGTGGTGCGCGCACCTCGGCGGACACAGCAGAGGCCGAGCGGGCTGTGCTCGGGCGCTAGTCCCCGCCGCCCCAGCCTGGGCCCCGCCGCGCGCCCCGCCTCAGCCCGCACCTGCCGCGCGCACTGCACCCTCGACTGGCCGCCGTGGCCTGGCCCGGTCCGGCCGGGTTCCCGCTCGGCTCGGCCCGGCTCTCGCCGCCGCCGCTTCCCGTCACGTGCTGGTCCGGCCCCGCGAGGGCGGCGCTCGCCAGTCCCCGGCAGGGTAGGGCGGACCGCGCTGACAAGGTTGGGCCCGCGCTCCTCTAGGCCACGCGGAATGGGGATGGGGAGGTCCGGAGCGGCCGCACCGAGCGGACACCAGCAGCGGGGCTTCTGCGGGCGTCACCCCCGTTTGTGTGTATTCCGCGCAGGCTGTTCCTGCTCCAGGTCTGTCCACAAGAAACCAAGATTCCAGAGTCTGAGCGCACCTCAGGGCCTGGCCAAGGTCTGATTTTCAGGATGGGAGTGTGAGAAGCGCCCCCAGGACTGCAGGTGCAGGAGGCCAGTGGGCCAAGCCCCAGTTTCTGTGCCCACCTGCCCTACTGACTGTGCCCTCGCTTTCCCTCAGCCCCTGTGCTTCACCAAGACCTCGTTCCCCTAACACTGATGACCCCAGCCTCGAGTGGACATCAACTCCACAATGCCCTCTTCAATTGCAAAAACAGGGCCAAGGAGCCGCCAAGTTCCTCTTTGTGCTGCCTGTCCCCTACCTTCTTCAGTGGAGATAGGCTTCAGAGGACCTCAAGGAAGCACTGTCACACTCCCAAGCAGGCACCAGGCAAAGCCAGCTCAGGTTTGCAACCAGATCCCCAGAGTGTGTGACTTGTCACCAACTCACCCAGGGCCACTGGGCCGAGAATCCACATTTCCACTTTTTCATTTTAGGATCCAACACAGCACACCAAAGCCCGCACCCAACACAGGGTCCTGCACACCACACCTCACAGACTTCAATGGAGAGTGGTAATGTAAAACACACCTAAGAGCGCGCTGGAGCATTTTAAGCTCAGGTATACTTTAGCCAACAGTAATTATTTTCAACACGGTATCTTACACAACACTACCAATGAAAGGATGGCACACAAAGGCCTTCGTTCATGACATGCTCACTCCTGAGCACCTATAAGTACATGCCTACTAGGGAACCAGTGGGCAACTCCAGGGAAATGCAGGGAGCCTGCCCTAAGGAACTCTTCCCCAGTGAGGTGACACCAGGACCTGCAATGTTGGCTGGTTCCCCTTAGCTCTATTTTTCTCAAGCATGGCCACCAAGCAAACAATATTAGGGAGTGAACTCTCTGCATCCTTTTTTTTGTCTTTTTGAGACAGGGTCTCACTATGCAGTTCAGGCTGGCCTTGAGCTCACCTTGGAGCCCAGGCTGGTCTTGAACTTACAGTGATCCTCCCAAGTGCTGGGGTTACAAGTGTGCACTACCATGCCTGGTCTAAACCTCTCCATCTTTGAGTGAAGAGTAAATTCTGATCATATTTAGCTTAGAATGGAGAGCACCCTCTGATTCCTTTACAACTATGGCAGACAATACCATGCAGGAATAAACCTGCCTACCAACTCAGATGTGCAGTAAGGTCCCATTCCTTGCAGTGACAATTCTGTTGACAGGAGTCCCTTTCATCCCTCAGGGATGAGCCTCAGTCCCAGGAGCCCTGATCCACAGGAATCCCCTGATGTTCTTTATCTACTCTGGTGTTTGGATTTTGGTTTCTGGTTTCTGGCTGTGTGTGACGTCCTGGCCGTGAGACATGGCTGAAATTGATGAGGTAGCTCTGCTACGTGGGTCAACTTCAAGTGTCACCCAGAACTTTTTAAAATGCAAGGACCAGGGTCTCCTCATTGACTTCCTAGATCAGGAGCTCGGAGAAAGACACAGTTACGACACTGCAAACCCTCCAAGGCTCCACTCCAGCCAGCAAGGCAGAACATTACTGTTCCTCCCTCCTTTGGAGGCGAGAGACAGCCAGACTCTGAATCTTGATTGTTTTGTTTTAACCTCAAATAACAATTCCTTCTATCCTGAGGTTCTTGCTTCAGAGGTACATAGAATAGCATCAGTAGCTTTAGACAAAGAAATACTTGTAGTGGTGAGAAAAAAGGACAGCTCTTACCTGCCACAAAACATTTCCTCCAATGAAGTCTGAGGCCTCAGGTTATGTGACTGGTCCAGAAAAACCCAGGGAAAAAGAGTACACAAAGACTTGTAACCATGCCTTCAAACTATTAATTTGCCTCTTACACTGCCATTCTACTGCTGCTACCTTTAATGACAACCAAAGGTCCAAACACATTTCCAGGAAACACAAAAGGAGAGGCATTTGACAAACTTCAGCTCCCACCCTTGCTGACATTGATTTCCATCTTATAGCAGAGGGCGCTGGGGCAAGGTGAGCAGAAGGGTTTGCTCCGGGTGAGCGAAAGGTGGGCCACTCTAAAGCCAGCCCTTCCTCCTGGTCTCTAGGCTGCCTATTACTAAACCCTTCTAGACAGATACTGTGCAGAACCAAGTGCAGGTTCTCAAGCACCCACTCTATACAACTGTTACATAATCCCCTCTCCGATCATTCAGTCTTCACAGAAAGTACTAGTAAAGCACTATTCTGAAGACTAAAGCTGAGTGATTAATTTATCCAATGACTCTGTGAAGTAGAACACAATTGGAAATGAGGTCTGCTTTCAAGCCAGGATCCTCCCAGGGCAGCTGCTTTTGCCACTAAATCAAGGAGCTTCCCGATGGAGACACAACATATGGTCATATTTTGGGACATGGAATGTCTGATGTTAATACACAAAGCTAAACCACATCAAGCTTGGACACTATGATCAGTTTTTAAGACTGATCAATTTGGGGTACATCACTGAATCTCTTTCAGATCTGCCTCCTCTATGCTAAAATGAAAAAACGCAACTGGTTAGCTCCGGTTTGGTTTGTATTTTTTTATGACCAACTTTTAAGTTCCCTCCCAGCTCTGAAGTTCAGTTTCTACACATAGAAACATCTCTTGGATTTAGTTCTCTTTTTGATTTGGCATCTCACTTATTTTCCATTATTCATCAAGGTTTATCTTCTGGCATCGCTGGCATTCTTCACACCTTTGCAGACAATGCAGTAATTTCCAGTAGCATGATATGCTAAAGAGGCAGAAGGTAAAGACTCAGAAGGTATCTGCAACATCCACAAAGCCTTGAGGACATGTGGCTCTCCCAAGAGCAATCAAAGAGAGGCAGCAGAATTTCTAGTCTACTAATTACTGGAAATCGGACCACAGTTACACCTACCACAACCTCTTTAAACTAATAACTGAGTGGGATTGAAGAAACAAAACCTAGAAAAGAAATCATAACCAAAAAATTGCATTTTTAAGACTGCAATTTCTTTAACCCATTCAAGTCACGAGGTGATCCATATCAGAATTAGCCCGGTTAAATTTAGGCTCCTTTCCTTCCACACTCCTCACAGCGCATCCAAATCTCTCAGGAACACTGAGAGTCGATGGACTGGCCTCACTGAGAGAGAGAGGAAGGAGCAGGACCCTCATCATAAAATGGGAACAGATTGAGAGAACTGAAAGAATGCTTAAATTATCCATTTAAAAAGTAAAACAAAGTAACAACAAAAACAGCTGGGCTTATATCTGTAATATGGGCCAGCCCCCTCCTGGAGGTGGGCTATTTCGCTCCTAGCCCCTACAAAAGCATAAATGTTTCCAGCTTCAGAAAAATAAGGATCATTCTCTCCCAAGGACCTGCACGAGGTTGCAATGTTCACCATTTAACCTCCTAAAAAAATCACCATGCTTCTTTCTGACCTGTCTTGAAAATTCTTTTTCCCAGAGAGGTGTCAGCCAACCTGCAAACATTCTACAGGTAAGCTAGGTTAGATTTATATCTCGGTTTGGGCCCTCCTCGGACCCTGTCCAGTGACAAAACTCTTATTGCAATTACTGTATCGAGACAGTTACTCGACTTTTAGTCTTGCTTTTCGTCATTCTGTGATTTTGAGCAAATTATCCTCCCTGCGCCTCAGCTTCTTCATCTGAGCAGCACTCTAGCATATGTACCTCGTGCGGCGGTGAGGCATGAGCTAAGCCGGGTCAGACAGAAAAGCTAACAGTGGTCCGGCTGTCGCTCCCGGCGCTCCTCAGCCGTCCTCACTTCACTCCGGAGCTGGTTACTTCCGGCATTTCAGGCACCTGGTAGTTGAGTGCTTACGAAGTGGCGCTGCTAAGGGGGAATTAATGAAGTAGTCTCTGGTCGTACTGGACTTGCGTTATACACGTCGGGGGTTAAAAAGACGACTTCAGAAGAGAAAGCAAGCCGGCTGCCGACGTGACCAGCGCCCCACCTAGGGTCACCAGTGTGCGCTCCCCGCAGGCCGCGAGCCCGAGGGTCCCTGGGGCCTCCGCCATCAGACGTCACAGGAGACGCGCCCTATGGTGGCCGCACGGTGAACTTCGCTCTGCCCTCTTCCCGCGAGGCTTGACGCGCCATTCATTTGTCCGTCTCTTTCCTTTGATTTGTCATCAGCCGGCGGGCGCCGCCCACGGAAGGCGTGGCGGGACGCGCGGCGCAGCTGAGTGACGACACACACTTGCGCCGTTAGATACGTCACTTCCGGGACGCTTTCTTCGCGGAGCCTTGTGGGTAGCTGGCCGGGGTCTCCTGGCGACGACCATGGCGGGGGACGTGGGCGGACGCAGCTGCACAGACTCAGAGCTGCTGCTGCACCCGGAACTGCTGTCCCAGGAGTTCCTTCTTCTCACCCTGGAGCAGGTTGGGCGCCGAGGGAGGGAGGGCGGCCTGTCCGGGGAGGCTCGCCCCGAGCGGCCCTCGGGGACGAGCGGCATCCCGCAGTCGTCGCAGCTCCCGCCGGGCGTGTGAGGAGAGGCGTCCCCAGCGCCTCGCGCGGGGCAGGAGCACGGCCGTGGGCGCGGCGGCGC
>NW_004524628.1:10843800-10864284 GCF_000260255.1 Octodon degus
GCGCGCCTGCCGGAAGCTCCCCGGAGCGTGCGGGCCGCCCGCCGCCGCCCCGCGCGCGGCGCTGCTGCTCTCGCCTCTCTCGCTGTCCTGCCAGACGGGTCGTCTCCACAGTGACCTTTCTTTGCGGCTCTCGGATCGAGAGTCGGTCAAAAGCGGCCAGGAACTTGTTAGAAGAGGTCGCGGACTCGTCTCCAGGTTCTCAGTACATTTGGAATGTGGACTGAAAAACTGAATTTTTAGCTAGTTCTTGCCATTTGCCCAAGGACTACACTTTTAAAGCCTCTGGAACAGCAGTCCGCTGTCCTGGAAAATGAGCTTTTAAATTTAAAACAAGAGGGTTAAGTTTATCGGGACACCCTTTTCCAGCCTTTCTGAGTTGAAGTTGAAAGGATTGTACTCTTTTCCACATGTTTTTACTTCCTGAGTCCAGACTGTCCAGCTGACCCGCACTCGTGCTGTGTGTCTTTCATGATGTTGGGAATGCGTTTAAGGAGTGAGGAAAGGGGTGGTTCAGATGAGGGTGATCGGGCAGTAACTGAAAGCTGCGCGAAGGGAGCAGAGCGAGCCCGGGCGGGCCGCTGTGTGCGCAGCCGCTGTCGCGGCCCTCACGGGGGCTGCAGGCTCGTTCTGCAGGCTGACCGAGCTTTCGGTGGGCAGCCTTGGGAAGCCCTTGGGGCTCGTGGGAGAGCGCGTACTCAACACACCTCAGGCTCTGGGTTCAGTTCCTAGCAACAAAGCAAGACGAGGAGGCATGGCATCGGAGAGACAGGAGCAATGCACAGCTTGTAGGGCGACGTTTGGGCTTTCGTCCCGCCAATTCAATCCTAATGGTAACACCCAAGGAAGCTTATTGGCAGAGTGGAGTAATTGCTAGCTTTGTTTTGTATGTTTTCGCCCCATCTTCAGTCCCCCATAGCTGGTGTTACAAGAAGCGGCCTTCCAGCCTGGAACAGTGCCCGGGCAGTTGTTTGCAGCAGTCCTCGTGACAGTTACAATATGTGACCATTGTCTTTCAGTTGAGACTGAACTCCGTATTTGCAGCCTTTAACCTGTCTGTAATACCACATTTAAAGTAACTTACAGGGCTGTAGATGCTTGTATGATTTTGAAAATGGTTTTATAATTTCTTGTTTAAATAATGTTTTACCATTTTAGGTACTTATTAAAATGAAAGGTGATCTTTGGAAATTAACTTTTGTTTCTTTTTCTGCAGAAGAACATAGCTGTAGAAAACGACGTAAGAATAAACAAAGACAATCTTACTGATCTTTATGTCCAGCATGCCATACCATTGCCGCAGAGGGAATTGCCAAAGAATAGATGGGGGAAAATGATGGAAAAGAAGAGAGAACAACATGAGATAAAAAATGAACCTAAGAGGTACTTTGGGATGCTTTTAGTTTTTATTGTCTTACATGACTAAAAAGTTTTGTTTTACTCTCAGCTACACTTAAGTTAAAGAAAATTATTTGGCTGCTTACTGACATAAGGCACTGAGGTTATAGCTGTGAATAAATTAATAAAATTCCCCACTCACACTTTATTTAGAGAAATGTTTTTAAAAGTTAAGTATATGGTATGTTACATAGTGAAAGATGGTAAAGGCAGAGCAGGAAGAATTGGATTTTGCAAAATAGCCTGGAATAACCTTACTGACAAGTGACTTTTCAGGGGCGAGGCCTGTAGGAAGCAGCAAGGCAGCCTCCCAGCACAGCGCAGGGGTGCAGAGTGAAGAGTGCCCACTTGCCCTGGGCGAGGCCTGCTCACAAACAGTGGTGACTGCTTGTTTGCTTATTTTTCATTTCATGTATTTGGTATAGGCTCTCACTACGCAGCTCAGACTCGTAGTGACCCTCCTGTTTTCAGCCTCCCTAGCGCTGGGATTACAGGTGTGCGCCACCACACCGGGACTCAGTAGCCAGAGCAGCATGCAAACCGGGAATCGAACCCTGGTCCCTGTGCTTGCCAAAGCAGATGCTTAGTCCACTCAGCTATCTTGCTGGCCCCCATTGGTAACTGTTTAAATTTTTTAAATATATTATAGTTAAAGATGCATTGCTACTAATTCCCCTCAAAATACTCCCTCCTAACACACCTGTCCCATTTGTCTTGCCACTGACACAGTTCCAGAAGTCTTTTTTCTTAAGTATCTTTAATTGTGCTGTTAGGCTACCTGGATTTCCTGAATCAACTCAAAAGAGGTACTTTTTGTGCTTTTTTTTTTTGGGGGGGGGGTCTTTTTGGGACAGGGTCTCACTTTGCAACTCAGGCTGGCCTTGACACTTTGTAGCCAAGGCTGGTTTCAAACACTTGGATCCTCCTGTCTCAGCCTCTCCAGTGGTGGCATTACAGGCTTTTGCCACCATGCCTGACTCCATGCTCATTTTGACTTTAGGGAAGAGCTGGAAGTCACAGGGTGGCAGATCCGGTGAGTAAGGAATGGGCATAGAGTGCCCTTCTGGGCCTCAGTGAGTCCAGAGGCGTCCATGTTGTGATTCCTGGAGGAGTTACTGGCACTCTAGTAAGAATTCCCGTGTACCACCTCCAGTGCAGCACATGGGAAGAATGAAGACACGGAGGCATATTTGTCGTGGTGAGAGTCGGGCAGAATACTGGCTAGCCAAAATAAAGGCCTCTCTGCCCAGGGCGGAGCCCAGGCTTTGTGAATTCATGAAGAGGGCAGTGGCTCGGGATGAGTGGCGGTAGTCGTGGCAGGAAGTATGTGAGTGCTGTGAGCTGGGCTAGATAAGAGGCCTGAAATCATCTCTGTGATACGCCGAGAGGAGGTTATGCAGAAAGAGTGAGAGGACAACACTCCGAGACAGTAGCTAGTGTTTTGGGGTCAGTGCTTCAGCTTGTATATGTAACTTTTATGCCCTGAGATGCTGTGGGCCTCTTTCTGAGGTGCAGTCCTAGCCAGCATGGCTACCACCAGCCTAGCTCCCACATGCTATCTACGAGGCAGTTGTGATCACACCACCACCAGGAGTAGCAAAGTGTACCTTCTATAGGGCGGAAGCAGAGGGACCAGGAGAAAGAGGAGTACCTCGGATGCAAGGGTGCACTTGGTAGCTGGGCACAGCTCTCCAAGAACTTGGGCTTTGCTCTGAAAAACCAGAGGGTCTTGAGCCTGTGCCAGCACTGGCACCCTCAGATGCCATTTTTTTTTTTTTTAATTTTTATTTATTCATTGTGTGTGTGTGTGTGTGTGTGTGTGGCCAGCTCAGCCCACCAGGGGGCGGGGCTGGCTGGCATGTGGTGCTGGGGGATTGAACCGCAGTCCCTGTGCTTTGCCAAGCTTGTTCCAAGTAGGTGCTTTAAACCACTGAGCCATCTCTCCAGCCCTCAGATGCCATTTTAACAGGCCCACTGTGCCCACCACTGAAGGTTTAAGGTGGGTGCCTGGCAAGGTGGAAGCACCCGAGTCATCAGGAGGCCCTGGGCTTGTCCCTGCACTGCCTAGTGGCTGCTCTCACCAAGGGTGAATTGCACAGGGTAGGTCTGTGTTTCAAAGGTAGGACCAATGGGATTTGCTGAATGTTGGAGAAAAGATGACTGGAGGTAAGACCGCAGAGTCTTTGAATAATGCAGAAGCAGAGAGCCTGTCAGCTAGTTTACTGATGAATATTTTTAAATTTCAGAAAGTTGTTTGTAAAAGCACAAGGCAGTAGCTTTGCTTTCTGAAAGAAGGCGGGTGTGACTTGATTAGTGTCACGGCTAGTAAATGAGGACGAGCTTTCTGAGGCTCTGGGGAGGCGCGTTGTCTCCTCGCCTCTGTCTGCCTTACCACAGATGGGTGCTGGCTGCTGCTGCTGCTGCTTTTCTTTCTTTGTCTTTTTGAGTTAGGGTCCTACCGTGCAGCTCAGGCTGGCCTTGAGCTCACTTTGCATCCCAGCCCAGGCTGGTCCGGAACTTGCAGTGAGCCTCCTGCTTCAGCCTCCAAGTGCTGGGATTACAGATGGGCACCACCTCACCTGGCTACCTGCTTTCTTTTGGGGGCCTCTGTTTGTAGGGCACTGTCCTGGGTGGTATGTTGGAGGCAGTGGGAGAAGATGGAGTAGAGGGCTGGGGACAGAGGAATACACATCTGCGATGAGTAGTTTTAATCTCTGGTTTCAAAGAAAAACTCCTGATTGAGAATATTCCCAGGCTCATTACAGGCGCGTTGTCTTTTGGAAGACAAGTGTACATGCAGTCTCTGTTGATAGAAAGATGTTTTGGTCCAGATTAAACGTCATTTTAGCTTGATGGTTGCATTCAGGGCCAGGCTGTGTGCATTTCACAGACCTCAGGAGTGCTGTGTAACCTCTTCCGCGGTCCTGCGGGTTGGATCTGGAGGCTGCCCTGAGCTGCGCCCAGCCTCTTTGTGTGTTATTCCAAGATGGTCTCACTAAGTTGCCTGCACGGGGCTTGAACCTGTGATTCTAAAGCCCAGCCCGGGTCACAATAGAAAGAGCTCGGCATGGAGCTTAGTAGAGGCCCTAGGCTTAGTGCCCTGCCCTGCAGAAATGCATGGGTGGGTGGGCGCATGGATAAAAATGGAAGTTTCAGAGGCTGAACTAGAAGGCCCACAAATCTTACCCAGCTAGAATTGGGTAAATGTTAGTTAGTGTAGAAAACACCTTATCCTTGACCACTGTTCCTAACTGGAGTAGAGGGTTCCGCCTCCTTTTGTAGACTGCTTCTTGGTGTAGTTCTATAGTTTGAAATAAAACCTTTAAAATAACAGCTGATTATGATTGGCGTGGCCAAGAAGCCCGCTGTGCATTGTTAGCCAGAAATCTTGTTTGAAGTTCTAGGGTCAGGTGGTTAATTGATGTCTGAAGAATACACTCGTCTTATGTGTACATTAAGTGAGCTGGCTAGATTTCTTATGAATATCCTACACTTCAGATAAAGCACTAGAAAATTTCTTCTTTTGAAAGAGTGAGCCCAGAAAATTTCCTTTTCAAGAGTTCTGTGGTCTTCTCAGCAAACTTAGGTGCTACTTTGTCATTAACTCTGGATCCTACCGAGCTGCTCTGTTACCTGACAGCATCCCCATGCATGCCCCTCTGATTTCAGGGCCAGCACTGTGGACGTGTTGAGGAAGAGACCCCTCATCGTGTTCGATGGAAGCTCGACCAGCACAAGCATAAAGGTGAAGAAGACAGAGAACGGAGCCCCCGATCGTCTCAAGCCACCCCCTCGGGCAGGCGCCACCACTAATGCCTTTCGTAAAGTACCCAACTCCTCATCCAGCATCTTGCCCCTAAACTTATCTTCCACTTTGCTTACAAATGATAAAATAGAACATGGAAATAGTGACACTAAGCAGAACCATGACGTAACACACAGGAGAAGTCCTCCAGGCACTGCAAAGTCGCCACCCTTGTCCCCTGTTGGAACTACGCCTGTGAAGTTGAAGCGTGCTGCTCCCAAAGAGGACACAGAGGTCCCAGTGAGTTTCCAGGGCTCTGTGCTGTTGGGTGGTACGGAGGGCTGGCCTGGTGATACTGCCTGTGCTCTGGAACCCTTGCAGAGTGATAGGTTTTTTCGGGTGACTGGTGCAGCAGAAAAACAGGCAGAAGGAAAAAGGGAAAGGGGTTTTATTTTCTTTGAGGACATGGAAAGAATTTGGAGAAGATAAGGAATTCCCTTAATTAAAACAAAGGGAGGCTGAGGCTTTTATGGGCTTTTGTCAAGGGTGGCGTTTGAAGGGGATGTTTTGAAGGGTGGAAGTAAATTATGTCCTGGCTGAGTTGGAGAAGAAGGGGGAAGTGGTCTCAGAGAGATGGGCTTTTGTTTTAAGGGCGTCGGCCGTATTAGATGACCACTATGATGATTTTAGCAATTCACATTAGGGCTAGAACCTATCGTTTCCATCTTTTGGTAGTTATGAAAAGGGACAGTGTGTCTCTTAGACTGCTTCCTGCTAGACAGGGGCGTCGTCTTGGGGGCAAGGAAGGTTGACGGTACAACGGTTTATTCCCGTGGAGAAGTTAGTGCCATGTGTCTCAGGTTTATCATTAGTGACGGCTCACGTTGGAGACTGAAGAAACCTTGGAAGAGTTTAAAATGATAGCGTGTTATGAGTACATGTCATCATGATTAAAGGACACAGGAGGGGAAGCAAGAGGGGGGTCTGTGATTTGAATGTGTTATTTTACCACAGCCATGTTGAAGAGGAGTATCGAGTTTTAGTTTTTTATATTAATTTGGGGAAAGGGGGGCAGGGTCATCTGTGGGACTTCGACACAACTGTATTCAGGGGCCTTATGAAAGGTATAGAATAATGTGGTGGGATTGGGAGGGCCCCAGGGGAAGCAGTGATGGATGGATCCTCTGTGACCATTAAGTGATTCGTTGTATGCGCGCAGTCATTTGAGCTGGAATTGTCTTACATGTGATGAGCTCACTAAGGTGAAGGGGGTGAGTGGACTATGGTAAATTGTCTTCAACTTTCTGTTGAACTTTTTGTCTCTCCTTAGTGTGGCTGCTGTTGTGTGAGGAGACATGGAGTCTATCTGTGAGCTGTGTTGTCTAGTTGTTTAGAAAGGCTACTGCCTGAAAGGATGGTCCCTTGTTATGTCGTAAGACATCCACTGTTATGACCCTTCGAGGTGGTGTGTAGGCTAAAGTCTGAGTGGGGTTGGGTAGAGTGAGAGCCGGGGCCCTTAGGAGAGCCTGTTGTAGCTTGTGAGAGGAGGAACGTATAGGAGCAGTGGGGTCAAGGGGCTCTAACAGGGAACCCTTTGATGCCCTAGAGAGAGGCTGTGCCAGAGAGGTGAAGTCGGGATCCCAGAGGCGGAAGAAATTAGCCAGACCAAGGAAGGAGAGGACTTGCTGTTTGTGGCCAGCACCCGAAGTTCATGAAGGAGAGCTTTGCGGTCAGCAGTGATCGCACGAGTGGTGGGAGTGAGGGTGAGTCCCAGATATTTGACTTTTGGTGAGGCTATCTGAACTTGGAGGGAGAGATGCCATACCTCATCCTGACAGAGAATTGAGAAGAGTAGCTATGTGTCGCAGGGCTAGGACATAAGAGGGAGAGCAAAGGAGGAGGGCGTCTGTATATTGGAGGAGCAGGCTGGGCTTGAGGCCAAGGGTCTTGAGATCAGCAGCAAGGACTTGGCTAAAGAAATGAGGACTGTCTCTGAACCCCTGAGGTAGGACTGTATGTGAGCTGTTGAGATCGGAGAGTGGATCAGTCCATGAGACGACAAAGAGGTCTGGGCATTTGGGGTGTAAGGGAATGGTGAAGGCGTATGGGCTGGAGTCTCTTCTGATGTTTGGGGCTCTCAGGTATTGGGGATTGTAGGAAAACGCCGTGGAATCTCTGAGGCACATTAGTATAGCAATGCCATGTGTAGCACAAGTGGGACTGGAAGTGTCTTGAGTGTGTGGTCGACAAGGGAAGAGGGAGGGAGGAACTGGCTGTGTACAGAAGTTGGGTTTGTAAGATGTACACTGTGGAGAGAGAGGGGAGAGAAGTGGAGCTTTTGGAGGAGGTCTCTCCCCATGAGAGGTAGGGGACAGGTTGGGATCACAAGGAAATTATGAGTGAGGAGCAGTGTCTGGAGCCAGCAGGAAGTGGGCCTGTCTGAAGGAGTCATGTAGGTCAGCCATCAACACCCACTATGGAGACTGTAGAGCTAGCATAGCGACTTTAGAACTCAGGCAGAACATTAGATGTGGTCTCCATGTCAGCAAGAAAAGTTTTTTTACCTGAGTTGTCTAGTGAGACTTGGGCCTCTGACAAAGATACCTCGATGTGGACTGTGGAACCCAAGCTCTGTTGTTGCTCTTCAGTGGCAAGACCAAGGAGGTCAAGTGTATGGATCTGGCTGTAGCGAGTTTCCTGTGAGAGCAGGGAATTGGATGACATACCCGCTTTCTGGCGGGCAGGGCAGTCGCATTTCCAGTGACCCTCAGGCTTGTAGATGTCCTAGTAATGGCTGCAGTTTGGGGCAGGCTCGTGCCCAGTGTCCTCCTTCATCACACTTGGCCCGGGTGGCAGCATTGTGTAGGTTCAGCATTACCTCGTCAAGGTCCTGTTTTGATGGAAGTCCCGAGTGTCGCAGCCAAAAGTTGGCACTATGTATAGTTAATTTTGGTCTCTATTATTGAAGACACGGAAAGTTAGATTAAAAAAGTTTTTCTGTAGGGCTTGAGGACTGAGATCTGTCTTTTTAGCTTGGCATGAATGTCAGCAACAGGGCTGAGGAGATAGCTCAGTAGAATAAGCACTTGCCTGGCAAGCGTAAGGTCCTGCTTTCAATCCCCAGTACTGCAAAAAAAATTTAAAAAGTGAATGAATGTTAGCAACAGATAGGGATATAAAATAGGAATTATAACAGTTTTTTCTAGGAGAGTCTGGGTCTATATTAGTTTGTTTGTTTGTTTATTTATTTATTTATTTATTTGCGGAGCCAGGGATTGAACTCAGGCCCTTGAGTTTTCCAAGCAAGCACTTATTCTACTGAGCCATCTCCCCAGCCCCTATAATAGTATATTTAGTTTGGAGCAATATACTTGATCATTAGAATTTTATCTGAGTATCAAGTACCTTGAAATATAAAGTGTAACCAGAGAACTGTTATTTTTTACCAACCATGGACATTTCAGCAGTTAAATCCCAGTAGAATGTTGACGGATAACAGTTACATACCTTTTCAGAGAACATTCGATATCAGTGGTCACACACAGTAGCGCAGCGCAGCGCAGCGGTTGTAACAGGTGATGCAGTCTCCACTGTGTCCTGGCGTCTCTCAGTGCAATGGCACGCACAGCACGCATGTGAGAAGCTTTAGTTAGAAAATCGTCACGACTGGTGACCTCATGTTGGCTTGGCGAGAACCTCTTATTATGAATACCTGGGGCATAAGAGAAAGGCATGTGTTTAAATCTGAAAGAAAATCTGCATTGTGGAATACGGTGTATTTGGAAGGCATGAATACACTTAATATGTTGAGCATCCTTTATGAGAAAACCTTATTTTAAATTTTGAAAAAACTTTGTTTTAACCAGTGACCAAATTATCAGGAGTGTCTTCTAAGTAGATTATTGGGGGCTCTCTGTTGGTGAACAGATTGGCCACCCTTTTTCGAACAATCAAGAGTCCTGTCTAATAATCTCTCCTCGTTATAATGATTTTTATTTAATTAGAAACTAATTTTGATATCACTTAGACCAGCTGGTAACTCAGGAGAAAGCATGCTTTTAAGTCTGTATTTTAGAGCTCAAATAAAAAAGGAATAACTGTTTGTAGAATGACATAAAAACAAGTACACGCAGGACATATGGACATCTTTATAAAATGAGAGTGCACTCAAATATATTTCTGGCCAGGTTAAATTACAATGACCTTCTTAGGTTTGTAATTATGAGTGACTAGTCAGAGCTTTTGTAGGCCAATTAGAGATCTCTTATAAGAAGAATTTGGAAAAGGTAAAAACCTCTTATTTATGGTTAATATATGTGCTCAGGTCTAATACAGCGTATAGGAGCAGGCGACTGAGCAGGGTGTAAGGATTGGGCGCAGCACGGTAGAGCAGCACTGACAGTGTGCAGGGCGCAGACAAGTAGGCTGGCAGAGAGAGAGGCTGCGCGGCCACATCTGTGGAGGCGGCCGGCCGGCCGGGGGTGAGCAGCGGGCGCCACTGGAAAGGGTAGGGTGTTTGCTTGCTCGCTGGGCTGTGTCTTGTCTCTAGCTTGATGGATAGCAGAGGGAGGGGCACACACTGTTGGGGGGGAAAAGTGTTAAAGTGAAGACCCTAAAGAAAAAGACTATGGTCATGAGGGGAAGGGGGCAGTGAGCAACGTGAGGAACGTAGATCCACTGAAGGTGGGGTGAGGCCGCAGCTGCAGGGGAGGCAGGGGCTGGTGGCAGCAGCCCCTGTGCGAGGATGGGAAGGTGCCCTGGCTGTCGGTTCTGTCGTTCCAGGCGCAGGGTCTGATCTGACTGGAGATCGTTAGGCGGGGGACTTGTCTTTGGTTTTAGCAACTACGGAAAGAGAGATGGGGGTGAGGAAGTAACAGTGGGGTGAGAGGCCGGAGCAGATGAAGGGAGGAGGGCGGCCAGGCTGGACGCTCAGGAGACTGCAGCAGAGGCGGCTGAGGAGCTGCAGCTGGGAGGCTAGGGGAAGCGGAGACGGGAGCAGCGTCTCCTAGAGAATCTGAGCAAGTAGGAGGAGGGCCCGGGCGGAGCCGTGTGAGTGGAGAGTGTCGGGCCCCTTTGTGCTGTCAAGGGAGGGTGGGACCAACGAGGGAGGGATGTGTCTTCTAGGAGAAAAAAGCAGGAATAGAGGGACTTTTTTGCCATTTGCTGGTGTGGTGACAGAAGTTTTTTAAACTTGGGAGAATTAGAATCAGAAGTTTTTTCTATTGGCCACTGGGTTTTGCCGTCGAGCTTATATTGTAGCCCAGCTGTTTGACAGTAGAAGATTAATCGCTTCGGTTTTATGGCTTCCCGAAGGCTGGGAAGCCAAGATTACAGACCAGGCATCCCCATGGAGTGTCTTTTGGGGCCTGGGAGTGAGAACATTTCCCATGGTGATGGCAGGGGAATGTTCTGAGTGAAGGGTATACACCCAAGGAAAGAACAGTTCCCCGGAGTGACCGAATTAAGGCTGAGCAGACTTCCAAGCCTGGAGAGCGAGGGCTGGCCAGATAGCTCAGTGGATTAAAGCGCCTGCAAGCAGGCTCAGAGGCTGGGGGTTTGATCCCCAGTCTACTGTGCTGACCCCACCCCCAGGGCACACTGAGATGGCAATTGAGACTGGGTGTGGTGGCACGCCTGTAATGCCAGCCCTTAGGAGGCTGTAAACGGGCAGATCACCAAGAGTCCAATCTAATAGTGAGACCCTGAACACCCTGTAGACCCTTCCCTAAAATACAAAAAAAAAAAAAAAAGCTCAGGGAGTTGTCACCAGCTCTCAAAGCTAAGAAGAGTGAAAGCGAAGTTCCCAGACCTTGGTCCCTCCAGTCATCATGGGGGTGGGGGTTCCCTCTGGGGCGGAGGCACCAGGGATGGTTGGACTTCCAGATGCAGGGCCCTGTGAATTTCCAAAGATGACAGGGGAGTGTTCTAAGGGAAGGATATACACCCAAGGCAAAGTGAAGAGAACAAACCCCTGACTGAGAGAGCCAGAAGCAGGAGAGCTCATCCTACGTGTGAGATGGGAGGTGGACCAGTGTTGCATGCAAGCTGGCAACAGCAAATAGGCAGATCCCAGAGGAGGGAGTCTCAGGACTGGGGGGTTTTGGCCCCCAGGAGCCTCAGCTGCTGGCTGACTCACGGCCCCATATAATAGGTTTTTTTTTCAGGTGAACCAGCCCAGCAGAGAAACAGACAGAAGGAAAAAGGGAAATAGGCTTTATTTTCTTTGAGGAGAAAGTTTTTTTTTATTTCTTCTTTTTTTTTCCCCCGGAACCGGGGATTGAACTCAGGCCCTTGCGCTTGCCAGGGAAGCACTTACTCTACTGAGCCATCTCCGCAGCCTTGAGGACACAGATGTGAGGAAGATGAATTCTCTCAAGTGGAACAAAGGGAGGCTGAGGCTCTTGTGGCCTTTTGCCAGGGTGGAGTTTGAAAGGGATGTTTAGATAGACCTGAGGAGCTGATTGGGGTCTTCCCTGAGGCAGCGGGAAGGGTAAAAGTAAATTATGTTCTGGGCCAAGTTTGAGAAGAGGGAGGTGGTCTTGGGAAGATGGGCTTTTGTTTTAAGGGCATCGGCCATATTAGGTGACCACCATAATGATTTTAGCAGTTTGTACTAGGGCTAGGACCTGTCACATAGTCTGGAGGATGCTGTTTTCTTGGTCTTGGGGATTGAAGCCAGGCCTCTGCTGTACTCTTTTCCTCAGTTTAAGGCAGGGTTGCAGTGAGCCACCGAGTCACTCAGTCCAGCTTTGAATCTGTCACCCTGCTGCCTCTGCCTCCCAGAGTACTGGGATTACAGGTATGCAGCACCCCACCAGTCTGTCCGACTGTCACATTTTATTGCCCATTTTTTTAATTGCTCATTTGAACCTTGGAATTGTAAAATCCATGGTGATTGTTTTAAGTCCACTCAATGTATCTTGACTTCAAATGCTTGAGGTGGAAGTACTTATCCTAGATTTCTCTCATTATAGTTCCTTCTACCTTGTAAAAGGAGTAACATTCAGATGCAGATGAAGTTACCTCTGTGGCCTGATGTTAAATCTGTTTGTGCCCCAGGTCTCTGAGGTCACACTCCGGCCTGCAGTGTGCCTGGCTTGGGAGGGGATGCGCGCGCAGGATCTGTGGTACACTTTGCTGCGTTGATGCGTTCAGTGCCTGGATCCCTCCTGCTGGCCTGTTACCTAGTTCAGTTACACAGTTCAGGAGATGCTGCTGCACCTCTGTGCGTGAAAGGCCTTTTTGACCCTTAGCTTCTTTAGGAGCATTAGTGTATTTTGAAACCCCTCTCAGCTTTGTAGCCGTTACTGCTGTTATTCCTGTAGTAGGCTGACTGCACTGCCATCTAGTTTGTGTTGGGGTAAGACAGACCTGTGAAACAGGAGACTCTGCAGAAGCAGGGCTGCCTGGCTATCCTTGCAGTTAGTTCCTTCAGTCCTCTCGGCCACCCTAGGGAGTGGACACTGTTGGTACTCACTTCTTAGACCACAAACAGAAACTTAGGGGGTTCAGGGAACTTGCAAGCCTCCAGAGTTAGAGGGTGCACAGACTGGTGAGCGTCCATCCAGCTGTCTGGTGCCAGGCAGGCACCTAGGACACGAGCTGCTTCTGTGCTCGTACCTGCACCTTGAGGGGGCACCAAGGAGGCTGTGAATGAGAGTTGGGGGATGCAGAGGTGTGAGGGGTGAGTCTCCCGGCTCCTGCAGAGCTTGTCTCTGCTTGGAGGAACTGGGCTTGCTCAGGTGGAACAGACACACAGGCGCCCTCTGGTCCTCTTGTCCTCTCGTCCTCTTACTGTTAATGCTTCCTTGCTGCTGATGGAGTATGGATTGAGGAAGAGATGGCCCCAGGCCAAGAAGCAGGGCCGAGAAGGCCGGGGGCCCAGGCCCTGCCAGTCAGCTCTGCCCGGGAGCCAGGGCCTCCCGTGCCACCTCCCACCCTGAGATGCTCGTCCTGGGCAGGCCCAGCGGGCAGGCTCTGCACGTGCTGTTGTCAGAACTGCAAGTCCAGGAGGCTGCTTCTTGGCCTCACCGGAATCCCACCCCACCAGGGCAGTGGCGTCACCCTCGTGTGCACAGGGAGCTGCTGCAGTGCCGGGCGTTTGGCAAGTGTAAACTGGTTTCTGTTCATGTCTTTTAGAACAACCTGAAGCCACCAGAAACGAAGAGGAAGATACAGCATGTCACGTGGCCCTGAAAGAAAGTGTCCCGAAATGGAAATGCAGCTGTAACTGTAGATTTCAGATAAGTTCACATCTACTGACAGTATTCACAGCTACTGATTGTTGTTGGATTGCGTAAGAAGCTAAGATGGGCTAAAAACAGTGCCGTTCCTTCCCATCTTCCCTCCTTTTTCAATTTCTTTGAGTAGGAAAGAATGTTTTTAAAGTAAGGGCACCATGAATGACAGTTACATTGTCCATTTCTCAGCTGCAGGTCTGGTGGCAAGCACCTGATGACTTTTAAGAGTTATTTTTCCTTAGTCTTTTTCAGTGTCTTTGGGGACAGTTCAGGGTTTTTTAACTCCAGTATTTTCCTGGTTCACCGCTTTTGTTAATTGCTTTTCAAGCAGAACCCCCATACAGCTCCTGTCGGTGCTGTAGCATGGCTGTCCACACTCCCTCGGGGCTCACCAAAGACATGGTGGTCGCCCGGCCTGCAGAAGAGATTGCTGGTGCCAAGAGATCGGCACTGGTCCCCACTGCCCCACCTACGCCTTCCCAGGCCCCGGCTGGAAGAGGGACAAGAGCACTGGCCCTGGCGCACTGGTCTGCGGCTGTTACCCTGCTCGCTCTTCACGAGCAATCTGGACTGTGTTCAGTTCAGCTGTGACTCCCTGCTAAGAGCTTCAGCTCTAAAAATGAAGTGGGTCTAAAGCTTTTCAGGCCAGGTCCTCATATTAGAAGTTGAGAGAAAAGGCGTAGGCAGGATGCAGGAAGGTAGGAGAGCCTATGACAGGTGGCAGGGGAGCCCCGTGCCCCAAGCAGGCAGGTGGAGCGCAGCGCTGGAGCCAGGCCAGCCCTGCGGGACTGTCTGCAGAGGATTTTGGTTTTGGGGTGGTGGTACCACGCTACACTGTGGGAGTCAGTGACAGGATAGTGTTTACGTCACAGTCATGGAACCTGTGCTGAAGGGTCCTGTGACAGCTCATCTGCTGTGTGTCTCTAGCGAAGAACAAAGGATGTTTTAGACCAGTGATGGCAATGTTTTAGAGCTTTCAGTGATAACAGCCCGCTGTGGCATGTGTGCCCCAGGTTCGCCACCACTGCTTTATACTTCTTACTATGTATGATTGGTCTTAAACTGGGGTTTGCCTTTTATGTATGTTTTAGAGGACTGTTACGCTTGATTTGTTAAAATAAGCTTTTTGTTCAGCTATTTAGTAACCTTATAAACAATTAGTTCAGCCTTGCAGGTAAGTACTGTACTGAGACAACAGTTCTGATCACCCTGCCTTTATTCCAGGTTAAATATGTATGCATAAGACAGAACTGACACACAGTAAGGGTTATGTGCATTTCTCCTTTTATGGTCCATTTGTAAGCATGTTACCTGCAGGGCTGATGACTTTCTTTCCTTTTTTTTTTGTTTCATTTTGAGGTGGGGTCTTGCTGTGCAGTTCAGGCTGGCCTTGAGCTCACTTTGTATCCCAGGCTGGTCTCAAACTCACACCAATCCCCCTGCCCCAGCCTCCCAAGTGCTGGGATTACAGGTGTGCGCCAGTGGTCTGATGGCATTCTGATCTTCTGGTGTGCATTATAAGAAACTTAGAAAGGACAGGTTTTAGGGAAGAACTTTTTTATTCGGTTGACCCCTCTGCTTCCACCTATATTTCCCTCTTAGTTAAGGGAGAGTTAACCATGTTGACGATTCTGTCAGTGGGAGCTTATTTTTAGTTACTCAGTGAAATTAATTTTTAATTTGTATGTTTAACTTACAGAGTAGGTTGGTAATAACAGCTGAACTGTGTCACACTGTTGCTTCAAATTGAAGTTCATATCACAAACACGTGGAGTCCAAACTCCTGGGCTGTCTGGAGCCCAGCGGGCCGAGCGCCCCACATGCCCCGATCTGAGATGCACCAGGCACCGGGCTTTGGGGGCCTAGGTCTGCTTCACACGCAGAAGGATGAGCCTGGAGAGCTGGCTTAGACGACCTTCCCCCACTCACGCTCCACCACGCTCTTGACTCCCTGGGTTGGCGGGTGGCTGCGTGTGCAGGAGCCTTCCCTCTCCCTCCTGCTTTCTCCTGCCCTTCCCCACACGGCTCCTTCTGTCATCCGTTCTCATGCCCTGCAGAGCCCGGGCTGAGGCTTTGGGTTGCGAGGCATATTGTTTGACCTGTGCATTCGCCGTCGGAGCTGCACTGACCTAGGCCTCACACCTGGGACCCAGGGCTGCTGAAGTCCCGTCTTGAAACCCTGTTGGTGGCTGTCACAGCTGCAAGGCATCTGGAATGGCCAGCCACTGGGTGCTGGGGAAGCCGGCTCACCACAGCCGGGAGGCTGTGATAACCTGTGCAAGTGTTAGAAGCCTTCGGAGTTGGAGTTTTTATTTGAAATTGCATTTCGGTTGACTTGTTTTGAGAGATGATTCTAAAACTGACCTAGAGACTCATTCAATAGCAATGACGTCTGAGACTTACATTAAGTAACTGCCAGTAGATCGAGTCATGAATGTGTGAGGGCTTCAGGGCTTTCCAGAGGCTGCCAGATGGTCAAGTGTTTTTAAGTGTGCTCTTTTATTAAATGCTTGTGTAAGTTTTGTAATTCGATACAGAGAAGTTTGACCTTGTAATGTACATTTTTGTATGTAAAAAGTCTTTTAAGTAGCTTTATCCTTATTTAAATAAAGCTGAATAAAATTATCTCAGTAGGTCTATTCTTTAAAAAGTAAGCTGGGGGACTGGCAAGATAGCTCAGTGGACTAACCACCCGCATAGGCAAGTGTAGGGACCAGGGTTCGATTGCCACTCGCAGGTGCACTGAGCTGGCCACTGAGACCAGGCGTGGGGGCTCATGCCTGTAATCGCAGCACTGGGAAGGCTGAGACAGGAGGATCACAGTGCATGGGAGCTGTGTAGTCAGATCCTGTACCAAATACATAAATTTTTAAAACAGGGTGGGAAGATTCCCTGACACCCTGTCTTTCCATCTCAAGCACTGTAGGGAAGTCCACTTGTCCTTCCCTCTGTGTGGCTGGGAACAGGCGACCCCTCCAAGTGGTCTGTTGTGGGGCCACAGAGAACGGCGCGTTGCTGCTGTGGGACAGAGGTGTGACCAGTGTGCCTTGACAGAGCAGTTCCTGGACCTTCGCATGCAGAGAGCCTTCTGACAAAATGGAACCATCTGGAGATAGCTGCTGGCCCTGGGGCGGTGCCGGAGGCCAGTGGAAGAGCCACCTTGCTTTGTGAGCATGTGACTTCCTTCTTCCAGGCCCCATGCACGCTGGGCAGGCGCGTGGGCTGAGCTGCACCTGCTTCCAAGATGCTGTCTTGGTGATACATCATTTACCTCAGTTCAGTCACTTGGAAAAGCTTTGGGTATTCCCGCTTGGAGCCCGGCCTGGTGCCCAAGGCTGCCCTGAAGTCCACAGTGCCTGAAGCTGGCGAGAGGAGGCCAGCCTGGTGAGTCATAGGAACAGCGCTTGACCAGAGACGGCTGACCCTACAGAAGGCTCTCTGCTGCTGTGTGTGTCCTGCTGCCGCGTGGCATGGGCCATCTCCAACGTGCTGCTCCCAAGAGCAATCCTTGCAGTCACCCACACAGGCCACAGCCCAGATCTCAGCATTCTGGGGGGCCCCAAGGGAAGGTCTGGTCCTCACTGCAGCCTGCAGCACCGGGACCCCAGCCCGATGGGCCCTGCCTGTGCCAGTGAGCCCCTCCACACCTGCCCCTCCACAGCCCTCCTGCAGTGGCACCGCTGAGCCACAGAGCCTTTCCTTCCTGAGAGGAGGCTGGCCTGTCTATCTGTCACAGTGACACCCTGTGTCCCTTATTACTACTTCGCAGCTTTTTCAACAAATATCAGACTTTTCCCATTTTTTTGTTTTGTTTTGCTTTGTTTCATTTTTTGAGGTAGGGTCTGTTGTGGAGTTCAGGCTGCCCTTGAACTTGCTGTGTAGCCCAGGCTGGCCTCAAACTCAAGGGGCTCCTCCACCCTCAGCCTCCTGGGAGGGTCCAAAAGACAAGGCTGGACTCAGATTTGGAATCGTCCTGCCTCAGCCTCACAGTGTTGGAATACAATTTAAATTTTTTAGTCATAAATCTTAGGGAAGTTTCATATTTATAGGAGAATTGCCAAGGTAAGACCAAGAATTTTCATACCCCTCACACCAAGTCTCCCCAGTAACGGATTTAGCATGGCCCATGTTGTAAGTGAACCAACACTGCCACCCTGCTGCTAACATCCTGTATTTTCACATGGACCTGCATAGGACTAGCGCCCTGCCGTGTCCCTGGGGCGGGCCCACACACAGTGCCACAGCAGGCAGGCATTTCCTTAGGCAAAGGCTGAGATTGCTTTTGCGTTGGGTGTGCTGGTCAGGCCTGAGGCCTCACGGTTGGGATCTGAATGATGTTTTTCAGCAAGTGCACAGGGGCTGCGGATTTGGGGGAGGCACAAAGCAGAGTGCTGTTCTCACGGTTTCGAGGGCACAGTGAACATGTCACCACTGAGCGCGCAGCCTTGGCCACCTGGCTGACAGTCTCCTCAGAACACAGCTCTTGCACTGTGCTGCGCTCGGAAGCAGGCAGTGCAGTCAGCGCCCCTCTGGGAGCGAGTGTCCGTACATTATTTGGGGTTCACCGCTCGTGAGTAGCCAGCCACCTGTGTATAGTGCTTGCTTTCTCCTCCCTCCAGATGTGGTTGTTGGCCACCAGAAGCTTTTGGAGCACGGCCCGAGTTTCTGACATTGGATGGACAACGGGTTCATTTTCGGTATTTCTTGCCCAAGACCTGGCATCAGCTGCTTGGCCGAGAGGATTGGGCTGGCCTTACTGGAGAAGAGTGTTCAGAACCAAGGTTCTGGCTGCAAGGGGTGCTTGCTGCTCCTGAGGTGCCCCTGCGTTGCCTTCTTGACAGCAAAGAGATTGTGAGGGGCACTGTATTCCTAGCTCTATAAGTATCTACTCATGGCTATCACATCCAGCAGCCATTTGTACCCATAACAAAATAGTGGATATAATTTAAAATTTAAAATTTAATTATTTACAGTTAGAATTATAATTTAACTGAAGCTTAGTTTTGCAGTACTCCGTGGCAGAGTGTGGCAGAACCGTCCCCCTTGCAGTGCCCAAGAAGCATAAAGTAGAGGCCAGCACCTCACAGTCCTCTTAAGGCCAATCCCAGTGACCTCAGCTGCCAGCCTTTAGGGGCTTCTGGGTCCAACCTGCGGCAGCGAGGCCAGCGGCGCGATGCGAGTCGTCACTGGGCAGATCCTTCTGCCCGTGACCGCACCACAGTGAGAACGGCCCCCCAGCTTCCGGCCACACACTCGGTGCTTCCGCTGTGCCCACACCATGGACTTAGAAATCTCAGCTGGTACCAGGCGGGAGCCTCGGCAGCCAGCGATAAGGGCAATCTCGGGTTCCTCCACCTTTCATCTTACTGTTTCTGGGGTTAAGTCCTACCTTCGAAGAGCCTTGCCCTGTCTTCTTATGAATCCTAGCTAAGCCTGAGCTATACTGATAGCTAGAGAAGGAACAGCAAGGGAGCTTCACAACTAAAGTCAAGCGTTCTGCCTAGGAGACACCCGTTAGGCTTGCCGGTTCTGTAGACACCTACAGAGTTGACCTGAAATGCAGATTTTCCTTTCGGTCCCTCAGGCCTGGAAGGTTATTCTCTCCACCAGCATCTAATTGTATAAATGTTGATAGTTGTCAGGAATGGCATCTGTGTTTTATGTTTTGGTAAGTGTTCTCTTAGTTAATTATTTTGGGTCTGCGAATTGCGTTTCGTGACTGAAGTACGTTTGGCATGTACCTCATCTGGACGCCATCCTGCTGCGCGCTCACCGCCCCCGGCTGGCGTAGTGGCGCACCTAACGGGCTGTCTCCTAGGCACAGAACGCTTGTCTGTGTGCTCGGAGATGGCGCCTGCCCCGACCATCACTACGCTTGAGAAAGCCACTTGAGTCCAGGGCCAGCAGCGGGGCCTGGAAGCCTGGTCTCTAGCATGCTGGCCTCTGCAGCTTACCTGCAGCCTTCCCTCGCCGCCTTCTCCGTTTCCCGAGGTCGCCTTCCACGTTCCCCTCTGTCTGTTCCTGACCCTGTCGCTGAATGCCAGGCAGAGGTGTGCACTCAGGTGCACACGGACGCCGCGGCGCTGCTGGAGGGTTTTAGGCAGCGTGTTTCCAGGGCATCGTGCCCGTTCCTGCAGCAGCCGACAGCGTCTGCTGTGGCAGGAGAGCTGCCGAGCCGAGGCCCTTCCTGGAGCCAGGTTACTTCCTGGGCCACTAAAACCTTTTTGTTTTTTTTTTTCCCTCAATTAACAACCCTTAATTAAAAAAAAAAAAAAACCTTTTACTTGAGAGACAGTATGGTAATAATTGGTATGTCATGGCGAGAAGTACGCATTTAGAAGACCAGAATGACAGGCCTTCCCAGCGTGACCCTTCTGTCACACCTTGCTATCTTCAGCACAGTTGCGTGGTTCACAGGCATCAGCGTGTATCATTAGGGTGAGAATCCTACCAGTTAACTGCTAGTTTCAAAAACCTGCTGATGTTTCTCGGGACCATTGTCCACCCATCTTGTGTGTATAAATGCGGGGTCTTGCCCCTGTCCTGTTTCCCAGCTTTTCTCCTTTCCCTCTCCTCATTGTCCAGTCCTCAAGTTCTCACTTTCCTTTTAATTGTCATACCTTTCTATCTGTGTTTCTTCTTTGGAGTTCTTATACTAGGGAGAGTACACGATATTTACACATGTGGCTCTGGTTTATTTCGCTTAGAAGTGTATCTTCAAGCAGCATCCACTTAAACATGAAGGCTTCAAGTTTATCATTCTTTATAGCTGAGTAGTATTCCATTGTATAAAAATGCCACATCTTTTTCAACCATTCTTCATGTGACGGGCGTCTTGGTTGTTTCCAAGATCTGGCTATCACAAATTGTGCTGCTGTAAACACGGGCACACATATGTCACTATGATAGGACGCTTTCAGTTCCTCTGGGAGAATGCCCATTAGGGGTTAGCAGGCTTGAGTGGGATTTCCAGTCCTGGTTTCTTAAGGAGTCTCCACACTGATTTCCATAATGGTCGCACTGCGTAGATCTTGAGCGTGGCCCTCTGCGTGACTGGATTGGGTCAAGTTGTGACAGAATGAAGGGTCCAGTGCCCTGGCTTCC
>NW_004524628.1:10867592-10884622 GCF_000260255.1 Octodon degus
TTTTTTAATTGCTCATTTGAACCTTGGAATTGTAAAATCCATGGTGATTGTTTTAAGTCCACTCAATGTATCTTGACTTCAAATGCTTGAGGTGGAAGTACTTATCCTAGATTTCTCTCATTATAGTTCCTTCTACCTTGTAAAAGGAGTAACATTCAGATGCAGATGAAGTTACCTCTGTGGCCTGATGTTAAATCTGTTTGTGCCCCAGGTCTCTGAGGTCACACTCCGGCCTGCAGTGTGCCTGGCTTGGGAGGGGATGCGCGCGCAGGATCTGTGGTACACTTTGCTGCGTTGATGCGTTCAGTGCCTGGATCCCTCCTGCTGGCCTGTTACCTAGTTCAGTTACACAGTTCAGGAGATGCTGCTGCACCTCTGTGCGTGAAAGGCCTTTTTGACCCTTAGCTTCTTTAGGAGCATTAGTGTATTTTGAAACCCCTCTCAGCTTTGTAGCCGTTACTGCTGTTATTCCTGTAGTAGGCTGACTGCACTGCCATCTAGTTTGTGTTGGGGTAAGACAGACCTGTGAAACAGGAGACTCTGCAGAAGCAGGGCTGCCTGGCTATCCTTGCAGTTAGTTCCTTCAGTCCTCTCGGCCACCCTAGGGAGTGGACACTGTTGGTACTCACTTCTTAGACCACAAACAGAAACTTAGGGGGTTCAGGGAACTTGCAAGCCTCCAGAGTTAGAGGGTGCACAGACTGGTGAGCGTCCATCCAGCTGTCTGGTGCCAGGCAGGCACCTAGGACACGAGCTGCTTCTGTGCTCGTACCTGCACCTTGAGGGGGCACCAAGGAGGCTGTGAATGAGAGTTGGGGGATGCAGAGGTGTGAGGGGTGAGTCTCCCGGCTCCTGCAGAGCTTGTCTCTGCTTGGAGGAACTGGGCTTGCTCAGGTGGAACAGACACACAGGCGCCCTCTGGTCCTCTTGTCCTCTCGTCCTCTTACTGTTAATGCTTCCTTGCTGCTGATGGAGTATGGATTGAGGAAGAGATGGCCCCAGGCCAAGAAGCAGGGCCGAGAAGGCCGGGGGCCCAGGCCCTGCCAGTCAGCTCTGCCCGGGAGCCAGGGCCTCCCGTGCCACCTCCCACCCTGAGATGCTCGTCCTGGGCAGGCCCAGCGGGCAGGCTCTGCACGTGCTGTTGTCAGAACTGCAAGTCCAGGAGGCTGCTTCTTGGCCTCACCGGAATCCCACCCCACCAGGGCAGTGGCGTCACCCTCGTGTGCACAGGGAGCTGCTGCAGTGCCGGGCGTTTGGCAAGTGTAAACTGGTTTCTGTTCATGTCTTTTAGAACAACCTGAAGCCACCAGAAACGAAGAGGAAGATACAGCATGTCACGTGGCCCTGAAAGAAAGTGTCCCGAAATGCAAATGCAGCTGTAACTGTAGATTTCAGATAAGTTCACATCTACTGACAGTATTCACAGCTACTGATTGTTGTTGGATTGCGTAAGAAGCTAAGATGGGCTAAAAACAGTGCCGTTCCTTCCCATCTTCCCTCCTTTTTCAATTTCTTTGAGTAGGAAAGAATGTTTTTAAAGTAAGGGCACCATGAATGACAGTTACATTGTCCATTTCTCAGCTGCAGGTCTGGTGGCAAGCACCTGATGACTTTTAAGAGTTATTTTTCCTTAGTCTTTTTCAGTGTCTTAGGGGACAGTTCAGGGTTTTTTAACTCCAGTATTTTCCTGGTTCACCGCTTTTGTTAATTGCTTTTCAAGCAGAACCCCCATACAGCTCCTGTCGGTGCTGTAGCATGGCTGTCCACACTCCCTCGGGGCTCACCAAAGACATGGTGGTCGCCCGGCCTGCAGAAGAGATTGCTGGTGCCAAGAGATCGGCACTGGTCCCCACTGCCCCACCTACGCCTTCCCAGGCCCCGGCTGGAAGAGGGACAAGAGCACTGGCCCTGGCGCACTGGTCTGCGGCTGTTACCCTGCTCGCTCTTCACGAGCAATCTGGACTGTGTTCAGTTCAGCTGTGACTCCCTGCTAAGAGCTTCAGCTCTAAAAATGAAGTGGGTCTAAAGCTTTTCAGGCCAGGTCCTCATATTAGAAGTTGAGAGAAAAGGCGTAGGCAGGATGCAGGAAGGTAGGAGAGCCTATGACAGGTGGCAGGGGAGCCCCGTGCCCCAAGCAGGCAGGTGGAGCGCAGCGCTGGAGCCAGGCCAGCCCTGCGGGACTGTCTGCAGAGGATTTTGGTTTTGGGGTGGTGGTACCACGCTACACTGTGGGAGTCAGTGACAGGATAGTGTTTACGTCACAGTCATGGAACCTGTGCTGAAGGGTCCTGTGACAGCTCATCTGCTGTGTGTCTCTAGCGAAGAACAAAGGATGTTTTAGACCAGTGATGGCAATGTTTTAGAGCTTTCAGTGATAACAGCCTGCTGTGGCATGTGTGCCCCAGGTTCGCCACCACTGCTTTATACTTCTTACTATGTATGATTGGTCTTAAACTGGGGTTTGCCTTTTATGTATGTTTTAGAGGACTGTTACGCTTGATTTGTTAAAATAAGCTTTTTGTTCAGCTATTTAGTAACCTTATAAACAATTAGTTCAGCCTTGCAGGTAAGTACTGTACTGAGACAACAGTTCTGATCACCCTGCCTTTATTCCAGGTTAAATATGTATGCATAAGACAGAACTGACACACAGTAAGGGTTATGTGCATTTCTCCTTTTATGGTCCATTTGTAAGCATGTTACCTGCAGGGCTGATGACTTTCTTTCCTTTTTTTTTTGTTTCATTTTGAGGTGGGGTCTTGCTGTGCAGTTCAGGCTGGCCTTGAGCTCACTTTGTATCCCAGGCTGGTCTCAAACTCACACCAATCCCCCTGCCCCAGCCTCCCAAGTGCTGGGATTACAGGTGTGCGCCAGTGGTCTGATGGCATTCTGATCTTCTGGTGTGCATTATAAGAAACTTAGAAAGGACAGGTTTTAGGGAAGAACTTTTTTATTCGGTTGACCCCTCTGCTTCCACCTATATTTCCCTCTTAGTTAAGGGAGAGTTAACCATGTTGACGATTCTGTCAGTGGGAGCTTATTTTTAGTTACTCAGTGAAATTAATTTTTAATTTGTATGTTTAACTTACAGAGTAGGTTGGTAATAACAGCTGAACTGTGTCACACTGTTGCTTCAAATTGAAGTTCATATCACAAACACGTGGAGTCCAAACTCCTGGGCTGTCTGGAGCCCAGCGGGCCGAGCGCCCCACATGCCCCGATCTGAGATGCACCAGGCACCGGGCTTTGGGGGCCTAGGTCTGCTTCACACGCAGAAGGATGAGCCTGGAGAGCTGGCTTAGACGACCTTCCCCCACTCACGCTCCACCACGCTCTTGACTCCCTGGGTTGGCGGGTGGCTGCGTGTGCAGGAGCCTTCCCTCTCCCTCCTGCTTTCTCCTCCTGCCCTTCCCCACACGGCTCCTTCTGTCATCCGTTCTCATGCCCTGCAGAGCCCAGGCTGAGGCTTTGGGTTGCGAGGCATATTGTTTGACCTGTGCATTCGCCGTCGGAGCTGCACTGACCTAGGCCTCACACCTGGGACCCAGGGCTGCTGAAGTCCCGTCTTGAAACCCTGTTGGTGGCTGTCACAGCTGCAAGGCATCTGGAATGGCCAGCCACTGGGTGCTGGGGAAGCCGGCTCACCACAGCCGGGAGGCTGTGATAACCTGTGCAAGTGTTAGAAGCCTTCGGAGTTGGAGTTTTTATTTGAAATTGCATTTCGGTTGACTTGTTTTGAGAGATGATTCTAAAACTGACCTAGAGACTCATTCAATAGCAATGACGTCTGAGACTTACATTAAGTAACTGCCAGTAGATCGAGTCATGAATGTGTGAGGGCTTCAGGGCTTTCCAGAGGCTGCCAGATGGTCAAGTGTTTTTAAGTGTGCTCTTTTATTAAATGCTTGTGTAAGTTTTGTAATTCGATACAGAGAAGTTTGACCTTGTAATGTACATTTTTGTATGTAAAAAGTCTTTTAAGTAGCTTTATCCTTATTTAAATAAAGCTGAATAAAATTATCTCAGTAGGTCTATTCTTTAAAAAGTAAGCTGGGGGACTGGCAAGATAGCTCAGTGGACTAACCACCCGCATAGGCAAGTGTAGGGACCAGGGTTCGATTGCCACTCGCAGGTGCACTGAGCTGGCCACTGAGACCAGGCGTGGGGGCTCATGCCTGTAATCGCAGCACTGGGAAGGCTGAGACAGGAGGATCACAGTGCATGGGAGCTGTGTAGTCAGATCCTGTACCAAATACATAAATTTTTAAAACAGGGTGGGAAGATTCCCTGACACCCTGTCTTTCCATCTCAAGCACTGTAGGGAAGTCCACTTGTCCTTCGCCTCTGTGTGGCTGGGAACAGGCGACCCCTCCAAGTGGTCTGTTGTGGGGCCGCAGAGAACGGCGCGTTGCTGCTGTGGGACAGAGGTGTGACCAGTGTGCCTTGACAGAGCAGTTCCTGGACCTTCGCATGCAGAGAGCCTTCTGACAAAATGGAACCATCTGGAGATAGCTGCTGGCCCTGGGGCGGTGCCAGAGGCCAGTGGAAGAGCCACCTTGCTTTGTGAGCACGTGACTTCCTTCTTCCAGGCCCCATGCACGCTGGGCAGGCGCGTGGGCTGAGCTGCACCTGGCTTCCAAGATGCTGTCTTGGTGATACATCATTTACCTCAGTTCAGTCACTTGGAAAAGCTTTGGGTATTCCCGCTTGGAGCCCGGCCTGGTGCCCAAGGCTGCCCTGAAGTCCACAGTGCCTGAAGCTGGCGAGAGGAGGCCAGCCTGGTGAGTCATAGGAACAGCGCTTGACCAGAGACGGCTGACCCTACAGAAGGCTCTCTGCTGCTGTGTGTGTCCTGCTGCCGCGTGGCATGGGCCATCTCCAACGTGCTGCTCCCAAGAGCAATCCTTGCAGTCACCCACACAGGCCACAGCCCAGATCTCAGCATTCTGGGGGGCCCCAAGGGAAGGTCTGGTCCTCACTGCAGCCTGCAGCACCGGGACCCCAGCCCGATGGGCCCTGCCTGTGCCAGTGAGCCCCTCCACACCTGCCCCTCCACAGCCCTCCTGCAGTGGCACCGCTGAGCCACAGAGCCTTTCCTTCCTGAGAGGAGGCTGGCCTGTCTATCTGTCACAGTGACACCCTGTGTCCCTTATTACTACTTCGCAGCTTTTTCAACAAATATCAGACTTTTCCCATTTTTTTGTTTTGTTTTGCTTTGTTTCATTTTTTGAGGTAGGGTCTGTTGTGGAGTTCAGGCTGCCCTTGAACTTGCTGTGTAGCCCAGGCTGGCCTCAAACTCAAGGGGCTCCTCCACCCTCAGCCTCCTGGGAGGGTCCAAAAGACAAGGCTGGACTCAGATTTGGAATCGTCCTGCCTCAGCCTCACAGTGTTGGAATACAATTTAAATTTTTTAGTCATAAATCTTAGGGAAGTTTCATATTTATAGGAGAATTGCCAAGGTAAGACCAAGAATTTTCATACCCCTCACACCAAGTCTCCCCAGTAACGGATTTAGCATGGCCCATGTTGTAAGTGAACCAACACTGCCACCCTGCTGCTAACATCCTGTATTTTCACATGGACCTGCATAGGACTAGCGCCCTGCCGTGTCCCTGGGGCGGGCCCACACACAGTGCCACAGCAGGCAGGCATTTCCTTAGGCAAAGGCTGAGATTGCTTTTGCGTTGGGTGTGCTGGTCAGGCCTGAGGCCTCACGGTTGGGATCTGAATGATGTTTTTCAGCAAGTGCACAGGGGCTGCGGATTTGGGGGAGGCACAAAGCAGAGTGCTGTTCTCACGGTTTCGAGGGCACAGTGAACATGTCACCACTGAGCGCGCAGCCTTGGCCACCTGGCTGACAGTCTCCTCAGAACACAGCTCTTGCACTGTGCTGCGCTCGGAAGCAGGCAGTGCAGTCAGCGCCCCTCTGGGAGCGAGTGTCCGTACATTATTTGGGGTTCACCGCTCGTGAGTAGCCAGCCACCTGTGTATAGTGCTTGCTTTCTCCTCCCTCCAGATGTGGTTGTTGGCCACCAGAAGCTTTTGGAGCACGGCCCGAGTTTCTGACATTGGATGGACAACGGGTTCATTTTCGGTATTTCTTGCCCAAGACCTGGCATCAGCTGCTTGGCCGAGAGGATTGGGCTGGCCTTACTGGAGAAGAGTGTTCAGAACCAAGGTTCTGGCTGCAAGGGGTGCTTGCTGCTCCTGAGGTGCCCCTGCGTTGCCTTCTTGACAGCAAAGAGATTGTGAGGGGCACTGTATTCCTAGCTCTATAAGTATCTACTCATGGCTATCACATCCAGCAGCCATTTGTACCCATAACAAAATAGTGGATATAATTTAAAATTTAAAATTTAATTATTTACAGTTAGAATTATAATTTAACTGAAGCTTAGTTTTGCAGTACTCCGTGGCAGAGTGTGGCAGAACCGTCCCCCTTGCAGTGCCCAAGAAGCATAAAGTAGAGGCCAGCACCTCACAGTCCTCTTAAGGCCAATCCCAGTGACCTCAGCTGCCAGCCTTTAGGGGCTTCTGGGTCCAACCTGCGGCAGCGAGGCCAGCGGCGCGATGCGAGTCGTCACTGGGCAGATCCTTCTGCCCGTGACCGCACCACAGTGAGAACGGCCCCCCAGCTTCCGGCCACACACTCGGTGCTTCCGCTGTGCCCACACCATGGACTTAGAAATCTCAGCTGGTACCAGGCGGGAGCCTCGGCAGCCAGCGATAAGGGCAATCTCGGGTTCCTCCACCTTTCATCTTACTGTTTCTGGGGTTAAGTCCTACCTTCGAAGAGCCTTGCCCTGTCTTCTTATGAATCCTAGCTAAGCCTGAGCTATACTGATAGCTAGAGAAGGAACAGCAAGGGAGCTTCACAACTAAAGTCAAGCGTTCTGCCTAGGAGACACCCGTTAGGCTTGCCGGTTCTGTAGACACCTACAGAGTTGACCTGAAATGCAGATTTTCCTTTCGGTCCCTCAGGCCTGGAAGGTTATTCTCTCCACCAGCATCTAATTGTATAAATGTTGATAGTTGTCAGGAATGGCATCTGTGTTTTATGTTTTGGTAAGTGTTCTCTTAGTTAATTATTTTGGGTCTGCGAATTGCGTTTCGTGACTGAAGTACGTTTGGCATGTACCTCATCTGGACGCCATCCTGCTGCGCGCTCACCGCCCCCGGCTGGCGTAGTGGCGCACCTAACGGGCTGTCTCCTAGGCACAGAACGCTTGTCTGTGTGCTCGGAGATGGCGCCTGCCCCGACCATCACTACGCTTGAGAAAGCCACTTGAGTCCAGGGCCAGCAGCGGGGCCTGGAAGCCTGGTCTCTAGCATGCTGGCCTCTGCAGCTTACCTGCAGCCTTCCCTCGCCGCCTTCTCCGTTTCCCGAGGTCGCCTTCCACGTTCCCCTCTGTCTGTTCCTGACCCTGTCGCTGAATGCCAGGCAGAGGTGTGCACTCAGGTGCACACGGACGCCGCGGCGCTGCTGGAGGGTTTTAGGCAGCGTGTTTCCAGGGCATCGTGCCCGTTCCTGCAGCAGCCGACAGCGTCTGCTGTGGCAGGAGAGCTGCCGAGCCGAGGCCCTTCCTGGAGCCAGGTTACTTCCTGGGCCACTTAGATCTTTTTTTTTTTTTTTTTTCCTTCATTTACTACCCTTTATTTAAAGAAAAAAAAAAACCTTTTACTTGAGAGACAGTATGGTAATAATTGGTATGTCATGGCGAGAAGTACGCATTTAGAAGACCAGAATGACAGGCCTTCCCAGCGTGACCCTTCTGTCACACCTTGCTATCTTCAGCACAGTTGCGTGGTTCACAGGCATCGGCGTGTATCGTTAGGGTGAGAATCCTACCAGTTAACTGCTAGTTTCAAAAACCTGCTGATGTTTCTCGGGACCATTGTCCACCCATCTTGTGTGTATAAATGCGGGGTCTTGCCCCTGTCCTGTTTCCCAGCTTTTCTCCTTTCCCTCTCCTCATTGTCCAGTCCTCAAGTTCTCACTTTCCTTTTAATTGTCATACCTTTCTATCTGTGTTTCTTCTTTGGAGTTCTTATACTAGGGAGAGTACACGATATTTACACATGTGGGTCTGGTTTATTTCGCTTAGAAGTGTATCTTCAAGCAGCATCCACTTAAACATGAAGGCTTCAAGTTTATCATTCTTTATAGCTGAGTAGTATTCCATTGTATAAAAATGCCACATCTTTTTCAACCATTCTTCATGTGACGGGCATCTTGGTTGTTTCCAAGATCTGGCTATCACAAATTGTGCTGCTGTAAACACGGGCACACATATGTCACTATGATAGGACGCTTTCAGTTCCTCTGGGAGAATGCCCAGTAGGGGTTAGCAGGCTTGAGTGGGATTTCCAGTCCTGGTTTCTTAAGGAGTCTCCACACTGATTTCCATAATGGTCGCACTGCGTAGATCTTGAGCGTGGCCCTCTGCGTGACTGGATTGGGTCAAGTTGTGACAGAATGAAGGGTCCAGTGCCCTGGCTTCCCTGCGGGGACCAGGACTTCTCTGCGGCCCACTAAGCTTCCAGTCCCAGCGTGGACGAGGCCCAGGATCTTCGCACTGAGCCTCGTCCAGCTTTATTCATTTTCTTGAGAAAGGGTGTTGGCCCGTGGCCGAGTTGTCAAGCTTTCCCAGGGTGAAGCCTTCGTGGGTGGCACTCCTGAGAGAGCACGCGGGTCTAGTGGGAGCACCTGTGTCCCAGAGCAGGTGCCAGCCCCGCCACCGTCTGGGCCCCCCGGGCCCCCGCCCTCAGCTCCTCCATGACTCCACGTGCTTTCCTGGTTTTGACAGCCATAGACTTCTAAAAACTACCATATGCAGAATACTGCCCCAAATTAAAGCATATCGTTTTTACATATAATGTAGTTTAGGCTTAAACTAAAGATGGAGAGGCCAAGATAGGTAAAGTCAAAGTGACTCTCGCTGGGAGAACTGCAGCGGGGAGAAACTGCCGCAGCGCGTACAGCAAGGCTGGCACGTTTGCACACTGCGCACCCCAGTGGAGGCCTGCTGGGACTTCGTGTGAGGGGCCACCTCGCTGCAGAAGGTTCGCTCTGACTTCTCACAGGCCCAAGGGGCTCCTGTGACAATTGGTGGTTCAATCATAAAAGCACTGAAGGGGTAGCAGGCAAAACTTACAGGTACGCTGGAACCCGGCACTCCTCGTAGGGATCTTTTGTGCGTTGGGGACGCTCTGATGTGGCTTAGATGACTAATGTGGGTAGAGGCTGGAAGCCCATTGGGGCAGACTGCAAAGGAGGACCCCACATCATAGGAGGGCTGGAAGAAGCCCGGAGGAGGGAGAGAAGCAAGCAGGAGTGGAGGGGGTGCATGGGGCAGGAAAGAAGAGTGCGTTGGGGTGCGGAGGACAGCTATCCAGCAGCTCCTCACAGACCAACCTGTCCCACTCCATGCTGAGATGGGGACAGTGGCCCAGAAGTGATTATAGCAGGTCCTGTCTCAGTGGGGACAGTGACACGGAAGTGATTGAAACAGGTCCTGGCTCAGTGGAGACAGTGACCCGGGAGTGAGTGAAGCAGGCGCTGACGCAGGGAGACACTAGCAGAGCCAATGGGAGTCATCGCAAGGAGGCAGACTTACCTTTCATCCTGGGACATTACGGACAATGTAAAAGGTATCAATCAGTCCAGGGTCTCTCCTGGTGCTGAGACAATGAAGTGAAAACCAAGCAATTTGTACACAGGGACTAGAGAAAAGTTTAAATTCATTGTCCTTGGGACTGGGTCCATTTCCCACAACCAACAAAAATATAAAATAATTCCAGTATAGGAAACATTCCAAAGCATATAACATATTTTAAATTTATTAGATGTGTATTCTTACTCATTTTCTTCTGAACTTAAAAGTGCAAAATAAATTTATTAGTATGAAAATAAAGTTTTTCACTTACACAGCTCAGTGAAGATATATTTACATATGCATAGCACAACAGACACACCCCCCTTTACTCCTGGTGACACCTCGGCAGGACACAGTGCAGGGTGGGCTTGGCCGGCCCTCTGTCAAGGGCCAAGAGTGAAGACGTAGTAGGCCTTGCAGCGGAGGAGCATGTAGCTGCATAGCTGTATTCCACTGAGACTTTTTTTTTTTTTTTAAAGATAGTAGGTACTTCCTGTAACACTAGCACTCTGAGAGGCTGAGGCAGGAGGATCACAAGTTGGAGCCCAGCCTGGGCAACTTGGGGATTTAGCAAACCCCAAAGGGCTGGAAATATGTCTCTGGCCTCAAGTTGCTTGTGTCTTTTTTCTAACCCTTCACTTGGAGGGAGAGAAGGCTGCTGTCCACATCTGCAGCAGATGTAGACCATTCCACCCCAAGAGACAAAAGAGAAAGCTGAAGGACAGGCGTGTTCCTGACCAGACTTGCTTTGACCAGGAGGGGCCATGGGATTTCGGCCAGCCCCAGCCACCCTGGGCCCAGCACGGTGTGCGGGGATGGCCAGATGTTGTGGCCAGGCATGACCCAGCCCGCGAGCCCCACATTCAGTCGTTACACACAGTGCCTGGCAGAGTGGAGTCTGCTCGAAATCGCTTTATTGTGAGCCACGTAGCCTTGCATTAGGCTTCATGTTACAGAGCTGCAGAGAACCACTATTCCTTATAAACTCGCGTGTGACACAGTCCGTTGCACTTACAGAGGCAGTGAAGGGAAGGCGTGTGTGTAGACATCATTCAGAGGGGTTTTACGCAGGATTTGCCTTACACGACTACAAAACTTCTAAACTTTCTGCTAGGGTTACATATGCGCGTCTCTTTCTGGAACTGAACTACGCGGCAGGAAGGACTGACGGGTTTCACAGCGTGGAGATCACTGGGGGCAGCTGGGGGCCCCCGCGAGGCCCCGGCCACCTTGCCAGAGCCTCAGATGTCCTTCCCACAGTCGGGACACAGGATGTCATCCCTCTCGGTGAGGAAGCCCCGCCCCACCAGGGACAGCGAGCACTTCTTGCAGTTGAAGCAGTCGTTGTGCCACTGCCGCTCCTCGAACGAGATGTACTTCGTGCCACCGAGTCCTGCAGACAGAGAAGGTGTGGCGCTGGGTGAGGGCGGGCGCCCGGGGAGCGGCAGGCACCTGGGGCTGGGAAGGAGCCCTCCAGTGCGCCTGCCCGTCACACCGTGTAAAGGTTTGATCTAAAACATCCCCCAAAAATAAATTTTAAAGTTTTTTTTTTTTTTTTAAATTTAAAAAATAAAACATCCCCCAAAGTCCTGTGCTTTGGAGGCGGGCCTGGTAGGAGGTAGTCAGTGGCTGTGGCTGCGGAGGCTGGGAGAAGGACACGCGGGGCTGGCGTGGGAGACGAGGCAAGGCAGAGCACCCCAGCCCCTGGCTGGGCACGAGGGTGTGGGGCAGTGTCACCATGCAGGCCGGAGCTGTCTGGGGTCCTGAGGATCAAGCGCACTGAGGTGTGGGTCAGGCCCGTGGCAAGTCGGAAATGCTAACTTCAGTGTACACACGAAGGTAATTTACATTTTTGTTACGGAGGAAAAGGGGGGCTCTGTCTGAATTGCACCTCTTTCAGACTCTAACTGTGAACAGTTCTTTGGGAACCTGGCTGAAGGTCTACTCTGGTGGCGGTCTCCCAGCTGCTGTGTGCGTTCCTGCAGGCAGGAGTGGCCGCGAAGCACCAGCGCTGGCCCCTGCATGCATGCTCCGAAACCGGCCTCTGCTCTTCAAGGGACGAGCTCTCCTGTTTTAGCGGAAAGGTTTCTATTCTGGTTTCACTAGTTTTTCTTGTCAACAGTATAATGATAACTGTAATTAACATTCACACAAAATATATTGACAAGTACTCTTCCATAGTTGGTATTGCTTTATAAAGCCTAACTTCTGGACAGAAGCCACTGCACAAACGGTAGTAGAGACAAACCTCTATGGCAGAAGACTGCCTTCTCCCAGGAGGATTCTGAGGAGACACGCTACAGAAGTGCCCGGAAGTAGCCGTGTAAACAGGGGAGTGTGGGGCCTGCATGTTTTCTTGTATTTAGGGCCCTGGAGACCCCACAGCCCGGGGTCGCGCCAAGGGCCACTGAGGCGACGAAGGAGAACTGCGAGGCAAGGAACTTGGCCATGCCGAGGGCAGAGACAGTCAGGGGTCACCCTACACCTCAGGTAGGAAGCCTGGAGAGCTGGCCAGGCCACCACCTCCCTGACAGGCCCAGGCAAGGGACACAGTGACAGGCCGGGGTGGAAAGCCTGCTCCCTCTCCCCCACCACCACTCACTGGTGCCTCAACACGTGATGGGTGTCTAAAGGGCAAGGCCCAGGGCCATCTACTCTGTGCCTCGACTTCCAGGGAGTGTTTACTGCTCACTTAGCCCCTCTTCAGGCCCAGACTGTGCTGAGTGCTTTGGGGACAGCACCTGTGGACCCTCAACCCTAGCACCAGCCTGTGGTAGAACAGTACATCTGATGCCATGGCACCTCGCAGAACCCCAGGCAGCGTGAGACTGACAGTGCTAGTCTGCCTGGAGCTTGGGGCGTGGGCTGGCCTCGCAGACTGGCTTTGGGACCATCCAACCCCAAGTGCAAAGGGTCCTGAGAATAGGCCACAGTGGCCCTGCAGGCAGGTGGACCAGAACGGCCTGCTGGCACGTGTGCAGGGTTCCAGGGAGCCCCAGACCGGGCACAGCTCGGCACTCACCGCTGATGGGGTGCGTGCACCCCGCACACTTCTTGGCGTACAGCTCGCAGAAGCAGGTCAGGCAGTAGGGGGAGTCATCCTGGGCCGTGAAGCGCTGGCCGGACAGTGGCTTCTTGCAGGCGGTGCACACAAAGCACTCACGGTGCCAGGGCTGCTCCCGGTAGGTGACACCACCTGCTGTGATGGGCTGTGGGACAGGGAGTCAGGAGGGTGCTCGCCTGCTGCTGCTCCAGCCTCCCGCCCTACCCAGGAGATCCTGCCCTCCATCAGCTGTGGCGGGCAGAGGTCCATGTGTCACCCTGTGTCCTCCGGTCCTGGGGGTCTGCCCTGGGCCCTTCACCGGGAGCACGGAGCCAGGGATGGGGGTCCAGGACAAACATCCTACCACCCCAGCAGTGCAGGGGTCCCATCAGAGGGCACATAGGATGCCCAGTCTCCCCTGTGCTGCTCAGTTCCAAAGCAAGGAGCACAGGCGCCCCAGGGCCCTTGGCACCGGGCCGCACCCTACCTTCTGGCAGTGCACGCAACGTGGCGCATACTGCTGCTCGTAGCAGGGCACACAGAAGTTCTCGTTGTCCTTGGGAATGAAGCTCTGGGTCCCGATCGGCCGCTCGCAGTGGTGGCACACGAAGCAGGTCTCGTGCCAGCTGCTGCCCTTGTACTCCATTTTTCGGGTCCCTGTCATGCAGGGAAGAGACAGCTCCATCAGCACTGGGTGGCTGGGACTGTGACCCAGCAGTCAGTCAGCCTCGGAATGGGGCCACCACAGCGGGAGTCTCCCAGCACTGCGGGAGTGTGAGCTACCAACCCGGAGCAAGCCCTGCGCAGGGTGAGTGGTGGAGCATGGTGAGCGCAGGAGTCTCCCCTTAGCCCTGGCTTCCCCTCTCTGTGGTCACCCTCAGTCCACAAATATGTAAAAATTCCAAAACTAACCCACTGCTTTTGGACTGCCCAGCAGAGGCGTCAGCACACATCACAGCGGCCACCCCCTCGAGACCTGCGTCCTCCCTTTGACCAGCGGGTCCCTGTGTGTGCTACCGGCCAGTTCCTGATGCAGCCCTCGTCTCCAGTGTCAGCTCGCGCGTCACAGGCAGCAGGCTGCGAGCAAGACCCCCTACCTCTACTTCGTCACGGCCCACTTAGTGTTCTGCTGGTTACAGTTCTCACTTATTCATAGTTACTCATCTCTTACGTGTGCCTAACTGGCCAATTAAATACAGCAGGCAGGCACGGCACACTAGGGCTCCACAGCCACGTTCCAGGCAGCACAGGCCGGGAGGTGCTGTGTGCTGTCCTGTTGGGAGCGCTCTTGCTGGCCCCAAGAGCGGGACGAACTTGGAGCTCACGAGGTTCTGTGCGGAAATCCTCACACGCAGCAGAGCCGACCACGCCAGGCTGGGCTGTCAGCGTGGCGGCCCTGATTCCACCCAGCACCACCCCGTCATTTCCCCCTATCGTCCCTGAGGCTCAAATGCGAGGTCCTCCATGCCAAACACCCTCAAGGGCTGCATTTCGTGCACACTCCCCCAAAAGCACGACTCCTCGGGCAAATACAATGCAAGACTCAGGTGCCCTCCATAGGGAATGGAGGAGAGGACTTGAGGCAAAGGAGCAGGGTGGGTGGGAGGGAGAAGAGGGCCTGGGCTGCAGAAGGGGTGGCACTGAACGCCCCTGACCACACAGGGCAGGGCCCATGGGGTGACAGGCACCCACGCAGAGGCCACAGACAGGAAGCAGGCGGCTCGGCTCAGCCAGCAGCTGTCTGTGTCCCAGCTGACGGGCTGCACTGAGCGTCGTCACACAGCCACCTCCTCAGATGGCCTTGCTGGCCCTCCTCAGCTCCTGTGTCCCTCTGCACACTTTGTGACACGCAGGGTGTGTCTGCGAGTGCGTGGGGAGCGGGTGACCCTCATGCTGGGCTCAGCCTGTGGTTCTCACGTGGGTGAGGGGTCCCGCAGTGCCATCCTGTAGGGTCACACAAGTCCAGAGAGTGACGCTGGAAGGCCCTGGTGTCCATGAGAGCCTAGGGAGAAGCCCAGACTGCATGGACAGGGATGAGAAGAGGACCCATCCGGCCTGTCATGCTGTGACAGTGTGGCCAGCAGGTGGCGGCCACGTGCCACGGAAATTGGCTCAGTCCAGGGCAGCGACCAGCGCCCCAGCAGAAGCAAAGTTCTGCCCTCGCCATCCCTCGGGCGGCCAGAGCCTGCGGGGCCTGCGGGGCCTGTTCCTGAGGGACATTCACAGTGGAGGCTACACTCGGGGCCCTCGTGCATCTGTCACTTGCTGACACTGCCCCTGGTCCTTGGGGCTGGGTGCGGGAGAGCCTTGGTGCTCCTCTGGTTGTTCCAAAAGACACAGGAGCTGCAGGAGGCATTTGTTGGGCCGGAGGATGGAGGAGGGCTGCTCCTCCAGCACACGAGAAGCCGTTTTCCGCACTCCTGGGGCTGCACCTCAGGCTGGCCAGGCACCCCTTTCCCACGGGCTCCCGGAGCTCAGAGTGCTGCGCCCCGCTGGGCTGCTGCTCTGCCGTGTTGTCCTCCCCACAGCCCGCTGTCTGGGTCTCAGTGCAGCCTCCCCTCCCCCCGCCAGGGGACCCAGCAGTGAGTGCCCAGCATGCCTCCGGCCGTGGGCTTCTTCCCTCCACATGAATACCACAAGGGGCAGAGATGGGCAGCTAGTCTGTGTGCCAGCCCAACGGCAGGTCACCACCCAGTGGATAGATCAAAAACCCATCAGCTCGACCCAGGGTGCCCTCCTGGGACCCCATCTCAGGAGGCGGAGGCAGGAGGACTGCTCGACCCCAGCTCAAATGGTTTTGAGCTGGAGGGCCCACGGCCACGGAGCCCAGACTGCAGGCAGCCCCGTAACACAGTTGGCCTCCTGCATGCGTGTCTCCCACAGACCTGCTGCTCGTGCACGAAGGTGGGTCACACAGCGAAGCTCAGTGCACACACAGGGCTACTCGGCCAGGCCAGCCATCTGGTCTGTAACAGCCGGGCTGAGAGGTGGAAGTCACTGCCTGCATCTCCTCGGCCACCAGAGGCCGTCAGAGGGAACAGAGTGGTACTAAGTGTCAGTGGCTGGTGACCTTCGGTGACCCAGAGACCACATGTCCACCTTCAAGTGCAGAAGCCATGCCACAGGAAGGCCTCCCTGTGCCCTGGGCCTCGGCCCTCCACACTCCGCGTCCTTCCCAGCGACATCCAAGGTGGCGGACGCACGGCACAGGACTGTAGCTCTGCGCCACGGCACCGGCAGCTGCCTTCAAGTTGCATTCGCCAGAGACGTGGTAGCAGGGAAAACACACGTACCAAGGCCGTGGGCTCCTAAGGCCCCCCTCAACCAGCACAGCCGCATCTTCCAATTTCCCGGGCAGCCACCTCCCGCTGCGGCTCCCTGCACCTCATCAGTGCAAAGACAAAGCAAACAGGATCAGAGACACCTGGCCAGGCAGCCAGAGGCTTTGGGACATCAGGGTGTGACTAAATGCTGTGAACCAACTTCTCTGCCACAGCAGCAGGGACATAGTGAGGGGAGCTGCAGGTGATGTGGAAGCCAGATTGGCTTTCAGAAACCAGTATGTGCTCAGCTGGAGCGGCAGCTCGCAGCCTTGGGCTGAGCCCCCCGGTCTTGCCACTGCACTAATGAATGAAGTTAATCTGTAGAATTTCTTGGGGCATAGACCCGGCACTGGGGGGGTGTGCACGAGGCAGGCAGGGCCCGGGGCCATGGAGTCCAAGATGCGCCTGGCAACACAGCGAGGCCTTGCTTCTTTTAAAAAAATCCTTCCAAGGAGGCTTTGTGCTTGGTTCCATTTATCAATACAGGGAACTGCACTTTAAAATTACATGTTCAAATCCGTCTGTCAGGCCCTTTAAGTTCTCCAGTGAAGACGCCTCAGATTCTTAAGCAATCACTGAAGTAAACACTCAATCAATATATTTTCAATGTTAAACAATCGCCAACTTAAAATCATGAGCCCAGCTCACATATTCAATTGTACACTTTAAAAGTCAGATCACAAAGGTAATCCACTTTAGAGACTCCCCCACACCACACCCCTTACCTGGCAGGCTGCGGCTGTCCCTGTAGCCCGAGGCTATGAGCACTGAGCCTGCCTCTACTTCCAACTTGGATTCGAGCTCAAGCCTGCTCTGGTTACTGCACTTCCCCGGCAGGGCTCAGTGCCCGGATCCTCCGCTAGAGGGCACCCGCAGGCTCCCCATCTTGGGCAGGCCTCCTCCGCAGCCTTTGGCCCCAGATCTGCAACCCCAGCCTGCAGGGTTGGGTGGCTTCCGAGGGGGGCTTCCCCTTCTCAGGGACACTGCAGGGCAGCTTCTGCATGGCCA
>NW_004524628.1:10885477-10916318 GCF_000260255.1 Octodon degus
GGAGAGAGGACATGATGAGCATCCTCCTGGGTCTGGGGACGCGGTGGCATCTATGCACACCCTGTGCCACTGTCTAAAGGGTCTGGGGTCCACATGCTTCGGTACCCAGAGCCCCCTGCAGGACCACGTGCTGTGCGAGGTGTTAGCTGCACCCAGCATGCGTGCACACACACATACATGCATGCACGCACAAATGCACACGTGTGCAGACACGTGCACATGCACGCATGCACACACACACACACACGCAAGCACGTGTGCACACCCGCCCCGCCCCGCACCAGGGCCCACAGAGTGCTGACCTGGCATGATGGTCTTCCTGCACGCCTGGCAGCGGGATGAGTACTCATTGGAGTAGCAGTCGGTGCACAGCAGCTGTTCCTCCTTGACAGCGAAGGGCCTGTCCTCCAGCGTGCCGCGGCACAGCGAGCAGCGGAAGCAGCCCTGGTGCCAGTGCCGCTCCTTGTAAGACAGGTCCTGCAGGCAGAACGCGGTGGTCAGGGCTGCAGCTGGGCACAGCCCAGGGAGGGAGCGCCCCGAAGGAAGGCGTGCGGTGCAGGCAGCAGCACCCACGCCCCACGCACACATCCCTCTTCAAGGAGACACCGAAGCAACCGCATCTGGCCACCAGGGAGTCCTGGGCCAGGCGGCCCCCAGCACCCAAAGGCCCCCACACAGCAGGAGACTGAGCCAGCCTGCCAGCAGGCAGTGTTTCCCCAGAGCTGCTTTCCCATTGGACCACAGCAGCTGAAGTCCTGGGCAGGACTGTGCTGCTCTTTCCTGTTTAAAAAATGTACCCTATACCTACTTTCTAGGGGACTGAGGTGAAAAGATCTCAAGTGTGAGCCTAGGCCTTGTAACTTAGCAATTTGGTAAGATTCTGTCTCAAAATTAAAAAAACAAAAAAGGAGGGGGACTGGACATGTAGCTCAGTGTCAATGCCTTGGGTTCAATTCCCAGTACCAAAGGAAGAGAGGAGGGGAGGGGAAGGGAGGGGGAGGGGAGGGCAGAGGAGGGGAGGGGAGGGGGGGGGGGGGGGGGGGGGGGGGGGGGGGGGGGGGGGGGGGGGGGGGGGGGGGGGGGGGGGGGGGGGGGGGGGGGGGGAGGGAAGGCAGGGGAGGCAGAGTGGGGGGAGGGGAGGGCAGAGGAGGGGAGGGGAGGGCAGGAGTATCCTAACAAGCTGTGTGCACCCAGTGAAGACAGTTCACAGGCGCCCACACTCTTGCGACCTTTCACACCACATCTTGCATCTGAGCAAACCTGGTTCAGCTTCGCTGCTGCCGAGGCTTTGCTTAAAAGCAGCTGCGCACCACCCAAGGCCCGTCCACCAGGAGCCAGTGGCAGCCTAAATCGGGAGGCCAGGTTTCCAGCCCCGCCGTGACCAAGTGATGCTGACTGGAATTAATGCATTCACACTGCAATTTTGTACGGAAAATAGTGAGATAGTTCCTTTAAAGATTAAAAGTAGAATGACTGTGAGACGCAGCTATTCTCCTCTGCAGTTCAAGCCCAGAACAACTGAGAGCTGCACCTGTGCACCCTGCTCCCGGTGGCAGACCCCCAGGGTCTCCGATGGATGCCGTGGGTTTGTGCCGCCTGAGGAAGGGAGGGCCCTGTCACCTGCTGCAATGCGGGCAGACTCTGGGCTCCCCGTCCTGAGTGACAGGAGCCACTCACCAGGGACACAGCTCAGGGCCGTGGTGGGAGTCAGCAGGCTCAGGAGGTCGGTGTGTGGACAGAGTGGACAGAGTGGACAGAGGCCCAGGGCGGGAGGACAGGCAGAGCCGGTGGCCACGGCTGCCCACAAGGCCAGGCCAGGCCGGACAGGGTAGCTTTCTGTGTCATGCAGATGTCACTACCTCTGAGATCAGATAAAGAGGAGCAGGAAGGAGTGCCTGGCGGCAGTGCGCGGGGTTCTCTGAAGGCAGCGCTGTGGTACGGGCTGCTCCCAGTAGAAAGCACACACGGCTCAACGTCCAGTCACCACCAGGGAGGGAGGGAGGTCAAAGGCCTTGCTGTACGGCCAGGGGTCTGTGTCACAGGGTGGTGACTCTGCTGGGAGCAGGCTCGATGAGGCGGGGCCGCCAGTGCCAGCCAGAGAGGGCAAGGAAACTCGAGGAGCCCGCCTTTGGGGCCTGGCTTCTACAAACGGAAAACTTGGAGGAGACTCCCACAGATGCAGCCCCGGGGAGGAGCAGCGATGAGTGGAACTGGATGTGTCTGTGGCCCGTGCCTGTCCTCTGGGTCCCTCTCAGGGTGACCCAGTCCACTCAGTGATCTGTGTGTACACCCTGGTGGCCTAAAACCCCACACAGCGCCCGCTCCACAGCTCCCCAGAGCAGCACCAGCGCGGGCGCCCACTCCTCGGGTGCCCCGAGCCCCTCTGTACACTGGAGCCCTCCTGTGTGGAGGGGCCCACTGCGGGTATCGTTAATTCAAGGACATCAGATAATTCTCAAAACCGCCTCAAAGAAACTGTTTCCCTGCAGAGGAGCAGAGCCCCGGCTACGGCACTCACGCTGGGTTGCGAGCCAGACACTCTGGACACGCGGCCAGCGCTTGGGCAGAATCGCGCTCCGCTCCAGTCCAGCTGGGGCTGGCAATGAAGTTCTTGCACTGCAGGGGCCGGGCTCAGGGCCTCAGCTGCAAGCTACATTCTCAGCTGTTCCTTGTAACTTCTTAGTTTGGAATACAGTTTCCTTACATCCCTAAATTGCCCAGGGAGGGCTGGAAATTGCGGTTCTCTTGCCTCAGCCTCCCAGAGGCTGCGATTACCGGCTTCCATGCTCAGGAGGGAGTTGGAAACACTTCCGGGGCCCACAGTTTCCGAGAATCTGGGGCCGGTAGGTGGGGAACCAACCAAATGCCTTCAGGGTTTCTCCTGGGGTTAAACTCCGGGCTGTGAGCGGCCTGCTCATCTAGGTCAGTTGCAAGGCCAGGCAAGTCCCGGGCCTCGGGCCTCAGCCTCCCCGCCTCCTGTGGACTGTGACTGTGGCATGAAGTGGTGTAGTTTCTGGCTTCCACGTGACAGAGAATGAGAAAGCTACTACCACTGAGCCCACGGTGTTTCAATGGCACAGTGGGGACATCTCCTGGTATCTGTGGCTTGACACGCAACTGGTGGGGCAGCCGCTCCCACTGCTTGCACTGTGTGCTTTGCATAGGTGTGTGGCCCAGGGTTTGTGGAAACCACCGATTTTTAGGTGCACACTAGCGACTCCAGAGTGATCGGCCAGCCTCGCTTTATTTCTTGAACTTTTGAAGCCCGGAACTTAGGTGGATGCAAGGAAAATCTGTGAGCAGTCTCCAAAAATACTTTGTAGTCTCAACATGCTGCTGAGAAAAGTCTCAGAAAGGTGCAAGGTCAGGGGATGGCCAGAGGGCATCTGTGGCCTCTCAGCGCCACACCCCAGCCAGCGCCCCTGAGCTTGGGACAGAGTCGGGACACAGAAACCGCATCGAATACTCGCACACTCACGAGGGGACAGGCTCAAGCAAAAGCCAGTGGCACCTGAAAATTCAGCCCGGTTCCCATAGGTGTGCCAGGATTCTGACCTCATCCACACAAAGGTGTCCTTCAGAGGGTTGGTACCGTGGGGCCTCTGGAGGCTGGCAGCGGCCCTCGGGCCACGGCTCAGAGCTTCGCTCAAGCACATGCCAGCTGCATTTTGTTATTGCTTAAGTAACAGGAGTGTTTCTTCTGTCACTGCTTCCTCCAAAGTGTCAACTGCATCGCTGTTTGGAAATCAAGGAAGCCACCACAGACGCCCGCAAGCTCCCCAAGCCGCAGGGTCTAACTGCAACTCCACATCTCTTTCTGTTCGAAAACACAGAAAAATCACATGGCAAAGCCCACATATCTTGAAATGTTGATCTGGGTTGAAAAGTTCAGTGTGATTAACTCCTGACTTTGCGGCAGCCTTGTGGGTTTTGGCCCTGCATAGTGGACTCTTGTTGATTTGTTCATAAAATCCCTGCAGGGTGATGACCTGTTCCTGGGTCTTTCCTCCAACGTGCTCTGGAGAAAGGATAAATGAGTTTTGGGGTTTCTGGCTTTGACTCCACCCGCTGTCGAGAATGGCCTAGCCCAAATATCTGAAGCCTTCTCTAAGCGGAAGCTAGGACAGCTGAAGCTCATACAGTGAAGCCCTTCCCCTGCAGGCAAAGCTTTTATAGAATAATACTTTTCTCGCCTAGGGATTCCTCCTCCAGCTGAACATTTTTACTGCTGTTCGCTGAACATTTTTACTGCTGTTCGTACAGTGGAAACTGATAGAGAGAGGGGGGAGGCTTTCTGCAGGGCGGACGGGCTGGAGCCCTCTGCAGAGAAGGGGAAGAAGCAGGAGCGTGAGTCCGGCTAACAGCGTCCCCAGGTGTGCAGGGGGACCCTCACCTCTGCACCCCAGAGGGCGCAGGCTGGGTGCTGAGGGGCCAGGGAGCGCTGAGGTCCACACAGCGAGGGAGTCAGGGTGCCAGCCCTCGAATAACCCAGGAGGCTGATCGTAGGGCTCTGGAATGTCCCTGAGGCCCGGATGTTAATGGCTCAGCCCAAGGGTGGTGTGGCCCTGGGGAAGGCCCTGAGGTCCCAGGTGGTGCCCTCAGGGCACAAGGGGCCCATCCTCTTGGCTCAGGTTGCTTCGTTCTGCTGAGGACACCCACCCTGTGTGTGCCTTTCCATAGGCCTAACAGCAAAGAGCTCAAACAGCCACACATCCCAGAAACCACCGGCCAGAAGGACCCTTTGTCTTCTAATCCAATCCCTGGGCATTCTTTGATGGTGAAGGAAAGCAGTGGAGCAGGAAGAATGGGGACACCTGCCGGGTGCTGCAAGATGCACCTCGGGCAGAGCCGGCAGCCAGAGGAACAGGAGCTGAACCTCTGGACATTGAACGACTGCACCTTTGGCCATGGAGTTCCCTTCCCAGCACTCCGCCTGCCACTCCCAGCCAGCTGGGCCCCAGAGGCCAGGTCACACACCCCTCCCTTCCCCTCGGAGCAGAGGCCCCGCCCTCAGCTGCCTTCCCCAGCCCCTGCCTCTTCCAGGGAGGATGCGGTAAGACAGGTAGGGAACGCATACTGGGCGTGCCGCGCGGGACTGCAGACACAGCCCTGTGAAGCGCATAGCCGTGACAGAGGCTGGCAACACCTCTCAGAACAGAAACCAGTGCGAGGGCAGGAGAGACAGGAAACGCTGTGAGCTCCCTCGGAGTCTGAGTCTGGGACTCCTACAGGGCCCCACGCTACCCCTTCCACAGCAGGCTCTGTGGCCCTGAGGATAGGAGTCACCTGAAGTGCTGTCCTGTGGGCGTGTCCATGGCTGGCAGGTAGGAGGCCAGGACTTCAGCGCCCCTGGCACTCGGGGACACCAACTGGCGTGAAAAGTTCCCCAAAGGCTTGTGTGTCAGGGTGTGGCCCCAGCTCTGTGCTGGGGGGAGGGAGGGCCCAGGAGAGGAGGTCTTGCACTGGGATGAGGCACTCCTGGGGACACAGGGACCCTGCCCCACCTTGTCACTCTGTACCGTGCACTCCTCTCATGATCCTGTGCCTCACCCAGGCCAAGAGCAGCAACCCAATGGACCAGAACCTTGGAAACCGTGAGCCGAAGCAGGCCTTTCCCTCCTGTATGTAGCCTGCTGCAGGTGTTTGTCGCAGTGACAGAGGGCTAACCAACACAGCCCTGTCTTGGCCGCTTTCTCACCGCCAGCACACAAGGCCCAGCACTCACTCACAATGTGAAGGAGGATCGGTTTAGTTGTCCTACGGGCTTCAGAGGTTATACCCCTGGCTGACAGGCTCCAAGGCAGCAGGACTCGAGGAAGCCCGGGTGCAAGAGAGCTGCTCACAGGAAGCAGAGAGGAGGATGAGCCCAGTAGGGAGACGAGCCCTCCGGGCTGTACCCGATGACCACCTCCTCACAGCACGACAGCCACAGCTCAGCCATGGCCCCGTCACCCTCCAGAAGCCTGGCCTCTGGACACGGGGTGGTCTGGGGAGCCTGCAGGTCAGAATGTCACAGACCCAGGGCCTCCTCCTGGCTTGGGCTGATCTAAGGATGCAGAGAACCCCAAGCAGGGCTCCGCCTGCACCTGCTGGCCCGGCAGCAGGACCCAGTCTGGCCCTACACCACGCCACGGGAAGCTGTGAATTCCTGCAGCCAGCTGCCCACACCCCAGGAGAAGGGAGCCATTCATCCCCGGGGCTCCGGGCTCCATCCATCACTGCAGACCCGCCCTCTCTCTGGTACACTCCCGTTTGCCAATGTGTACAGGAGCACCTGCGCCTCGTCCGTCACCAGGAGGCAAACAGGCAGAACAGCAGGTCCCGGGGGAGGGGCAGCAGGAGGGGCAGCAGATGAAGGAGACAGTGTCTGGGCCTGGGAGCCCAGGGGGCTGTTGGGGGCTCCAGCGACAGGCCAAGGGAGGCACAGAGAGAGCGGGGTCAGGAGGGCAGGCATGGTGGGTACCTTGCAGTCGCAGCCGATGCGCTTGCCACACTCCTCGCAGGTGTTGGCGTAGAGCTCATCGAAGCAGGCCACGCAGTGCGGGCTGTCCTCCCGCAGCACATACTTCTTGCCAAAGAGGGACTCGCCGCAGTGGTGGCAGTCAAAGCGCTCAGTCATGGTGACACCGGCTCCTCAGCGACCTGTGGAGAGGTGGCCCCAGGGTCAGTGGGCCGTGCCACCTGGTGTGTGTGCAGAGGGCGTGTTCTGCTGGCAGTCCCCAGGCTCACTGCAAGGCTCCTGCCACGGGGGCACCCCCCCCTCCCCTCAGGAGGGCGCCCTGGGGGCTCAGTGACCTACTCTGCTCTCACAGAGCCGACTGCAGCTGGCTGCTTGGGCGGAAAGCGGCACCGAGTAAGAGCGGGCTCGGAGCAGGCTTCCGACGCGTGGCCCAGCCTGCTCTTCCTTTTCTCTCTACCCCGAAATAGAAAGGCAGCATAGAAACAATATGTCCACGTCTATAAAAAGATTTTCCATGAGGTCCTTTCTAATTCATGAGTGGAGATGGGAGGAAGGCACAGGGCAAAGGGCGGAGTCCATCCTCTGACGCCAAGGGAGCGTTAACCGTGACGTGGCCATGTGTGGGGTACAGCCACCTGCCCTGTACAATGGACGCTGCCCAGGGCCCTTGGGGGGAGTCACTTCCCCCAGATGCAGAGATCACTGTCCTTCAGCTGCTCGGGCACCCGGGGAGCGGGCAGGCAAGAGCAACTCCCTTCCCAAGCCTGGACTATTCCTGGGTCGGGAGTGCAGTGGCTACGATCAGAGGCCCAGGCCACTCTTGGATCTGCAAAAAGGGACAGGACAGCATCTTCAGGGCTGACACACACCATCTTGGATGAGGACATACTTCCTAGACAGAGAGGGATGCTCTGCAGTGGAGGGGGACACAGGGGACCCTGTCTCCTTCCTATGAATAGCTGCCCGGACACAACAGGTCCACCACCAAGTACAAACCGTCGTTTTGGGACATAGAAAACAGAGCTGAGTTCTTTGGGGGCAATAATTAATTTGCAAAACATTAAAAGTTTTGCCAGCTGTTAAGCAGGCCCGCTGGCTGGCTCTTTAGCCCGTGCCACTATTTTGCAAACCCAGTTCCATTTCCAGCGACCACGCACCATTCAAGGGTGAAATCCCAGAATTAGACTGATGCAAGTGACACGCTGCTGCCTGGCTTGCAGCTACAGTCAGGCTGCCCGTGTCTAGGCGTTTTGTACTCTGTGCACCCAAGTCCTGGAAACTGTGAGCAGACACACGAATGTCTTCCAAGCAGCCAGGCTGGGTCAGCTCTGTGTTTATAGAATAATTTTCTTCTAAGAGCATGAAGCTCGCAGCTGGACAGTGTGGCAAGACCCTCCTTCTAAGTCTTTCTTTCTGGGGAAAAAGACCACGCCATCCGGACCCTCTCGAGGTAACACAGCGCAGTGGGCCCGAGTGGTGGAACGAAAACCCAGCACGCTTGGACCGTCTGTGCCGGCACTGCAGCCGCGGCCTCCCGGCAGAAGACCCACGTGCTCCTGTGATTTCTCTGCTGGTCCGGAGGGCGCCTGCCGCCCACCTGGCCCCAGCTGAGAGCTGTTTTTCTGGCCTGCATTCTGTGATGAAGGCTGCCATTTAGGGGTGAAGGGAGGGCTCACGGCCTGGTGCATTCACAGCGGCAGAAGACAGGCTTAAGCCCACACCCTGTGATTGCCAAATCCAGTGCTTTTCACTGTTGGTGCTGGGTACCGAGCCAGGGCTTGCACGGTGAGGCAGTGACACCTACCACAGAGCTGTACTCTAGCCCCCAGAATACTCCTTTTAAAGATCTGAATATTTACAGTTACACCAGGGATCTTAAGCCTTCTTTTAATGTGAAAACTACCTGAGGCCTTCCCGCTAACTTCGCATTTGTCCTCCCTAGGAAGTCCCCGGACGTCCACCCATCCACTCAAGAACATCCACGGGCCTAAAGCAATGTGTTGACATCAGGCAAGGCTGTGGAACATGAAGACCAGGGGGACTCAGGCCGCTCCCCACAGGGCACGTGCGTGCGGGCACGGGCACCACACACAGAAGACCCCACAGGCCACCGGGCATAGCCAGCTACTCCACAGCAAGGAAAAACTCCAGAAGGTCGGGTGGCCCAGTGGGCAGGGGTGAGAGGCAGCTAGTGATATCAGGGTGGGCAGGCATGGTTCTCAGCGGTGAGAGGCGGCTAGAGCTGTCAGGGTGGGCAGGCATGATCCTCTGGGTGCTGGGCGGGACCCCTGCCTGGCTTTGCTGTTAAGACTCCAGGGACACACAGAGGGGTACAGACTCCTAAGCACTGAGGGGTGTCAGTCACCACTGTGTCCTTCCTCAAATAGAAGTGGATACTTCAGCTCCGAGGCTTCTTGGTCCACTGAGGCATGGCCCACCCACCCTGCCTGGCTCTGTCTGCACCCTGCTGCAGGCCGGGGATCAACCCCACTGTTCTCTGGCACGCAGGAACAAAGGGGATTCGGCAAGGGCGTCACGGGAGACAACCGACCTTCAGGGACCACCGGCTGATGATTCCCATGAAGCAAGCCAAACCCGAAGGGCACAGTGCTGGATGCCTCGGCCCTGCCCTGGTTCAGTCATCCTCATGTCATCCCTTGCTGGCTCTGTGCCCAGGCACTTGAGAAATCCAGAGGAGGGCAGGGGCTGGAGCGGGCACCAAGCTCCAAGCTGGCTGCCTGGGCATGGCGGGCTGGTGAAGCAGCCCGGGGCTCATTGCTCTCGGCATCCTTCAGAAAGCAAAGGAGCGATGACATCCACACTCCACTAGTGCTAAAGGTTGACATCAGGGACTGCAGAGTGGCTTCTCCTGCTCTATTGTGGGTGCAGGGCCTCGGGTCTGCACCTCCTTTCACTGTAATCCCAGCATCCAGGAGGCTGAGGCAGGATTGCTGCGAGTTTGAGGCCAGCCTGGGCTACATAAAGTGACCCTGTCTCAACCCCCCCCCCCAAAACTACATAAATAAAAAGGAGGATGGTTGCAAGGATCAAGCAGGGCCGAGGCAGCCAGCAGCCTCTTCTTGTCTGCTGGCCCACGAGCTCCAGGCCTGTCCTTGTGAGCAGGCGCCCTGGCCAGGCATCTCTCCTGCAGGCTTCATTTCTTCCCGGTTCTCCTTCCCTTCAGGTAACCACCTGCTCTTCCCAGGCCCCAGGGTGGCAGGGGACTCATCGGAGCCCTCTGAAGGAACAGTAGAACCCGGCGGTCCTGAGCAAGGTCTTCAGATCACAGAAACACCACACGGAGCCCCGGGTCCCTCCATTCCTCAGCACTGGGCAAGTGGGCAGTCCCTGTCACCAGGCTTTGGCCAGAAGGTGACACCTACCAGGTGTTCCCCAAGCATTTGCAAAAAGCATGAAGAAAGAGCTGGATGGGTGGAGGACACAAATGTCCCAAATTGCAAACCTGTGGCAAAACTCAAGCAGGAAGGCGCAGAATGTCCTATATGCACAGCCTGATCAGCACCAGGCGTTAAAAGCCAACGTGGCCCAGCACCTGGTGCCCTCGAAACACCTAGAATCAGACACCCTGGCATCCTCTTCCACCCTCTGGTGCCCTCCTGGTGACGAGCTGCCCGCCACACTGTGGGGGCACTTCCTGCTGATCTGGACTCTGACCCCGCAGGAGTGCACGGCTGTGTGCTCCAGGATGTGGGCTGGGGGAGGGAGGTGCAGGCCCGAGGCAGGCCCCACACCCAGCACGGAGCAGGAGAGCCGCTCTGCCGGCCCGGGGTGGGCCCTCCCTCCCTCACCCCAGCCGCTGGGCTGCTCCCAGGATTGTTTCTTCAGTAGAATTCCAGGGAAAGGGAGAAGGCATCGGCAGAGGGGGTGCAGTGTGTAAAAATAGAACAGTATGTGGGCTGCATGGGGCTGGTGGCGCGGTGCTTGCCCAGGATGTGGGAGGCTCTGAGTTTGATCCCTGGCACTAAAACAAAAGATTAAAGACAAAAAGTACCTGAATCAACTTGCAGTCCCTTTCTAGGTTGTTAGATAGGAAAGGAGTTTCAATCTAAAGTATGAGACTGGCTGCCTGACCGCCAGGCCCTTAGCAAGGGCCCGCAAGGAGGCCACAGGATTCCTGGTGGGCAGGGCTGTGGGGGGACACACCACGCACAGTGGCAACCTTCAAGCCCCAAAAGCCGTTTTGTAGCCAGGCCTGTAATTCCAGCACTTTGGAGGCTGAGGAAGAGGATCACCTTCACGCCTGACTACAAGTGAGGCCCTGTCACAAACAAAACAATAACAACTAAAAGGATGAAAACTGTGTTTGGCAGCATTAAGCCACACTTCGTGGTGCATTCGTGGTGGACCACGTTTCCACAGGAGCACTGCTGTCTTCTGAGTTACCCTTTGAATTCCAAATAATGAGAGACCCAGAAAAACAATAAATGTCAAATTCCTGATCTGAATTCCATGAACACAAGAATGCTTGTTTTCTGATGTGCTTGGAACTTTTCGGTCCACCCAAGGAGACCGCACTGAGCACCCTGTCTGGCAGAATGAGCTCCAGCCTGGCTCTAGCCCCACAGACCTGAAGTCACTACCTTGCCCTTTAATGTCAAAACATGCCAGTTCAGCAGGCCAAGACCACCCAGCGGTACAGCCCAGGACGGCGGGCTGCCCCAGCTCTACAGATCACACTGGCCCAGGGATGGGTCACTATGGCAGTGCACGGCTGTGCTAGGAACATGTTTGTGACCTCCTGGTGCCACTTGCCAATGCCACCTGCCCTCACCTGTGGGTGCCCCCCACCTCCACAGGCATCAAGCTTACACTCCATCTGCCTGGCTTCTCTTTCTGGTTCTCCACAGCCAGGCCAGTCTTTCCCTGGTGACGCTGAACAGATGGCCTGTGCCTGAGTGGGATGTGCACCCCAGTGAGGCAGGCTTGTACGCTGCTTCCCACACACACACACACAAGGAGGCCACGTTCTGTGGGCTCCAGCTCGAACCATCCAACACAGCTGTCCTCTTTCAGGCCTGCAAGCTCAGCACTCAGGGCTCCCAGGACACTCTTGGACGTGAATGCTGTTCCCACCCAAGCAGCAGCGCCTTCTCGTCCTGCAGCAGACCCGGCACTGCTCACTCAGGGCCAAGAATCGAGAGGGCCTCTTCAAGTCCCTGAGAAATCAGGGAAGTAAAGATACAGATTGTGGAGCTGAAGAATGGATGCAACCACTCGCAATGACCGGATTCAGAGGACTCCAGGACCTCGGCTGGGGTGAAAGGCCAGGTTCCACCCAGTCCTCTCGGGACCTCAAACAAAAACAGAGCCCTTGCATTCTAAGAGCCTTGCTTCTAGTGCAGCAGCTTGCAGGCGTCGTGGTCAGCTTAGGATTACAGTCTGGCCCAAGTGGAGTGGTCTTCATGCTTCACCTCCACAGAGTTCTCACCTGTAGGAACCAGGAAGCTGACAACTGTCTCTCCACACTGTTTCAAAGCTAGAGCTGGAGAAAATTTATTTTTACCTGTAGAAGGCACTTCAGGGACACTGTGACATAAGGCTGCACGGGTGTAGAGGACAGGGCTTGCATTTCAACCCACTATTTTCAGTTCATGCTGAATTTACTGCAGTGATGTCCACTGTGCCCTGAAGACCTGCAGGCAGAGGGCCAGAACCGCCAGCACAGCTCTGTCTGAGCAGTAGAAGGGCTACGCGCTCAAACCTGGCCCCAAGGCCAGAAGGGTGGACGCCCCCGGGGCCCTGTGCACAGCCCGTCTGTGCTACCCAGCGGTCGGGACAGGATACAGGTATCTTACAGGGCAGGGCCATGGGCGTGCCCCGCAGGATGCCAACCCCTCTGGGAGCTCACAGGGACGTGCCCTAGACGATGTCTGGCTAACCGTCTGGGCACCTTGTGGCCCTGTCAGGCTGACTCATCCCAGGAACTGAACTTGAAATCCACAACTCAGGGTGGCAGGAGAAACTCCCTGGACTCACCCCAAAGTCAACATGCAGGCCCTGTCTGCTGAAAGACCAGCTCTCCATGGCTAGAGGAAGCACATATTCTGTTCAGGGTGGACCCTGTTCTAGAGCGTTGCACTCCCTGAGCGGGCACCTGGTAAATGTGGCCGGGTGAAATTCTCCACCACATGGAAGTGTCTGGCAGCTAATGCTGTTGTTCTCTCAGGGCACAGGAACGCTGCACCTCACGCAGCTGAGACTACAGCGAGACACTTGAGGCAGGCTAACTTGACAGAGAAAGGAGCCCAGCAGCTCCTGGCTCTGGAGACCCCAGAGCATGTGGCTGCACCACAGGGCTGGTGGCAGGAACCATGAGGAGGTCACAGTAGCAGAGAGAGGGGCTGGGGTCCCCAGAAGCCTTCTGAGGGTGGCACCCCCAGCTGACTTAACAGCTTCCTAACAGCCCTCACCTCTTAAATGCCCAACGCTGCCACACTGAGCACCAAGCTCCCGACAGCAAGATAGAGCACATGGAGTGGCTTGGGCATGTCAGAAGCCGCAAAGATGGGGAGCAGATCTCGGGCAAGATGGGGCGAAAGCAGGCCACTAAGGTTCACTGTGTCCCGAGTGGCCCTTCTGTGACAGTTCAGACATCCCACAGTACAAGACCTGGCTGCACAGCGGCTCCACGCAGCAGGCCACACAGGCCGCAAGGAAACCTGTGTCCTCTGGGAGCTACCAGACAGAAGACAGCGCTCGGGGCCACCACTCCGCAGGAGCCTGGAGGGCGCTACTCTGGCCTCTGTGTGCCTCAGTTTCTTTGTCTTTAGAGGTGAGGCTGTAGAATATGCACAGCATTACAATGTGCAGCCTTGGAGCAGCCCTGCTGGACAGGCGGGATTGCTGACCCTGTGTCCCACTGGGGAAACTGAGACACCTGCCCTGCAGGGGCTAGCCTGCCCAGATCAACTAAGGGGCTACAGCCGGAGGGGCCAAATAGGGAAATGCAGGCACCAAGGCCAGACAGCTGCAGGGCCCAGACCTTGCCCCTGCCCGCAGGCATCTGTGCTCTGAGCTGAGCGGGCAGGCAGCAGGCCTGATGGTGCTAGTGGCAGAGCCAGTGCCAGGCCTTGTCATCGAGCTGTCACACAGCAGGGCAGCTGCCAAATACCATGGGAACCCAACTCCCTCTCCAAGCGCGGTCTTTACAGCATGCAGTGAGCTAAACATGAAAACCTGAGGACTTTTTCTATGAACACACAGAATGAGATGTTCTTTCTGTCTGGTTGCATGGGCTTCTAGCTGTTCACTGGGAACTTCTCTACGCCTAAGGCTTCTTGCAAATGTCTTTGGGTCCAAGTCACCTTCAGGACACCCCAAAGCACCTCCCTCTAGTCGGTGGCTGTAAAACATACCTAAGAGCAGCAGCAGCACCCAGAAGGCAAGAGTGAGATGAACTTGGGTTAGCGTTTCTCAGGATCCCTCTCCTGGCGGCACGCGGAACTGTGAATCACGGCTTGTCCAATCCCCCATCCCAGCAAGCGGCGCATGCCTCAGAGACAGCCTGCTCCAAGGAAACGGCAAGGCCAGGGGAAGCGCCACGGGCACTGGGAGGGCCCTGGTGTGTCCTTCATTTAGAACCAGAAACATTTAACGCTGCTTCCCACAATTTAAGCCATGCTAAGACACCCTATATCAGAGTGTAGCCTAACAATCGAACTTTTTCCTTTATACTAAACCAGAGCTTTTCACCTGGTGGCTTGGATTTTTCATTCTTGCAGGAGTCAGGGATTCGGGTAGGTCACAGACTCCGTCCTCCTGCTGAAGGAGAGCTGGCACCTGCATGAGGGCCCCACCTAGACCGTACTCCTAGGTCCTGCAGCCCTGAGTCCCCTCCCTAGCAGCCCAGGGCCCAACAGGGATCTGCTGCCCGCTCATCCTGGGGTGGCTCGGCCCCTCCCGCACGGGGCGGGGACCCACCTGGCCCTCAGGGCTTGACGTCCAGTCTGGGGATGGGTGGGTTTCTGGGGCTCCCAGTTCAGTCCAGTCTTGGGTTCCCCTACCTCTGGGGCGCTGGTCCCGGCCGGCTCCCAGTCACTCCTTCTGTCTGGCAGGAGTGGGCGCCGTCCCGACCCCTGCGTCCCCGCGGGTACTCACACGGGCTCGGGCTCCGGCTCCAGCTCTGGCTCCCGGACGCGGCTGGCTGCGGTGCAGGCGGGCAGGCTGCGCGGACTGCAAATGCGCCGCCCCGGCGCGCGTCCTTGACCAAATAAGGAGCTGCAGCCGGGGCGGGGCGGAGGCGGCTGGGAGGGAGGCTCGCACCCGGGCTCCCCACGCTTTGTTTCCTGGCGACCCCGCACCCTCGGCCTAGCGGGCCAGGGACTCTGCGCATGGCCCCGTGTGGGCGCGGGGCACCCAGACCCTCTTGTCCCCGCAGACGTGGCTCCTGCGCGCAGAACTACGGGACGAAGGCCCAGTGAATGCTGTCCTGCCCGGGCAGGGCCGGACGTGCCTGGTGCACTCAGCCTGGCTGGGGTGCAGCTGGGGGGCGCACAGCACAGTCCGGTCCCAGCGTGGCCCTGGCGTCATGATCAAGTCCACCTGCGCACTAGAAAGACAGGGCGCAAGTAACGTTTGGACACTCAGGTTGGGGGGCTCCCCGTTGCGCCCCTCCAGGGAAGAGACCGCTTCTGTCTGCTACCTGTTGTGAAAGTGTTAGCACTTTAGCTCGGTATTGAGTGGCTGGGCCTGCTCTCCTACAAAATCTCACCCCCAACTGGAAAAATTATCACCCCGTTTTGTGGTGAGGAAATTGCGCTCAGAGTTTTGTCCTAGGCAGCAGCGTGGCCACTTAGCAGCTAAGCTGTGCTTCCGGGTCCCCCAGGACGAGGCTGGGCAAGCTCTGTACAGGGCCAGAAATGCCGCACCCATCAGATGTTCAGGGGACACCAGCTAGCCTCGCTGCAGAGCCTAGAACCGGCAGGAATGTGGGGTGCCCCTGCCCCCAACTCACCTCCTGGGCCATGGACCATCCTGAATCCTGGCCAGCACAGGCCAGGGCCTAGGGACTTTGCTAGCAGGGTCCTACACCCAAGCACTCCACGTTTGCCGTCCCTCTGGCTGCAAACTACACAGAGACCCTTCAGCTCCAGTGTTGAAACAGGCTTAGGAAATGATGACATATTCATGCTGTACCTGCCTTTCTGGTTTCTTTCCTCTTACTTTGGTTCAGTTTTGTGCTCAACTCATGTACTTCTTATTAATATAGCTATTTAGTACTACATCATTGTTGCCTGTGTGGTAGGGCTTTGTACATTGTACCTTATTACCAAGAAATCTGCAGTTCAAATGCATGCTTCCCCTTTAACCTTAGGGATACTTCACATGACTCTGGGCAAAGTCCAGTGCCTGGAAACAAACTTTCCCACTTTCAGCAGCAACACTGCAAAAAGAAAAAGAGCGCAGCTTGCCTAGGTCAAGAAGAACAGTAGAAGTAACTGCAGCATATGGATCTCACTTGGATTCTGACCAAGGAACAAATTGTTCAAAGATAAATTTGTATGGGGCAAGCTGGAAGACGTGACATTGACAGGATATACGATGGTATAATAAATGATTATTTTAAACATAACAATGAAATCACATTTTTCCTTTCTTATTTCAATCTTTTACTCTCAGGAACAGTGCCAAGATTACTTCCTAGTGGAGTAACATTGTGTCTAAGCTTGATTCAAAATAGATTCGAATGGGGGAGATGGAGCTGGGCCTGAGGAACAGGGTCAGCAGGACACTGATAAGCACTGGGGCCTGAGGATCAGTACCTGCATCCCTAAACTGGTCTCTCTCCTGAAATGCTGGAGAGAGAAGAAGAGTTTTTAAATCACACACACACACACACACACACACACACACACACTGGGTGCCTTTCTCAGCATTGCCCCCTGAAGGAGCTTCCCTGCAAGGTGGCCAGCCAGCACACAGTGATCTGAGGCCAAGAGGCTCCCTGTGCTGCTGTAACAGCAAGGCCTTGGGGCCACAGACCATCCACCTTAGTCACCAACAGGGCACAAAGCTGTTGAGAAGAAGGCAGTAACTCGCTTCACTGATGGGGTAATCTCCAAGACAGAACGACTGAGAAAAGTACAGGCAGAGAGTACTTCGTACTTCGTAGAGGGCATCGCATCAGCCCTCTGTGTGCCAAGCAGAGCGGAAGGAGTCGGAGTTCGTGCTTAGCAGCATCCCTTGCCTCTGGGAAGTGCTGGTGGCTACCAGTGAGGCAGGGGAGGAAGGTTTCCTGTCCACACTCAGTGTGTGTGTGTGTGTGTGTGTGTGTGTGTGTGACTTTGGATCTTGGCTCAGGGTTCCTCACTCCAAAAATAGGAATATTTAAAAAGTAACAGTGACACGTGGTCCTTGAAGAAAAATAAGAAACCAATTCATTAGGCTGAGATCAATAGAAAGTTACAGGAGGTTTGCCAGATGCTGAACACAGAGAGACGCAGACAATGTGGTGTCTGTGTGGATAATCAACAGATGTATTTTAATGAGGCCAGGGACAAGGGTTTTGGAAAGTTCTGTCCTGTACACCGTGGGGTCCCCAGGGTCACCTACAGCAGGGCACACAGTCTGTGCTCCCCCGCAGAAGGAGCAGCCTAAGCCTTCCATCTTGTGCCTGTTGGGCAGCATAGCAGAGAAATACTCTTGAAAGAGTGCCTGACCTGCAGCCAGGCCTGGATCCAGGGACCTGTCCTGCCTGTGGCTAGCTCTGCGGCCTCAGGTAAACTCAGACCTCTCCAGGGCTGTTACGAAGTCATGTCGGCCTGATGTGCATGAACCAAGTTGTCCCAGTGGTACAGACCTGGGAAAACATCAGGTCCTCAGCAAGAGGAAAGGTGCAATGAGTCTAAGATGAGAAGGAGCAAGACTTCCCTAGGTACAGTGCAGGGCCCGTCCTGAACAGAAAAGTCATCTCCAGTCTCTGGCCCTCTGCTCTAGATAAAAGCTTGCTCTAGAGGAGGGGAAAGTTGAGAAGCCTTTTCCTGAGGCATGGGATGGACATGGACAGGTCAGCAGAGTGCTTTTGTCTCTGCCAATGCTTTAGTAACTCCTTCCTTGTTAACATACACACACACACACACACACACACACACACACACACACCTTAGAGCCATGCAGCCGGGAATCAGGAGATAGGAGGAGCCTCCCAGGTCCCCTCAAAGCCTCATAAAGCAAAGCTACATGAGGCCCAGACACTGGTGGGAACACCTGTACTCCAAGCATTCTAGGAAGCTGAGGAGAGAGAATCCCCAAATTCAGTCCAGCTTGGGCAACTTGGCAACCTAGCAAGACCCTGTCTCAAAATAAAAAAAATATATAATGAAGGAGATATATCAGTGTAAAGGCCCTGGGTTCAGCTCCCAGCACCAAACACAAAAAGAGGGCACTTTTCAGAGGCCTTGGGACCTTTGCGGTGACTGCATAAATACCCCTGGGGCTTCTGATGGGGACTCTCTAGTTTATCAGGAGTCTGAGAGCAAGGTCAATTCCTGGGGTCCACTAGACCAAATGCAGACCCAATCTGGGACCATGCAGCTCCAGCTGCAGCCCGCGTTTCTGTCCTCTTCCTGAGCGGAGCACAGGTGGAATGAACCGGGCTGGGCACAGCCTGGGCTGGGCTGAGCAGCCGGTTCCTGGACCCTCACTTCCTTGGCCTCTGCAGTGCACCCCAGCTATTCCTGAGTTGGACTCAGGCTACCTGCCTGAAGGAGTCCACTGGGAACCAGGATGACCTCATCATCCTGCGAAGAAGGCAGTACATGAAAATTGGACGGGATGAGACCTCTGCCAAGAGCAAAGCAGCAGACAGCACTTTGTCCCCTTTACGAACATGATCCAAGCAGATCCTCCTGTTCCAGCTCAGGAGGGCAGGCAGGAAGCAGGCACAGCTCCCCTGATTCAGAGCTAATTGCCCTTAATTGCTTCACAAGGCTGGAATGTGAGTAAGCGTCTAAGACCACAGAAGCTTGGGCCAGTTTGGGGGTGCCCTGGGCAGTGATCAGCAGGCCGGGCTGGCTCCTCCGGAAAGCACCGTGTGACTGGGCCCAGCAGGCAGCACCACAGAGAGCAAGTCTGCAGGCTGGGCGCCCACCCAGCGCCCTGGGCCGTTTGGGGGCAGCCAGGGCAAGATCCTGCTGGATCCCCACTGTGCTCTCCACTGGCCCCAAAGACTCAGCCTCGGCTCAGCTGGCCTCTCCTTCCCTCCCTCTGCTCTGCCCCTGCCAGGCTCTGAGTAGGAGGAAGAATGCCCGGCTCCTTCCTGACAGGCAGTTTCCACCCCCCACTTCATCACGCTGCCTTCCACACTGAGCAAGGCAGAGGCCGAGGCCTCAAAGCATGACTGCCTCAGGCCAAACCCACAGAGCTCGCTGATGACTCCGCGTTTCCCGTGCCTGTGGTCAGAGCTGCTGGGGTGCCTCGGAAGGCAGGATCCCCTGAGCCTGGGCCCCACGGCCACCACAGCTCCTCTTAGGCACTGCGTGGTGCTGGGCTCTCGGATGAAATCTACAGCTGAAGGAGGCCCCAAAAGTTGGCTTCTCATTTGAGTTTTTATTTAATTGACCCATAAAACTTGTACACATTCTAAGATCCTGCTGTCTCTGAGTGGCTCTTTTCTGGTACAGTGCGTGGACGCTTCTGCTCGCCTGTGTGGGCAGCTCTGCCCTCCCAGGTCATCTGACAGAGATTCCCAGGGAAGAGCAGTAGGTACCCTGGTCTGGGCAAATAGGCCAGGTCCTTCCTGAAGGACCGCAGTAGCATGTCTGCAGCCCAAGGAAACACTTCTTGCTGTCATCCCCACTGCTTCCCAGTGTCCCCAGCCCGTGGGCCCACAGGATGTCAACTGAAGGGGCACTGAACTCAGTGCTACGCCTCAGCGTTGTGGAGCTAATCACTCAAGTTCTGCTGGTCCTCGAAGTCCTTCTGAGGTACTTCTGCTATGACTGGGTCACCAACAGAGATCCCCTGTGGCCCAGGCAGGAAGGGTTCTGGAGCAAAGGACCAGAACTGCAGAGGAGCTGGACCTACTTCCTGTCACTATCAGTGGGGAAGGCGACCCGTTGGTGCCCAGAAGGGGTCATTCCAGCTCTGAGCTCAGGAGGCTCCAGCCATCATTGCTTAGCCACACTGCCATGGGCGGGGGGCAGAACAGAGTCCCTCACCTCCTTGTGGGGGAGGGCTCCATGATCCCTTTTAGGGCCAGTGACCTAAAGCCCTCCCATTAGGCAGCACCTCTACGATCTCCACTGCCTCTCCGCAGAGCCAGGCTGGACCAGGCTCTTAGCACAGGGGCTTTGGGGTACACTTAAGATCCAGGCACCAGAGGGCACAGTGCACATGCGCACAGGAGGGTCTCTTCTGGGTCTTTACCTCACTTGTGGAACAAGGGACGCAGCCCATTTCTGCTTATTTTCAAGTGCTGTTGCCAAGTATCAAGCTTTTCCTGGAGTCATTTTTATGCCCACTTCCGGTTCAGAACTCTACCACCATATAGGTCTGCATGCCATGAACACTCGCAGGAGCTTGTGTGGAAAGCGGGCTGAGGACCTTCCCAGGGGTCTCTCCCCACTTCTCCTAGGATGGTGGGTGGCTGAAGACGAGGATTTCATAACATGTGCCACCTTCAACATTTCCTGGCAGAACTGTTTGCCAAAAAATAAAAATAAAAGTAAATAAAGCTTCTTGGCCATTCTAGGTGCATAATACTTCCAGAATCTTCTGTATGGTGGAGGTGCCCAGCAATTTCCGGGTCATGATTGCTCATCACCGCCCAGAAGGCCGGAGAGGCCTGGGGGTAAGTTACTTTACCGGTAGAGGCCTGGCTTTCTCTTTCTTTCTGTTTTTTTCCCCTTTGCCTCCTCGCCAGTCTTGCAGGGGCCTGAGGTAAGAGGCTTGGCGGCCTGGTGACCACACTCTGACTCACCCAACGCTGGATCGCAGTCTCTTTCCCTGTGTGCTGTGCTGCTATTGGTCCCCTGGGTTTCCAGGTAATGCTGAGGGCAGATAGAGAATGTTTGAGAGACTTCCTGTATCTAGGGACTCGCCTGGAAAATTGTCAGCCTGGGGAAGCAGCCTGAGATCCTGCAGGGAGAGGGTCTCAGAGAAGCCCCCATACATGTTCTACCCACAGCCACGAGGAAGGTAGTGTTGTGTGCATAAGCACATGTGTGCACTGGGGAGGGAGCCCAGGACCTCACCCATCAGAGCACACATTCATTCTAGCACTGAGCCACGCCCCAGCCTGCCCCAGGGGCTCCTGAGTGCCCTCCTCCCTCCGCCTGCCTGCCTGGCAAACCCAGTCAGGTTACCTGGGCCCTGGGGTGCTGTGCAGACCCGCCCACCACACAGCCTGCTCTTTCCTTTCTCTGCAACACAGAGGACAGACAGGATTGCTTGTGGGCAGGACAGAGCCATGAGTTCGTCTGCAGCACTCAGTAGTTCAGCTCGTCATTTATTGGATTGAACGCAGCTTTCCCCAAATGTCTAACACAATGTAAGGCAGCTGCTTGTGCTCTGGCAGAGGGAGGTGGTTTTGTGGACGAGCTGAACTCTCAGGCCACTTCCTGCCTTGCAGCTCAGGTGTCTGGGCTTTGCCCTGAGAGCCCTCCCAGCACCAGCGACGTAAGGGAAGCAAAGCGGGGACACTATAGCTGTGGCCTTGGGCATGGCTCAAATGGAAGCATCCCAGACTGCAAGGAGCTGGACAGAGGCTGCAGCAGGGCCTCGCTCCCAGTGTGCTGCGCAGTGCTGGCTGAGGAGGCTGGCTTCTCTCAGCTCCCCCATACCAGCTCCCTGGCCTTCGTCCGCACAGTCCCAGCCTTCTGCAGGAGCTGAACCTGGTGAATTCCTCCGCGTCTCCGCGTTCTGCTCATAACGTGCTTAGTTTCTGCTGAGCACTTTAAAGGCTGTCTGTGCAGATGGGATAGCGCAGGACAGAGCTGTGATTCCGCCTTCCAGCTCCGCTCCCTCGGTTCCTTCCCTACAGTGCGGGTTGAGAGTGGCAGCAGGTCCACCTGCCTGCTCCGGACCTGGGTGCTACTGCAGCTGGCAGGGGCCCCTTCCATCCTCTGAGCAGGCCCACAGGTATCAGGCAGAGGTGGAAACGCTCCTGAGGGTGGACAGGCTGGCAGGTTTGCAGCACCCTGCCTGTCACCCTGCACACCCACAGCAGCAATTTCCAAGTTCGACAATCGTGCACAGGTGGCCTCCCAGCGCCTCCACCCGGCCAGAGCCCGGCTGGCAAAGTGCAGCCTGCATCTGCCAGCTGGTGTGCAGCAGCAGCCCAGACTCGGGCAGAGCCAGCGGGGCCAACAGTGAGTGACCTCCTGTGAGCACATGGGCCTAGGGTGTGCCCCTAAAGGTCCCCAGGATGGGGTATTAAGAGGAGGTGGACCTGGTGGGAGGTCAAAGGTCACTGCCAGGGGGCGGGGCTTCGGCTTCCACTTCCTCCCTTGTCCTGCAAACTGCGGAGAAGTGAAAGAGCCTTACTCCCCCCTGCGACCTGGCCCTGGCCCAGCTCAGCCCAGCACAACAGGGCTGAAGCTCAAGCTGGAGCCCAGCAAACATTTCTCTCTCGTGTTGTGCAACTTATCCTGGGTGTTCTGTGACTGTGGTGGAAAGCTGACCCAGACAGGGCTGCTGCAGTCTGGAAAGTGAGCACAGAGCGAAGGGGGAAATTAAAACTTTAAGCCTGCCAAGAAAGCCCGCCCAGGATGCCTGTCAAGACCACGCAGGCACGTCCTGCAGGCCGAGTAACAATGCCTCATCCCCTGTGCACCCCTGCCTCTACTGCCTTTGCATAGCCGAGGGCCTTGCAGTGTAGCGTAAAGGGTAACAGGACAGCTCTTCCTTTGTATAACCCATGCTTCGTGTAACTGGTGGCCTTGCTACGGAGCCTGGGACGTTCAGAGCCCCTTAGCAACCCATGATGTCACCCATCCCTCCAATCACAGAGCCAGATCTGCCTTGTACCTCCCTGTTTACCCTCACTATAAAATAAGCCCCAATATCCCGCAGGGTGGTGGTGGTGAGTCTTTGGGAGCCATCCCAGGCAAGCCCATCAGTGTAGTAAACTGCACCCTAAACTTCTTCAATGCCATTTGTTCCTGTGTTCAGTCTGCTTTCTGTAACAAGAGGAGAGTGAACTCAGAGGCTCAGCCACCACTGGTGCCGCCTGCCTCCTTCCTTCCCTCTTTCTTCCTTCTTTTCTTTCTTTCCTTCCTTTCTCTCTTTCTTCATTCCTTCCCTCCCTCTTTCCTTTCTTCCTTCCTTCTTTCCTCATATCCTTGAGCTTGATGGCCAAGAGGCTAGCTGCAGAGGCCACTTCCTGGAGCGGGAGCTGGGAGGCTGCGGCAGGAAGGTCCCAGGAGGCTCTGCTGTGGAGGCTGAGGTTGGTGGCTGTGACAGGGAAAGCCTTGAGTGCAAAGCCATCTCTGGGGCCCTGGACATTGTAGTTCCTCAGGGGCAGAGGGAGCCAGCAACAGCACATCACCAGAGGTCGTCCTGAGGCCAACACTGCCTGACTCCATGCCTACTGTCAGAGCCCACTGCTGGTGAGTCACTATAGTGGGCTCTGAGACTGCCCTTGGGCCTTCGATCCAGAGTGAGGGCTGGGCACGGGTGTCCATCCAAAGTCCCCTGTGGGTCCCTCCAAAAAAGTGGGTACCTGGGAGTGTGCGCGTCTCTGCCAGACGCGAAGCTCCAGGGCTGGTGCTGTGCCACACAGGCCAGGGTCCTGCAGAGGACCTGACCTGAAATAGAGCCTGCAATTCTGGAGGCGGCAGGATGGCAGCACCCTGCTGACCTCAGAGCCAGGGCGGGAAGCGCGACAGCTTCGTCCCCTAGGTAGGATCTGGTGGAGCTGGCTTCATGGAACTTTACCCTTGGGAACTCCGCCTCGTAGCCCCTTGTGATCCTGTGGAGCTGGGTGCCACAGAGGCACAGATTGTCCTAAAGAGCTGCGAAAGGATCTCTTGCTTCTCTGAGCCTGGACTCTGGGCAGATGGACAGGAGCAGGTTGAGGTGCGGGTGTCCGCGTCCCACGCGTGGCACTGCTCAGATGCTCTCCAGTGGCTGCTCAGTCCGTGGGCTCTGGAACCCGCTGGGCTTCGCACTGTTTGCAACAGCAGAGTCCCTGCCCATGTTCCGGCAGGAGGCACTCTCAGAGGCCAGGGGTGTGTACTTCCTCCGTCACCACATACTACTGTGAGATGCGGGTGACAGAAATGGGCCATGTGCAGGGTAAGAGGGTGAGAGGGGAGGGACCAGTCAGCCTGGGAGGGCAAAAGCCAACAGTGAGAGCCGTGGGGACAGCTGCCAGCTCGAGAAAAGCCACACAGTGGAAACCTGGGCAGCCACCAGCAGCTGTGACGGTGACCCCAGGAGGGACACCAGGCCTGGGGTGGAGAAGGCGCGAGAGTCACATGGCCCTCAGCACTGCAGTGCCGCCACCATCCCGGCCAGCACAGTGGGCTGGTTGGTTAGACCCGTGTGAAAGTTAGAGGGTGAGGAGAGCGGCAGCAGGAGCCAGCGTGACAGATCTACAGAGCCCAGGACCTCTGCCGCCAAGGCAGACTTCAGACAGCTGGTGGCAGACATTTCCATCCAGTCTTTCTAACCTGGTTAAAAAAAAAAAATTGGACCCCAAATTTAAGGCAGGGTGCTCCCCGAACCTATCCTGAAGTGCAGACAAAAATCGAAGCACAACGGCATAGTTCCCAGGCATTATCTTTGAGTTAGTCTTAAATATGACTCCTTGCAAGGAAGATCATTGTAAGTGTAGGGACAGTGCAATCGACGACCACAATACTCCCAGAGAGCCACTTCCATTGTTTGGGTGTGGGGTTGCACCTAGCCCGAGGAAAAAATAGCAAAGGAAACCAGACAGAATGCACAACATTTCCTTCTCAGTAGTTCTTTTCAAACCATTCAGTATGAAGCCCTGACTGCGGCTCCTGGCTTTGGCTAGGACACCTGTGTTCCCCCACACCAGAATCCCAGCCTTTGAGGGCAGCTGTGAGCAGCCTGGTGCGGAGCCGCCTGGCGTTCAGGGCTCAGCCGACACCCTTCAAGGGTTGCGCTGACCAGGGTGGTTGGGCAGCTGGGAAGAAGAGCTGTTGCTTGGCAAGTCCTCACAGTGCCACCAAGATGGTGAGCCCTCAGAATGTCCCACTGCAGCTCTAGGACCAGTGTGACAGAGGGACCTTTAGAGGAAGCCGGGAAGACGAACCCCCAGAAAGATTAAGTCAGGGTCCAGGCAGGAAAGTCTCCCACTCCGGGCTCCTAGCTAAAAGAACCATGGGCCAGTCTTGGGGAGAGGCTCACCCCCATGCACAGCACGATTCCTGAGAGCCCAAGGGACCTGACTGACGGGTCTGGGCAGGGGGGAAGCTCACGAAGGGCAGGGAGGACGGGCGCGGCTCTGTGCGCAGTCCCAGCTGCGCACAGGGGGGCCCTGCAGACGGGTGTGCAGTGGTTTGGACGCAAGTTTTTCCTTATCCCTTTGTATATGCATCACTCTTTGTTAAAATGGCATCCGGACCCCAGTGCCCAACACCTGTGACATCACTGTCAAGTCAGATTACTACGCTTCCTTTCCTGATAATCTGTGTTCTGTTAGTCTAACTCCCGCGCCCCCTCTGCAGAAGACAAAAGGCTATATAGAGGGAAGTTTATTTCTCCCCAGCTCAGTTTGTATCTAGATGTCACTAAGGCCTCCTACGTCCATAGGTGGGGCTTTTAGTAGGTGACCGAATCACAGCTGACTTGCTGTGGGGAGGCGGGGCCTGTGGGAGGAGGCGGGGCCTGTGGGAGGAGGCGGGGCCTGTGGGAGGAGGCGGGGCCCGGTGGGGGCGAGGCCCGCTGCAGGAGGCTGCCTGTAAGAGCTCACCTCCCTCCCAGCTCCCCCCTTCTCTGCCCGCTGTACCCCATGCAGAGGGCAGCGCTTCTCTGCAGGCCCTTCTGCCTGCAGCCCTGACTTGGAGTCAGCTGACTGTGGCCTGAAATGTGAGCTGAAATAAGCGTCTCTTTCTTTAAGCTGTATGTGTCAGGAGTTGTCTTGGCCGTGAGAAACACGGCAGAGTTTGGAATTACTAGACAAACAGAAACCCGGTGAGCGTGACCGCTGCAGGAAGGCGAGGTGGCGGCCGTTGTTTCCCGAAGGGATGCAGCTCCACCTTCTAAGCCACCTGCCGTCCTGCGGTAGTCTGCGAGCGGTGCCGTAGTGAGGAACCTTGGACTGGGCGCTTTGCCCCTCAGCGCTCCTGGCTGTGGAGGCCGGGGGCCCAAGGCAGAGCTGGTCTCTTTCGCAGGCCAGGACCAGAGTCCCTACGTGCCACTCGCCGGCACCTGCACACCATCCCCGTCGTTACTGTTGGAGGAGAGTCGCTCGCGCTCACTGTAGGCAGACTGGCCTGGAATTCGCTGTGTAGCTGAAGCTGACTTCAAGCCCTTGATCCTCTCCTGAGGGCCGGGGTTACAGAAGGGCACGGCCATGCCCTGTTGGATCAATGACTTCGTGGCTTTCGTTGGCCCTGGTACCAAAATCATAGCAGAATGACTATTTTTAATTCTGATGGCTTTCGCCTCTCAGCTCCCAAGTGGAAAGGTGACTGGGGATTGCAATCTGGCTCTTGGTCACTGAGCACCTGCTTGAAGATTTCAGAAGCACATTTCATAGACTCTGCAACAGTGCTTTACTGACACAGCTGCCTGCATTGTAGGGGAAGAGAGACTGGTGGGGAACAGGGTGCACTTGCTGGACACCTTGGGGAAGCTGGGGTCAGGAGCAGAGAGAGGTTTTTCCCAGTGCTGCTTTAGTATCCTTGACTGATAGATGGACAACTCTTCTTCGTTGCTGCTTTGTGCTTTTGGCTCTAAGGCCACAGACTCTGAGCAGCCACCGTACTTCCGTTGACAGAAGAATATTGATCTCTGTACCTTGCTCATTAGTGTTGTGACCACGTGGTTACTCCATCCTGGCTGTGTCTCCTGGCTGAACAGTGCCCAGAACCCTTGGAAAAGTAGGTCTGTCCTCCCCGGGCAGAGAGAAGAGAAGAACCTCCCAGAAGGGCCATGTGCTTTTTGTCTCCACCCCAAACAAGTCAGTGTTTGCTTTTGACCTACAAGCACAGCTTCGGCCCAGTTACCCTCTCCAGACCTCATCGCTCAAGTTAGAAGTTTCCAGAAAGGAGATGAGGGCTGTCTGGCATGGCATGGGGACACCGGGTCTGTTCCAGCACCTCGCTCGCTCTCCTGCCTACAGCCTGCCCGGCGCCCTCTGCCCTGCTGGCCCACTCCTCTCTCCTCTGTCATCAAAAGCAGCTTTGGTGTGGCAGCCCCATCCAGGAAAGGCCTTCTCCCCACCATGGGAAGAAAGCTCTGGAGAGGAGGGGCCCCAGCCTGGGACACAGGCAAGGCATGGCGGGGCCACATGGGGGGACACTGCTGCATGTGGGGACATGTCATGCCAGGGACACTGCCGCCTGCGAGGAAGCCCTGCTGAGCTGCAGGTGCCGCAGAGGTCGGAGTTGTCTTAGCCAGCATGGCTACTTCTAAGTGTCCCAGATGTCTCCTCTCGTGGCCCTGCCACTTTCTGGAGATGGGGATAGGATTTTGATTTTTTTCTTTTTCGTTTTTTGATGTAGTAGGCAGCCCTGGGTGTTGGGGTGGGGTCAGTCCGCTGTTGCAGAGAGGTGTCTAGGAGAGGGGGGAAGAGAATTGGGGAGCTGCAAAGATACCAGTACAGAGGAGAAAACCCTGGAAACAGGGTCCTCAGCAAGGGGTCAACTCTGACAGCACTACCCCGGGAACCACAGCCCAGCCGCCTGCCCGCTCCCAGCCGGCAGGAAGGAGTGCAGTCTTCCGTGTGTGGTGTGCTCTGGTGCTGGTTTTCAGCAGTTTTCTCTTCTAGTCCGTTTCTCATTCACACAGGGTCAGGGCAGGGTGCCACACTCAGCACCCAGCTCGAGCTGCGCCCACATTCCTGCTCCCCGCCCTGTAGGCCAGCACCCTGATTCCATAGCTCGCTCTGGGCCAGGAGATCTCATGGGCTGAGAAGCTCAGCGGGAAGGATTCCTGATGGATGCAGGGAGTGGACGCAGAGACAAGCCTTGTGTTAGCACGTGGTCACAACGGAAGGGCAGGGTAACGGGGTGGCACCTGTGTCCACAGCCCACTGCCCAGCTCACCCGTGGGACCCACCGGGCCACACACTGCTCGATAGGGGATGCAGGCATCACCATGCATTGTTAGGCGATTCCATCGCTGGGGACACCTTCACAGCACCCGCACGAGCCGAGGCCCTGCAGCCCAGCAGCCGCGCCGGGTCCATAAGCCTCTGCGAGGCCCATGATGCATCAGGAGGTCTGCGAGTGTCTCAGCCTGGTTGTAGACCACACTCCCACAGTGTATGAGGTGGGATCAAAGGGTGCGATGTGGAATCCAGAGAAAAATTAAACGTTACAGTAAAAGAAACTTTGCCACACATGCCCCTCCTGCTCTGAACGTCCCGGTCCCGTGGCCCTGGCTGCTCTGCAGCAGCTCTAAAAGTGTTCTTCCGCAATGTCCTTAGTCACACTGTCTTCTGACCTCAGAGGCTGTAAGAGGTGGCCTTCCCTGCGCGGTGCGACAGTGAGCTGCCTCTAGCCTGTCACCGCAGTGAGAGGACATGCATAGCTGTGGCGCCTCCCGGGAAGCATGTCTCTGACTCTCAGCGCTTCCTCAATGGGAGCTAGGAGTCAGAACAGCGGCAGTGACAGCTGCAGGGCTGTTGTGGAGCTGGAGCCGCTGTGTACGCAGCACCTGTGTGTTTACTTTGCCTGGGATGTTGCCCTCTGGAGATCAGCTACGTGATACAGACGGGCCATTTCTGTAAGCGAATTCAGCATTGGCAGAGCCTGGTATGTGGAGAGTCCCAGAACCAGTTTCCTGTCTAGCAAGAGGCGCCTCTGTATGCACACAGGCAAGCGTACACGCGCGTGCGCGCGCACGCGCGCACACACACACACACACGCACTGTGCAGGTGCACGTATGTGTAAGGTAAGTGCTTTGAAGAAAAGCTGACCAAGGCAAACAGTGAGGGTGAGCAGCTTGCCCGAGAGTGACCCGGGTGGGCCCTGGCAGTGGTGCTCGGACCCCGTGTGCGTGAGGGCGTGAGGAGCATTCGCACGCAGCCCCGGCTGCGGCGCCGGAATCGGCCCTGCTGTGCACAGCCCTGCATGGGACAGCGCATGGTGCCTTTCGCTGGTACAAAGGGACGTCACAGTCACAGTCACCGCGACACCACCCACACCCTGCTCCTTGAGGAGCCTGGTCTCCGCGGCCAGGGGTGCTTGCTTCCTCAAGCCCACAGTAAAATCCCTGTGCTTTCGTTTGCCCTCTGACAACAGCCACGTCCTCAGCAAGCTCGGTGCGTACAGTGCGAGGGATTGACTGGATACGAGTTCTCTTCAGCTTGGTTCTGTCAGTGTCAGCTTTAAAACTGAAAAACTTACAATGTGTTTTTACTCCTCTTCTGCCTAAAATGTATCCTCTGAATCCAGATAAAGCTCCAAGTTCCCCAAACTTCCTCAAAGTTAAAATTTGATTTGAAAAATTCCCGGTAGGGCATGTGTGAACCCCGGCACACACACAAAGATGAACAAAAACACTTTCTGGCTTCCGCTGTGACCGTCGCGGCGCTTGCTCAGCGCACCTGCTGCGCATCCGGTGGCTCCGGACTTCTCAGCCCTCTCTGTGTTCCGCCTGAGGGGGAGCAGCCCGGCCAAAGCCTGTGGGAGAGTGTCCACAAGCCCAAAGGGAGCAGGGACAGCAGGGACATCACCAGACACACCAGACTTTGAAAGAAGTCATCAATCCCACAGAGCCCCCATGCTGCAAGGCTGAGGCAGGAAGACTGGGAATTTCAACCAAACCTGCGCAAATGAGCAAGATTGGCTTGTCTCAGAAAAATACCAGAAAGGGTGGGGAAGTAGCTCAGTGTCGAGGCCCTGGATTCAATCCCTAGTACAAAAAATTCTCACTCGCACCCACGCTTATGCTTTCTTACTTCCCATCCACCCAACTACCAACGTCTTCATATAATGGCCAAGTCTTAATGTCAGACAGATGCAGCCAATGTCAAGGAACTGGATTTTGAATAGACAGTAAAAGTGAATAACCATAAATTGGACCAAAAGTGAGTTATCAACTAATCTGATCAAGAGGGAAAAGAGAAAACCTACTATGTTGTACAGATTATTACGTTTTATGATGAATCCTGAAGCATGTCATTGTGGGGAGAACCCTAAATTAACTATTAAAGAGCTGTAATCTTTTCTTCTTTCTTAAGTTTACATCAGTGGTTGATGTCTTCATCAAGGCATCTTTGGGTCAGAAGGAGTTAGGGTAATCCCCAGGAGCTAAGGGCCGTTCCCCAGCTTGGTGTGTCTTGTACAAAGAGCCCACTGGCCTGTTTGGCAAGGTGCACTGCATGTGCTGCACGGGAGCCTCGCTCACTACAGGCCACTGCACAGAACCGTGGCTCTCTGTTCCGTGGGGCGCTGTGGCACTGCACATCAGAGGGATGCAGATAAAGGCAGTCAACAGGCTGGAGTCTCCCTGCCCCTTCCTGGTTCTGGATGCTGTGGTGTGCGTACCGTGAGCGCTTCCTGGCTCAGCCGCTATTCCCTCAACCACCTCATTGTAGGGCCATGACTCAGTCAGACCAAGGAGCGCCCACGCATTACGGGTATAGTGTGAAGAATTGAACAGGGAAACACTGTGCATCTAATTCTGTCTCTTTCTGGTGGTGGCCTAAGTTCAGTGTCCCTGGGCCTATGTGAATGAATAGTGGATGTCCTAGAGCTGGGTAGGAAGGTTGGGCACACACAGGCGAGGACGGTGTGTTCCAGATGCAGCCCTGGATGCTGAGGAGGGACTGAAGGGGAAGCCAGCAAACGCAGACTGTGCTCCCCAACAGGCAGCGGGTGGGGTGGCTAGCGGCAGGGAAGTGCGCAGCTTGTCACAGCAGTTCCGCCTTACAGCGTTCCTCCAGGCTAAGGCAGGAAGACTGTGAATTTCATCTAACCCTGCACATATTGGCAAGACAGACCCTGTCTCAGAAAAATACCAGAAAGGATGGGGATGTAGCTCAGTGTCGAGGCGCTGGATTCAATCCCTAGTACAAAAAGTCTCACTCACATCTGCATCTATGCTTTCTTGGTGACCACATGTGCAAGGCCCTGGGTGCTAACCCCAACACCACCAAAAAAGTTTTTAAATGCTTACTATTAGAAAAGGCCCAGGCTGGGGAGGTAGCTCAAGGGCATAAGTGCCTGCCTGGCAAGCGCAAGGTCCTGAGTTCAATCCCCAGTACCACAAAAAAA
>NW_004524628.1:10916418-10950567 GCF_000260255.1 Octodon degus
TTGGCTCATGAGTCAGCTTGTCGGACACGCCCCACAACACGCAGGAGAGCGCCAACGGCAGCATGTCAGAGGCTGTATCACGCACATCTTGTCGGATTCCGAGCAGCAACACAAAATCCACACAGCACTGCTCAAGGAATGGAGAAAACAGCCACGGCAAACAGACACACAGTGGCGAGGTGGCAGTGAGGTGGCAGCCTCGGCCTGCGGCTCAGCTCTGCCAGCTCTCTGGACTCTAGCATGTTTGAATCCAACAAGCAAGCTGGCATGACACTGATTTTAGGGTCTGGCTCGCCGGGTGCCACTCATCACACCTCCCTTCCCTCAGCGAAGATCGCGCCAGCCTGCCAGAGCAGCCCCCGTGAGCCTCGGCCCCCACCTTCGCCCGTGCTCTGCGCTAGAAACCGGCCCAGCACCCGCGACTTCCTTCTCAGCGCAGGCTTCTCGGGCTGTGCTTTCGTCCCAGCTGGGATGAGTCACCTTGTGTAAACACAGTCCCTGCGTCACCATCGGCTCGCCTTTGCCCCCGGGAATCTGGAAATTCTGTCACGCAGAAAAGTCTCAAGCGCTGCATTCTCACCCCCTTCCGATGTTTATTTTACAATTTTTCTTCTCTCCCTCTCTCTTTCAAAATATTGTTTCCCATGAGCAGACCCGCTCCCCGCACGAGGGTGACGGCAGGGCCGAGTGTGCCCTGCTCGCTCGGCGGCGTCTTTTGGGTCCTGCTCTGTCCCTGCAGCCTCTGCTTTGCCGGCCCTGTGGGACTGGGTGCTGGTGGGAACGGGGTCTGGAGCCACCTGGGCTCTGCTGGCACCCGTACGCGCTGAGGCATGCGGGGTGTCCCTCCCGGGCTGGACGCTTCGTGGACAGAGTGAGGAGCCAGCGCGGCTGGCATCTGAGCCTGGCACAGCAGACACAGGCTGGGGCGGCCAGTAGGGGAGAGGAGGACACTTAGGGCCTTACCTCGGTGTCGCTGTCGCAGCCCTATCTTCTCCCTGCAGCTGGCCAGGGATGGCAGCTGCCACACACCGGCCTCCTGGCTCCCCTTCTCTGGTGGAAGAGCTATAAATAATGCACCTCCTGAACGCAGGGCCTGGAGATAAGAGCCCAGCATCGGCTCCCGCAAGCCTTTTAAGGTGTCCGAATATAGGGAGCGTGGGCCTCATGGGAAGGGGCTGTCGCATGCCCCTTGTCCCCATGTGGCCCGCCTGCTTCAAGGACAGCCCAGCAAGCCAAAGAACAGTCAAGAGGAAAGCCACAGGTGCCAGGAATGGTCCTGCCCTGCCAGACGGTGGCACAGCCTCTAGGAGGGTAGCCCACTGGTCGCCCAGTGGGCTGGGAGCCCTCAAGGAGCCCTGGGCAGTGGGCACAGGGTGGGGGCAGCTGTCAGTCCCCCCCACCTCGCACCTCCCTGGTGCACAGGGTGGGGGGGGCCAAGCAGGGTTAGGAGGCTCCAGGGCCTACTTGGTGACCACAGCTGTAGGCTCGGAAGGCGCTGTAGGACACCCTTGCCTGGTCATGGGTACACGGCTTCCCCAACCTGGGGCAGCCACAAGGCCTCTTCGGCCCCTGAGTGTGTGTCTGGAGTAAGCTTGTCCTCCCAGCCCCTCCCACACCGCAGGAACAGCTCTTGCCCAGTACGTAAGGGACTTGAGTATGCACAGATCTCGGTGAATGCAGGAGTCATGGAGTCAGGTCTCTGTGGATAATGGGGAGGACGGTACTCAGCCCAGGTCAATGCATAGCGTGTAGAGACAGTTAGCTTAATGCATGCCCCACCGGTAGCAGGAAAGGGCATGGAATTTGGAAAACAAGTATGCTAGGTATTCACTTTAACGCCTTTTATTATTCACTTTATTACCTTTTATTTATTCAATTTTTTATTTATGTACTTGGTATAGGGTCTTACTGTACAGCTCAGACTTGTAGTGATCCTCCTGTTTCCAGCCTTCCCAGCACTGAGATTACAGGCATGCGCTACCACGCCTGGACTTGGTTGCCTGCTCAGCGCACCTGAGGGCTGTGGGCCAGTGTGGCATTGGGGACCAGGGATTGAACCTCAGTCCCTGTGCTTGCCAAAGCAGGCTATTTATTGACTTTTAATTAATCACTTCAGCGGCACACAGATCAGCAGAATTGTTTAGAGGAGTAAGAGGTTTCCATTTAGTTAGTGGCAGTAAAATAGGTTAAATAAATCTGTGCGTCCCGGTTAGCAGGAACTTGGGGGTGAGTGGGGGTGCTGTACTCATGGGTGGTTTGATGCCCTGATGAGTTTGTAGCTAACTACATCTGAGGAGGTGGGGCTCAGTGGGGAGGTCACTGGGGTGTGACCTGGAGGAGCTGGGAAGGGCTGTCAGATATTTTGTCCCAGCGATGAGAAAAGTGATTAGGACACCCTCCGGTATCCAGTGACACTGGACTTGGAATTTCTATCCACCCATCCATCCTTCTGTCCATCTGTCCATCTGTCCATCTGTCCATCCAGCCTTATAGATTGTCTCTGAGGTGGCAGGTGCTGTGGTTTACAGTCCCGGGTCCCAGGTCCACCGCACACTCATAGCACTGGAAGGAAACAAACAAACAGCAACAGCAGACCTTGCTTCTGGCCAGTTTGGGAGAGATTTCCAGATGAGATCCATGACTAGCACTTCGCCCCTGAGCCCCGTTTGACCTTTAAGCAGTCTTGTTTTAGGGTTAACTGTTCTTTAGCGTTGAACAGAATTAGAAGTTTGGGTCCAGGACAGGTTGGATGAAGCCAGAGCAGCTGTCCAGGCCCACAGCCCTGACTTCCCAGTCCGGCTTTAGCCTGTGCTCAGCACGTGGGCATGTTGAGGACTCATGGATCCAAGTGGTGACAGTGTCCCAGGAGCATAGCCACACAGCTGTTGCTGGGAGGACTTGTGTTTACTTTCTGTGATCACATTGGAGTTCCTGCTGGCACCCAGCTGGTAACCCAGCCCCGGCCAGGCCCGGTCAAGTGCTGATGGAGGGCTTCTAAAATTACGGTGAGAGGGTGGCTTGGTTCTGATCCCCTAGCACTATGCGGAGTATTTAGGAGAGGAGCTGGAACTGGGCCCTGCAGGTGACCAGTAGGGTGAGTGGTGTCTACACAGGAGCTTTCTGAACTCAGCGGCTGGACACCCCTGCTCTTGTCGGCTGCCGAAACCCACCACAAGGGATACTGTCGGAGCTCTGGGAAATGGGACAGCATGGAAAACCGAAGCCATGGAGAAAATGTCGAATTGGATCCATAAAGATTCAACAGCCTCCAGTGTCATAGATGCTCAGGGTCCAAATAGACCTACTGTGGCTTGACAATATCGGAGGTTAAGAATACACTTATTACACTCAATCTGTTGGACACCAAGGCTTGGCAACGTGGTGGAGAACTGGCTGTTTCTGTGGATAGAATCTGTCCACAAAGGTTGTGCTGGTAATTTAACCCTCAGAGCACCAGGGTTGGGAGGCAGGATGTGGAAGAGTGGCCGATTAGGAATGGGGTAAAGGCATCACTGAGGGGCTGGGGCGGTTCTGGCTCGAGTGGGTGTCTGACCCATCTGTCCTTGTCTTCTTGCATGGCCCTCTTGCCCTTCTGCCCTGTTTACCACGCAGCGAGAAAGCCCTGACCAGCCCTTGGCCCTGGACCTACCAAATTCTAGTACCATGAGCAAATAAACTACTACATGTGACTCACCAGCCTGCAGTTTTCTGGGGTAAGGCAGGTGGCGGCCTCGCAGTCGCGTGCCCGGGTGGGAGCTGAGCTTGCTGCCACTCCCTGGCACCACGCTAGAGCACCCCGCTCCATCTCTGTGGCCTGGGAGCAGCTGAACGCTTGAAGCATGTTTTCTGTGGGTTGTATTCACATCCTTGTAAAGCTTTTAAAAAGCCTGCATTGGCTCCTAACCACAGGCAGGGATCTGCACAGGGTTAAGGCACCTTCCGGGCTGTAGGGCGCCCAGCTATTTTGACAGCCTTGTGCTGGGTGCTTCTGTGGTGGGAGGCTGGATGAGGCTAATGTCTGGGCAGGGGGCTGAGTAAAGCAGGTCACCCTCTGTGGTGTGGGCGAGTCTCCCCTAAACAAGAGCTTGAGTAGGCCCCAGTCTGAGCAAGGTCTTGCCAGCCCCAAGGGAGAGAGAATTCGCTTTGAAATATCCACCAGTTCTTCTTGGTTTTGTAGCAGCAACGTGTTCGCCTTTAAACTTGAACTGGACATTGGTGCTGTCGGCCTGAAGGTCTTCAAACCAACTGATGCAAAAATCACAAATTTCACTCCCTCTCCTTTGCTTCTCTCTACCTCCTACTGGTTCTATTTTTCTGAAAAATCCAGGTGAACTTTGACAAACAAGCAGATTAGTAATATGTGCTAAAATTTAAAATAAGCATATCATTTGATGTGGAAATTCCTTATCTAGAACTCTGTTCTAAGAAGACATTTTTTAACTATACAAACAGAAAAACAAAATGTTTAGTAAATAGGTCCAGAGAGGTCACCTGTGGGTGATGGGAGATGGATGGATTTAGTTCTATGTCTCATAATTTTCTGGATTGTTATGTTTTATAATGAATGTATAATTTTCTTTTTTTTAAATATGTTTTTAAATTTATGTGTGTGTGTGTGTGTGTGTGTGTGTGTGTGTGGCCAGCTCAGCCCACCAGGGGGCGGGGCCGGCTGGCATGTGGTGCTGGGGGATTGAACCGCTGTCTCTGTGCTTTGTTAAGCTTGTTCTAAGTAGGTGCTTTAGACCACTGAGCCATCTCACCAGGCCCAATGTATAATTTTCAATCAGAAAGAAAGTTACTTTTTTTTTTTTTTTAGAACTGGGATTGAACTCAGGCCCTTGTGCTTCCTAGGCAAGCACTTATTGTACTGAACTATCTCCCTAGCCCCAGAAAGCTATTTTTAAAATAAATTTTCACAGAGGTCCAGGGGCTGGGCCGGGACTTGGCCTTGGCCCCGGCCCTCTGTGGCTCTCTCACCCGAGGCCCAGGCCTCAGCCGCAAGCAAAGACACGAGGACTGGGCGCTAGCAACTTGTGGAACTCCCTGCTGGGAACTGGGGCAGCCTTCCAGGCTCCCCGCTGTCTCGCTCGTTTTCCTGCACTGGGACTCGGTGCCAACAGCAACGAACTGAAGAAGGAGAGGTTCATTTGGGGTACCATCTTCACTCGTGCTCAGCCAGTTTCAAAGCAGGGAGGCCTGGTGGAAGGCCCGGAGGAAGAGCAGCGCTTACAGCATGGCAGGCAGGGAGCGGAGTGAGAACAGGAGGGGTTGGTGGGGAGAGAAACCTTTCCGGCCACATCCCAGGGGCCCTCAGTCAGCCCCACCTCCGCACAGCAAGCCAGCTGCAAACCACCATAATCCAGTCTGTTCTAGAAGCCCCAACTGTGGGTGCGTGAGGCTGTTGGGGTCACCTCGGCCTAAATCATAGCACCTCCACCAGCTTGTGGAGCGTTCTCACTGCCTCTTCGGCACACCACCATGTCAAACAGTGAAGACAGTGACCAAAGTACCGCCATCCACGTGGGGTCTTGGCTTCCAGCCCGACTTCTGTTTCAGCAGCAGAGCCAGGTCGGCCTCCTCCTGACCTCAGCCTCACGCAGGCGCAGGCGCAGTCTCTAACTTCCGCTTCATCATCCCTGTGCAAGAGGCAAATGTGCACCTCTTACCCACTGGTCATGGGGGCTCAGCTTGTCTATGTCTTCCGCCTGCGGCATCTTTTGATGCTGTGCTGCTTCCCAGGGTTCTTACCATTTGTATAGAGTAGGAGAGGCTGAGCAGCCCCAAATCCAGAAGCCTACAAAGCCAAAGCTTCTCGAAGGCTGAGATGCCCCCGCAAGTGGGAAGACGGTGCCTGCCCTCACCTGGTGGGTGACCATTAAGCACAGGTGCATTGAAAATGCTGTGTAACGAATGGACGCCTGCGAGACCCAAATGAATCTATGTTTTGACGTGGGCCCCATCCTCAAGATATCTCCTGTCCAGCCAAGTAGCCCCCAGCCAGGAATCACTGAACCCCACAACCCTGCAGAGCCTGTCACGTCAGAGACAGAGGACAAGGTGCACGCCAGTGCTGTCTTGCCTTTACCTAATGCTGCCGATTCTGCTCTTGAGGGAGGGCAGCACTTCAGGGCCGCTCTGAAGTCAGCCATTGTCGTCACCAGGACCCTCGGGGGAAAGTGCTGCTGTGTCCTGCCTTCATGCACAACCTCCATCACCATCCCCAGGGGCATGGGTCACATTACAACAGTGGCACCCAGAACTCCCCAAGCAGGAAGCGCCCCACGATTTGTGGATGGTGACACTGGAGTAGTGGCACTGCTTCGGAGACTGAGCCTCCAGCAGGGCATCCTGGGATGGACTGGGCATGCCGAGGCCACAGTGGGGACCCTCAGGGAGCCTGAGAGGCTGGTCCTGGTCACGGGGCACAAGGACATGCTTCAGAACTTCAGCAGCCTAGAGCAAGTGTTGCTGTGTGCACGTGCGCAGGCTGATGGCTGCGTCATCGTGAGGAAGCAGCATACGACTACAGTGGCTCGGTGCAGTCCCGGGCGTGGGAGCTCCACCCGGGAGGGCTGTCTCCAGCACGGCACAGAGGACGCAGAGAAGAGAGGCTGCTTCTGTCCCTTCAGAGAAGCCCCAGTCTTTGTTGTCACCTTGGGCGCCATCTCCTGGCTTCCAGCGCAGGCCCCCCAGCCTCCCGATGGAACTTGCAGGGGACACCACACTGAACCCCAGGCCCTCAGCCGCATCCCTTGGCCCTGAGTGCGCAGACGGCCCCTCTGCTCCCCACCCGCCTCCACGCACGGCCGTCATAAGCCACTCTGCGATTCCTAGGTATCTGCGAGGCTCGTTTTCTCTTTCTCTAGCGAGCTCTGGCTGATGCAGCTTGAACAACGTGCCCCGCCTTTTCTCACCATGGCGCTGTCATCGGCTCCTGTCTTGAAGAGAGGAGTGATTTCTGATTCCGTTTTCCTGCAGAGCACTCTGTGCAGCCTCTGGTAGTCCTGGTCATCCCAGAGCTGAGTGTGTGGGAGAGTGGGGCTTCCGCTGTTAGCACCCAGAAGAACCTGCTCCTCCGCCTCCCTCTTCCCTCCTCCTCCTCTTTCCTCAGCTCCTGAGAGATGTAGGCCATTCCACCAGGACTAGAGAAACCAGGTTCAGGAAGCATGCAGTCCTCCTAAAGAAATGGAATCGAGTACTGATGGGTAATGCCAAGGACCAGAGGCCACACAAGAAGTCACCTGCCCTGCTCCCCTCCTCCCTCTGCTTCCTCTCCTCCTCCTCCCTCTGCTTCCTTCTCCTCCTCCTGTGTTCCTTCATCTTCACTTCTCACTAGCTACTGTGTTGTGTTTGCGTAGAGAGCAGGCATGAGATGCAGGCTGGGTGAAGCTAGCTGTCAGGACTTTCAGGAAACAGAGATGGCTATTCCGTTGCCATTCAACTATCGTAGGTGCATGAATTCAGCAAAGTAATCCAATATAGTCCAGTAGTCCATAATAGTAGTGGGTTATCCGCAGGACTGGCGATGTCAGAAGTTGTTGACTTGAGCCTTTTATAGCTCAGCATATTAATATAAATGAGGGACCATTTTGTAGTGAAAAATATCTGTTTATACAAAATAGGATAGATGTACAACTACTTTCTCTTAGTTCAGTGAGAAGAAAGATTTGTACTAATAGTGTTTAGATAAGATATCATGTCTGCATCTTGCACTATGAATAACTACTACAAAGACAACAATGTGCAATGTAGTAATTATTGCAACTGTCCTCCTAACTTGTTTTAAAACTGTCTCATTGCTACTTCTTTCTCAGCAAAATTAATATTAAAAAACAAAGGAAACAAATGCCAACCCCGAAGCATTGCCCTGAGCAGTTTGCAGGTGAATCCTGAGGCGAAGGCCACTCTGGCAGCGTCCCTGTCCCATCAGCTCTGGATGCCATACTAACCTGGCTGTCCAACCAGTTGCCACCCTGCCCTGGCCTTCTGCTAGAGGACAAAGGTCCTGCTGCGATGACTAAGGTGAACCCATCTGGGCTTAGCCTGGGCCCTAATGGCCCGTGAAATTCCTCTCTCAAGACCAGAATAACTGTACTAAGAGCTACCCTTTGAAGTCCCTCTTGGGATGGAGTGGGGCCCACTGGGTTCAGAGATGTCTGGGAGGGAGCAGAGAGTGGTGCGTCTGCACACGTGTGCATGCATGTGTGCACATGTATGTATCTTTTTGCTTAGTACCCAAGACCAGGTGGGAACCCTTTCCCAGGTGTGCGGTCAGGCACAGGAAAAGAGACACATGGGCTGAGAGCACGTTGTTCCACAGCCCTGGCAGCCTGTGACCCTGCGGGGCATTGCCAGGGAGCCCCAGAGCCTCTGTCCTCTGGCAGAGCTGAGCTGCGGGAGCACCTGGCCTCAGTGACCGGGAAGGCTGCACCAGGCCCCAGGCTCCTGCACACCAGCGCCCCACCTGTGCTTGGGCCAGGTGCTAGGAGGGTGCAGCTAGGTTGTGCGTAGGGGCTCAGGCTCCACGGCGTGCTTCAGGGCGTTCTCAAGTTCCGCAGATACGTGCCTTCCCCTTTCTGATTAGGCTTTTCTTTCCTTTATCTTTTAAAAATATTTTGCCATTTCTGGGAGAGGCATTTCCTCCCTCCATAGGCAAAGCCAGACTCCAGTAAGCGACCTTCCTGCCTCAGCCCCCGAGTGCTAGGATTACGGGTGGGCAGCTCCATACCCGGCTCTGGGCTTTTCATTTTCTGCAAAAACACCAGGAAAAAGGAAAACAGGAGTCAACACTCTTAGGACACAGATCCACGCATCTGCACAAGAAGAGAGTTAAATCTGAGGCATGCTAGAAGAAACAGAGAGAGGTGGAAAGGAGACAAATTTTAAAATTGAACTTCTAAGAAAATGGCGGATTCCAGGCGCAGTCACCAGGGTTGCTCAACTTCTTCCCACTAGGCCTCTTCTTTCCAAGCTTCTCACACTTAAGTTCCCGGAATCTTAAAGGCACAGGAAGTCAAGTCGGCAGGCCCACCCTTTTCTTCGGCCAGCATATGTTCTCATATACGCTTGCAGATGTCCCAGTGAGTTTACAGCCCACTCACTGGGTGCTGCATCTCCAAGCACACACAGGGGTCTGCGTCTAACCCAGTCTGCTCAAGGGGACCTGGCAGACACTAGAACAACAGCCTAGATCTCCTAGCTCAAGAGCAGACTTTCGGGCCCACCTGCTCCCTGGGCAGGACCCTTCAGACCCAGGGGAGCCACAAATTGAATTCTTCATTTTTCCTTTGGGTGCTGGACTGTGCACGTGCTGAGCCTGCGAGGCACACCTGCAGCCAGCAAGGCCAGTTTCTGCAGCCTGTGAGCCTCACCTTTCACATGTGTGCAGTGCGATTTCGATATTCCCAGGCAGAGGTAGGGTGGAGCTTCTGAGTACCCAGCATCACCAAAAGGAGTGGCTGCCATCAGCTGCCCCAGGAGGGCACTGACCATTTGAATTTACTGCAGGACCAGTTTGGCTCAGGACTGGAAGGGGTGGAATTTGTTTGCATTAAGAAGCTGGCTGGGGTCTCAGCTTTTTGTGTGTGTGGCTGGCTTAGCCCACCCTGGGGTGGGGCTGGTGTGTCATGTGGTGACAGGATTGAACTGAGGTTCCTGGGTTTGCCTAAGCTTCCCTAAGCAGGTGCTTTAGACTGCTGAGCTATCTCGCAGGCCCAGTCTAAGCTTTTGAAGCCACAGACAGAGCTGGCAAACCGACTGAGATACCACAGTGCAGAAGCCCCTGTGGGGACAGGGGCCTGGAGCTGGGCAAAAGCATGGAATGGAGAGTCTGCGCTGCAGGCAAGTGGGTGGGCTGCAGGCCCTGGGGAGGCCTCGGAGCCCGGAGAAAGCGCTGCCTCCACTGTGCTGGCGAGGAGGCTTCGGGGCCACTCACCAGCTGAGCTTGTAAGCTGGAGACAGGAAGAGAGACGTGCAGTGTATATATAATTCACTCAGGCACTTTTTAGTGGTCCTGAAGCCGGAATCTCACATTGCACACTTTTGAACCCGAGGGAACGGAACTGCCTTTTTTATCATGTTTGGTGTCTGCTGCGGAGGCACTTGAACTTTGGAGATGATGGAGGTTTGTTTACCCTTAGCAGAAGACGATTTCCTGCTTGAAGGCCGGGGAGGAAGAACGCCTTCCAAGGGGCTTACTCGAATCTCTTAAAAGTGTTTTTGGACATGAGGAAAGCAACCATTGGCTGCATTAAGTGCAAAAGCTGGAGATACATCCGGGTTATATTTCACCTAAAGTACACGTGGAATTCAGCTGTCACAGGAAAGCTAGGAGCAGACCAGGAAGGGGGGAGTTGGCTTTGCTGAACTAAAATTGTTGGAAAAGTCAAAGGTGACATTTTTGACAAAATCAAGATGTGTCCCTAGTCATCAGCCTCCCCTGCTAATGACCTCTTACCTGAAGGACTGAGGCTCGTCTCACCTCAATCCCTGGAAATTTGTGGAAGGTTCTGGCAGCACAGGCTGACCCGTGAGGCTCTCCGCAGGCATCAGGCGTCCTCTCTAGGGATGGAGGAAGCTTTATTACTTGCGCTGGTAAGAGAACCCAGGAGTCTTCTGCAAGGGGAAAATGTTCTCCCTTGGCAAAGGAGGCACGGGGATTTCATTTTGTTCTCCATAAAAGAAAGCGCCGGAGGGCAGCACACCCGTGTACACGCCGCTGAGCATGTGCATGTCTGGGTGTGCTCAGTCTAAGCTCATAGAGCATGACCTGGGCCTACTCTGCTCCAGGTCACAGGGCATGAGTTCAAAAGTGAAGATGGTGGGCACACATTTCTGGACCTGTGCAGGTCAGGCCTCAAGCCTGCAGACCCACGTCCCGCTAACGGCCTGTCTCAGCGGCTAGCATGCCTTCTCCATTCCTCCTCCAATCTGCCCTGCTGTGTACCCTCTGCTGATGCACAGCTGACTGCATTAGTCCCCTTCCCAGGCCCCAGAAGGCTTCGGGGAGTGACCTTGGCATTCAGGGTCCCATAAGGTCTCAGAGGCTCCAGAGCCGGGATGTTCAACAGAGGCACAAGGAAGCGAGGCCCATGGTGAGGGTAAGGGGAGGCGACAGGTGATGGTCACAGGGGCTGAAGGTGTGGGTGTGGGTCAGAAGGTTGGCAAGTGGGTGCAAGAATGCAAGGGTGGGAGGAAGGATGTGGGGTGGGAGGGAGGAGGGCAGGAGAGGCAGAGGGCAGAGGGAAGGAAGGCCCAAGATGCTCCAGGGCACCTCCCAACTGAGAAGAGACCCAGACCTGGAGCGGAAATGCGCTTCTGTCTCCAACAGAGGCTGGGCAGGCCATGGGGCTGCTCCTCAAGGGAAGGCACGAAGGACTGTGTGGTTGCGGCCAGGTGAGGCGCCAGGGGAGTCGTCCAGGGCCTCCATGTCCTAGGAAAGAACTGCACAAGACACATAGAAAAGGCAGCAAAGGTGCACGTTTATTGAAGGTGGGAAGGAGCTTTCTCCATGGGGCAGAGCAGGTGGCAAATGGACTCACAGATGAGGTGGGATCCAGCGGGGGGATCTGAAACTCAGGGGTTGAGGGTGTCCCACCAAAACCTCGCTTGGCCTGGTGCCAGATTTAGACTGTCCTATGGACAGACTGGTGGGTCTTTCCCCCGCCAGGGTAAATGAAAAGCTGAGAGCAGCCCTCTTCTGACAGGGCCTGCGCTGGGCGACTGACTGGCCACTCTCTGGCTGGTTCCATGTCCAAAGCTCAGCGGCCCAGGCTTCACTTGGGGTCCTGGGTTCTGCGCATGCCCTTTTATGACCTTTCACACCTTCCACCCAGCTAGGGATCAGGTTTGGCCCAGTCCTAAGTACCTACCTCAGAGTGAGCAGCCTTTCCAAGCACATGGTGGGGACCAAACCCACCTTTGTCAACTTCCCCAGCAGCACCTGTGTCCTGGTCCACCCAGCTCAGACACAGAGACGCCTCCCTCCAGCTCTGGGGAGCAAAGCCCAACACCAAGGTGTGAGTGTGTGCAGTGTCTGCAAGGGCCCCTTCCTGGCATGGAGGGGGCACTGCTTCTCTGCCACATGCAGGTCTGAGAGCTCTGTGCAGGCAAAACCAAAACCAGCTCGGTTTCTCCTGGGAAGCTGCCATTGACCACATGCCCTGTGGGCAGGAAGTGGGGTGGGAGGTCAGTTGATAAAAGCTAAACAAACAGCAACTGCTATTTTTATTTTCTTTAAGATCCACTTCTTCCAAGAAGGGGAACCAGCCAGAGGCTGGGAACGTGAGCAGAGGAGACAGAGGGCTTCTGCTGGGTTCCCGGGTCCAGAATGGAAAAGCAGGACAAGGACAGGGCAGAGGTAGATGCCCAGAAGCAAGCCACTGTCTGCACCCTGCTGAGCGTGGCACTCCTCTGTTCATCCTTCTAGAGACCTCCAGGCTGCTCCACCTGCTCTCCATGGAGCACGTCAGGCACAGGGACAAGGTGATGAGGAAACTGCTTCTCCTGTCTGCCCTCCTGTCTGCACACGGCTGCGCACAGCTTGCATGACAAAGAAGGGCGTGACCACCCGAGTGTTCTTTCTGTAGATAAGTGTCCTCCTCACTCCATAAGGGTCCCTGGGGGCCTGATCCTAAATGCCTTTGGCCTAAGGAATTCTGGTGGAGATTCCAGAAGTAGCGTGCATATCCGAAAGGAATGCGAGCCCTGGACGGCAGCATCCCTGGAAAAGCCAAAGGGACAAACAAAAGCAGAGCAGGAATGTGTGCGGCTTCCTCTCCTCATCGTCTTCTTCATAAACTGAGACATTTACGGAAAGTCAGCTTTTCTGAGTAAGCTGTTCTCAGTGACATTCCAGAAGTAAGATGCTCAAGGTCTGTTCTGCTGGAATTGAAAAGAAAAATGTAGAGGGGAGGAGGACGGGGGAAGCCAGCGGTGCAGCAAAGGCCGCTGGATGTAACCGGAATCAAAGAGCTCAGGTTCCCCCTAGGCTGGTGTGTCTGTCTCACTTCCTCCTAAACAGGTCACAGTGGGGCAAAGACACAGGGCCAGGAAAGAGTCAGCCCTCAAAGTGTGTGTGCAGGGGACAGTGCAGCAGTGAGGAGAACTTACCTGGGCAAGGGTGGGAGCGGGGGGGTGGAGTGAGAAACACTTTCCCAAGATGAATGAAGTCATCATATGCTGCAAACACAGACTCAGAAATAAAAAGAAAAAACAAGGTCAGGGAGATAGCTCGGTGGTCTAAGCACCTGCTTGGCAAGTGCAAGCACCCAGGTTCAATCCCTGGTACTTCACGCTGCGCTGGCCTTGGAACCCTGGGTGCACTGTGAGGCTGAGACAGGAGGATCACTACGAGTCTGAACTGTCTAGAGAGACCTTGTACCAGATAGATAAATAAATAAATGAAAAGAAAGACAGTAAAAACAATGTGTAAGGTCACAGTACAGGTTGAAAGGGACCGCAGGTGGGTTTCCAGGAGGATCCTCCCTGTTGGATGGGGATTGAGGTCTTTTTCAAAGCCTTGAGGCCACTTCAAGGCCGCAGGTGTGATTATCTAGAGATGGTCTTCTTACAGGCCCTCCGGCAGATGCAGGTCTTCCAGGAGGCCTGGGTCTAAAATGCTCTGCAGATTTAGAAGACCAGAATGACAAGCATTCCCAGCACGGTCCTAGTATTACACATTGCTATCCTCAGTGCAGTTGCTTAGTTCACAGGTATCAGCATATATAGTTAGTCAGGGTGAGAATCCTACCAATTAACTGTTAGTTTCAAAAACCTGATGGAGATTCTCAGGACCATTGCCTTAACCATCTTGTGTGTATAAATGTATGGCTTTGCCCCTGTCATGTTTCCTAGCTTTTCTCCTTGCCCTCTCTTCATTGTTTAATTCTTAAGTTCTTGCTTTCCATTTAGTTCTGTTATGTCTCTCAATTTTTATTTCTTCTTTTGAGTTCTTACACTAGGGAGACTATATGATATTTACACAGGTGGGTCTGGTTTATTTCACTTATGAGTATATCTTCAAGTTGTGTCCTGTAACTCAGTAGTGTCCCAAATTTTCTGATCAAGGAGATTATGGGGCCACAGAGGAAAGTGATCGATGATGTAGAGTGTGCCTGAGGAGAGTCACATGGAGAGAAAACATTCTCTCAGGCTTTCACAGAGAGCAAATTGGTCACGCAATGGCTGTGACTCATCCACATGGCTGACACTGATAAAGGATCTACAAACTGCGGTACAGGGTTTCAGGATAAATCCTGAGAGGATTTGACTGACCTTGGCAGATACAAATGTTACATTTTTTGTTATATAGATCTTGCTTTATCTTGGTCTTAACCATCCAGCGGAAAAGTATAAAAATAAGGTACAAAACAGAAAGCCATATTAATATGCTGAGCTGTGAAAGGCTCAAGTCAATAATTTCTGACCTTGCCAGTCCTATGGATAGCCCACTACTATTATGGACCATTGAAGTATATTGGATTATTTTGCTGAATTCACACGCCAGTAATATTTAAATGGAAATAGAATACCCATCTCTGACAAAACTAAACAAAAAAGGAGGATATAAATGAAGGACCATTTTGTAGTGAAAAAAATTATATGTCTGTATATACAAATTAGTTAGATTTATTAGAAGAAAGATTTATACTAATAGTATTTAGATATGTCTGCATCTTGTACTATGAATAACTACTACGAAGACAACAATATGCAATATATTAATTATTGTAACTGTTCTACTAACCCATTTTGAAACGGTCTTATTGCTATTTCTTTCTTAATAAAATCAATTTAAAAATAAAAAATAAATAAAATGGTCTGCAGGAAGGTACAGCTGGACATTGCAATTGCCCTGGGCTTGGCTTCAAGGAGGGAGCTCTAAGCACCATGGTTGGCTTTCAGGGTGCTTGTGAGAATCTCAGGCGCTAGAAGTTCAGTCCTTTCTGGACGCAAAGGTCTTGTACCCGCTGCTCAAGCCCTTTCACGGCTCTGGTCCTGCACGCTCTGCCTACTGACTGCAGTGGTGGACACAGATCTCGCAGCCCACGTTAGCAGCTGTCGGCAGCGTGGGTCTTTTCCTTTTTTTCTAGGAGAGCTCAGATTTAGGCAGAGCTCTGTACCAAACCCCGGCAGAACAAACCAGAACGGAGTCGGTATGCCCTGCGCCCGCAGTCATCGAGCTGACACGGGTTTTCTGGAAATCAAGGGATCACAGCCACCAGTCAGAGGCTGACCCCGGGGTGAGGAAGTGGCGCTCGGGGTCAGCCCTACCAGGAGTGGGATGGGGAGGGGCCTGGCCCTCTGCCCGTCGTCTCTGCTTTCCTCAGCCTCTGCTCCACTCCTGTGTGGCTTTCCTGAGTCTTCTCGGGGTGTGTCCCCCTTCTTCAGGGAAGACAAGCAGAGGCTAGGGAGTGCGCTAAACCTGTTTCGCTGGGATTTCACTCCAGTGTGGGTTGGAAGTCCGTCAACGCACAGCATTGGAAACCTGGAGTCCGCACCGACCACACGTGCTCGTGGCTGACGGGACTGCCTCAGTAATACAGGTGAGCACAAAGTGCGCCAGCTCCGTGCTGCGTGCCCTCACACGAGGTGACTTGGGGCCCCGGGAGGACACGCGCAGGTTGTACACCGACACAGTGCTCTCCTGTGTGGAGGACACGCACACTCGCACACTTCTGTGTTCAAAGGCTACCTAAAGGGTCCTCGTGGGCACCACCGCACAGCTTCTCTTAAAGAATATAGGCTGTTGGGGTGGGGTCAAGGGCGCAGGGCACCAGGGTCCCAAAAGCCAAACGAAGCCACAGTTACAAAAGGAGAGGACCGAGGGGGTGGGGGGTGGGTGGAGGAGGTCTGCCCTGGTGCCCGCCCTCTGCAGACCCCGGAGGTGCAGCAAGGAACCCAGCAGGAAGAGGGGTAATTTTTGGGAGCAGGGTCTCCAAGCAGAGGGGTTTGGTTTGAGAAGGCAATGAAGCAGATCTAAGGTTCACGCTGGCCCTGTGGCCTCTGGCGTCAAAGAACAGAAGAGAACGTTTGAACAAAGACCAGGCTCTGTATGTCTTTCCACCTAGGAGGCCTGACTGACTAGCAGTCTAGAGATTTCTTCAACTTGCCACGGACTCTAAAGTCCCTTGGCGTCAGGCCCGAGGCAGTCCCGAGGTGAGCCTTCCTTTCCATGGTCCAGAGCCCTGGAGCCGCTGCCCACACTTCATGCAGTGATGGGCAGATGATCAGAGGCTCCGGAGGGAAGCCACGGGTGTGCATGCCACGGACGACAGGGCTTGGCATGCTCACAGGGGGCTCCGTGAATGAGGAGGAGTTTATAGCCAGGAACCAGGGACAGGGCCATAGCTACAGAGGGGTGGGGGTCCAAGGACAACTCCCAGGGCTAGGCGAAGGGTGCCAAGGGCGTGAGGCAAGCGGGAGGAGCACGCTGTGCAGAAGCTGGGGCAGGCAGGGGTGGTCTTCCGGTGCTGGGGCTCAAGGCCGCAGCAAGCAGAGGACAGGACTGGTGAGTGCAGTGGTGTCAGGTGCTTCTCCTCTACCAGTCCCAGGCAGGGTGGCGGGTGGGGGTGTTAATCTGGGGCGCTTGATGAGCTGGCAGGTCTGGTTCCCTGATAGCGCACCACGGCACGCCACGCTCGTGCACTCCTGACTCACAGAGGAGTACTGAGCTGTGTGCCCTGTGGTTGTGCTGGCAGGTGGTGACTGTCTACCTGTGCACACAAGGTGTGGTGTCATCTGCCTCAGGCCCTGTCCCCAGAGAGTCACTTTATAAACTGGAGCCGCCAAGGCCCAGCCCTGGCTGGAGGCTGCCGCCCCAGCAGCGTGCGAGAGCAGGCACAGGCAGGGCTGCTCCTCACAGCTGGGCAGGTGGGCAGGTACAGCACTTTCAGCTGGCGCCCTGGGGCTGGCAGGCTGGGTCGTGAGCAGCGCGGGCGCCCTGTACCACGCGACCTTGAAGTCCAGCTGTTTTGCAGGCCTGACCCAGGAAGCTACATCTGGAGAGGGCCCCTCTAGGAGCAGCTGGAGGACTGCTGTACCTGGAAATTGTTTGCGTTACACACAGTGACAGCCTCCCCTCAAGGTTGGGGGTGTCCCAGTGAGACCACCACAAGGGCCAAGCGCCCCGAGCCAGGCCTGCTTCTGGGTGTGGAGACCTGCGGCACAGTGCCCTCTCTGTGTCCCTGTCTGTGGCCTGGGATGGCTGCCTCGGTCGGCTCTGCATCCGCTCTCATCCACTCTCTTCTCCCTGCTATCTTCCCCTCCATGGTGCCCGCTACAGCCCTGGCAGGCACCCTTCTGCCCTCCACCCTCCACGTTGGACTCCAAGACCTTCCCAGCTGAACTCTTCGGGAATTTCCTTCCCCGTCTGCAGTTCTTTGGGGAGCAGATGGCTCGCAGATAACCCTATGCCCCTGAGCAGATAACATTCATGGAGGGAAGTTTCACCATCCAGAAAAGTTCTGTTTGGCTTGGGCTCCTCTTGCCCCACCCCTCCTGCAAACAACTCCATCTAGGTCTTGCTGGGAGGCACAGCGGGGCTGCGCAGAGGGGCGGTGGCATTTGCCCACGGAGGTTGCGCCTGGGCAGTGCACACAAGGCCTGGACTGTGCTCCCCCTCACAGCAGAGATGATGCCCGGACTCTGCCGGACTGGGAAGTGGACGTCTTGGAAGCCCTCCAGCTTTGGCTGGCCCTTTTTTTCTTTCTTTTTTTTTTTTTTTTGGTGGAACCAGGGTTTGAACTCAGGCCCTCAGGCTTGCCAGGGAAGTGCTTATTCCACTGAGTGATCTCCCAGGCCGGTTGGCTGGCCTTTCTGCTGCATGACAAAGGACCTGCCTTGCCCAGAAGGAGGAAGACTGCATTAGCGCAGGTTTCAGGGGTCTCTGCTGAGGCTAGCAGGCTCAGATATCTCAGCAGATACGAGGCAGAGGCAAGTGCTCAGACAGGAAGAACAGACGGGAAAGAGCCCAGGAGAGAAAAGCGGCCAAGGACAAAGGCACGCACTCGCTCGCAGGTCGCCCCACCGGTGCCCGCTCCCCAACTGGCCTCCCCTCCTGACCGTAGTCAGCTACCAGCTCATCCTTCAGTGAATCCACTTATGATCCCAGCTATGATGTGGGTGAAGCAACTCCAGCGCGGCTCTCTCTGGTCTCCAGGCTCAGGCTGTGCCCTGCCTGCGCAAATGGCCTGCCCGGCTCGGCAGCGATGCCTGTGCTGCGCGTGGTCTACGCTCATATCTGGAGTCCAGCTGCCCCTCCTCGCTGCTGTTAGACTGCGCCCCCAATGCCTGTGCTGGAGGAGTAAGCCCCGAGGCAGCAGAGCTGGGGTGGGCTGGGAGGTGCCCAAGCCGCCAGCGCTGGCCTCATCAGGGCGGGCTTGAGCACACAGTAGCTGTCTTGTCACCCCCATCCCTTCTGCGAGGGGACGGTGCAGCGGGGCACCCCCAGCCGGCACCATGCAGAGGCCACATGCACCTCCCAGCCTCCAAGTGAACCTCTGCTTCGCCTAAGTCGCCAGCCCCAGGGATTCTGCTACCCAGAGCAAGAGGCTGACGACCTCGTAGCGGCCGGCAGGGGTGCCGAAATCACACAGCTCTCTTCCAAAGTCACACACACTCCCCTTGTGGTGTAATTCGTTACAATATAAAGCCAGAGCCAGACACAGCAGTGCACGAGTCTCAGGACTCGAAGGCTGAAACAGGAAGACCGCAAGTTCAAGCCCAGCCTGGGCAACTCAGTGAGACATTGTCTCAAAATAAAAACTCAAGAAGGCTGGGGACGAAGCTCAGTGTGAAGGGCCCGCTCTTCCCCAGAGCCGGGGGCGGGGCAGGAGCAGCTCAGCGGTCTCCAGGAGGGGCTACCTAATAAACTGCAGTGCTGGATTTCAGGCCTGCACCACGACATCCGGCTCAAAGCAAGCTTTCAATGAGTAGGAGGAGAGAACCTGCACCTCGAAGGGGGATAAAGGAATCACATCAGCTTATCATGTCGTTTCCTTCCCGTTCCCTCCAAGCCCTCCAGGACCCCGGCAGCTCTGTGCAAGGCATGGCCTGGCTGTGCAGCTGTGGCCGGCAGGCACCTGGTGGGGCTGCCGCGGGGCTGCTGGTGGGCGTCCTGGCAGGAGATAGGACCAGGATTGGGTGCTATCCACCTTCTGCCAGGCTGCTCCATTCGTCGCCAGTGCCTCCGCTCCAGGTTTGGTCATTTCCTTTCTCACCCTGAGTCCCATGGCCATCTTTGTTAAAACTGCCCTCTTGTTAAATCGCTGCCAGTTGCCCTCTTTCAGATGCCATCTGCTAGTGCTGGACCTGAGACGCCTTCCTCGGCTGTGCCTGGCCCACGCATGACACCCGCCCTGGTGCAGCCCCATCAATTCAGAGTTCTGCAGAGGAAGCTGGGCAAAGGTCGACAGTGGAGGGAGCCCCTCTCCCATGCTCCCCACAGCGCCCTGGGGACCCAGCCCCCTGCCAGCCCCTGAGCTTGTCTCCCCACTGTGACTCTTGGAAGGGGTGAAACTCGGAGTATGGGCCCAGGGAGATAGCTCAGTAGAATAAGCGCTTGCCTGGCAAGTGCAGGGTCCTTAGTTCAACCCCTGGTGCCGCAAAAACAAAACAAAACAAAAACAGTACATTTCACCTCAGTTTCGAGTTGTTTCCCAGCCCAAGTCATGGCCCTTATAAAATTACGAAACATGCCATAAATTTATAAAGCATGTTATAAACAAGAAAAATGGAAACAAAATATAAATGAGATGAAAATAGGTTGAACAGATAGAAACAGGGAGGAAGGGAGGGAGGGAAAGAGGAAGAGAGGGAGGGAAGGAGGGAGGGAGGGAGGAAATGAGGGACTGAGGGAACAAGGGAGGGAGGGAGGGAGGGAGGGAGAGAAAGACAGGTTTTAACACAGAAACTCCATAGCAGTGAACCCGCAAGCTGGCGGAGTCGCGCGTCTCCTCGACGCTCCTGGCTGGAAGTAGCGCAGGCCTTCACAGGGCCCGGGGCCAGGCCCCTGTAGAGCAGCCTGGCTCGGGGTTTCCAGGTCCCAGAGAGGGGGCCGTGCATGCCATCTCCCAGCAACTTGTGGGGATGAGCCCCTTTTCCCTCCCCCTTCTCCCCCCCCCCTCCAGGGAGAGCCATTAGAGGCCTTTCACCTCCGGCCCCCTCTCCTGCTGTGCGGAGCTCCAGCAGAAAGACTCCCTGACACACCTGCGCAGAGCGCCCTGCTGTCCCCTCACCCCTGCCCCCGCAGACCGGAGCGCTGGTCTCCCGGGTCACAGTGCTGCACAGGTGCGTGGCCTCGCAGTCTTCTTTAAAACCCCGAGCTCACACACATAACGAACGTCACGGCACAGGGAAGCTTGAGTGTTGTTCTGCTGGCCTTGAGTGGTGGGTGAGGCTGGGGGTACACGACCCACCCTGGAGCCCAGAGGGCTCCTCCCCCACCCCGGAAAGGGCAGGTTTGCTCTCAGTGCTGTCCCCCGGCAGCGTGGAGCTCTCCATAGAAGGTGACATGTGCCTGAGCTCCAGAGATCACACCCAGAGCAGCCTCTGGGAGGTCCCGGGATGGTTTCAAAGCCTAGAGTCGTTCATTTTGTTTTAAACAGGTTGTCAAACTGTGCCACACTGCACGAAATCTGCTTGTAGAGGAGCTGGAAACCCGAGCCTCTTGGTGGTGCAGCTCTCCGGGTCCTCCAGGGCTCTCTTTCCTTCTGGGTGGAGGCTCCCCAGTTGTTTGAATTTTTAACATTAAGCTGTCAGCTTTCAGCACCTTCACCTGCAGCAAGCTCCGCTCCGCTGGGGAACCCACACAAAAGCCCAGCTCTGAGTCCTTTGATCCCGGGCCCTGCTGCCCAGTCGCTTTCTTCCTTCTACTCTGGCATGAACTGTGATCTGCCATCCAAGTCGAGAGGCTACAGCCTGTCTGAGAAGCTCAATCCGGGAAGGGCAGTGTCCAGGTGACTCTGTCTTGGGAACAAGGGGCACAAGCTGCCAGAAAGGCGAACAGAACAGACCAAACCCAGGGTACACGCTAATGTGACGTGGGCATGAGGACCAGGGGGCATGGTGTCCACCTGCCAGGGCCAGAGCGAACCCACCTCCAGGAAGATGCCGTCTTCCAGAGCCTGTGTGATTTTCATGCACAAGGTCCTGAATTCAGAATGAATCACAAGCCACACATCACTAGGACCAGAAGGCTGAAAACTAAGGAAAATGGAAATAACCGTCTCAAGTAATTTAAAGATTGAATTACCAGAGATTTCTAGTATAACTAGGGAGAATAAGCTATAAAAGTTTTAATGTGAGACTAGACTCACTAGATGAAAGGAACTGTGAACAAAAAACAGGTAAGAAAAAATATTCAAAGTTAAGTGTAAGAGGAAAAAAGATGGAAAAACAACAGAAAAAAACTCCCACAAAAGGGATAATGTGTAATAGATGACTGGATTCACAGAAGGAAAAGCATGCAGGAAACAGTACAAAGTAATATTCTTCCTAAAATTAACAAAAGACAGTAAATCATATACTCACAAATCTTGGGGAATGCCAGTCAATAAATATAAAAATAACCACAAGTAGCCACATTTAGTCAAATGGTTAAAAGTAAAAGATAAAAGAAATTTTTAAAGGATAGAGTCAATATCTGCAAATCAGCAGCAGGAAGTTTAATAAAATTCTGGCCACAAAACTGGACACAGAGTAATGGAATGACACCTTTATTAGGTAGAAAGAAAAATGCTGAGCAGACGTTTTCAGACACTCACTAAAATCGTGAGGACATAGAGGCGAGAGGTTTCAGACGGAAGCGCAGAGATGCAGAAATGGGTGAAGAAGGCCTGCCTGCGAGGAGGGTAACTCTAGATGCAACAGCACTGACTCAAGGGCCTACACTATGGGCGAGGTAGGCACCCAGGATAGCGCAGTCTCGTTTCCGTGTAGATGTCCCCCAGAGCCCCACGGGACCTAGAGTGTGCGCCTGTCGTAGTGCCGTGCTGGGGCGTGGGTGGGCGGCTGCTGACCAGTCTGCTGGGTGGACTGGCACCACGCTAATCCTGCTGAGCCTGGATACAACACACGGACAGAAAGAGGGTTCTATCTTGCTGCGCCTGCTGTCTTTGCTGCCATGAACGGCTGCCCTCTGCCACGTGCCACCCCGCCTTGGACTGAAACCTCCACTAGCTGTGAGCTAACCTCCCTCCCTTAACTTTGGGCAGCAAGTATTTTTTCACAGCAAAACTAAGACAGCACACGTGCGCATCCGCACCTGCAGAGCCTCCTCCCTCCTGGCCGGCTTCCCGGTTCTCTCCCAGTTCAAGCTCCCTGATTCCCTCCTTAAGGCAGACAAAGAGGAGGAGAGGGAAAGTACGGCCACAGCCTGCTGAGCTGGGAGGCGGTGGCTCAGAAGTCCTGGCTCCCTGGGAAGGAGCACAGTCCTGGCCCTGCTCTCTGGGTCTGTCTCTCAAAGACTGATCAATTTGATCCACAGGGAATCTTCCATTCCTAAAGGCTGGGACTTCATGACTTGCATTTTAGTTCTTCCTTATATATCTTGTCTTATAAGGTTATAGATACTAAGTGATTTTTAGAAGTCAGAAGTTATAAATTAGAGGAGGCTCATTGTAAGAGTCTAGCCAACAGAACATTTTGTGCCTGAATAATAGCATTTCTTTAAAAATATGTTGAAAACATTGTGACATTTCCCATGAAAATGTAGATTTGCAGTTTCTGTGGGAGAGGCCTGGCCTCACTGGGCCAGCTCAGAGCACCCTGCGGATACAGGGCCAGGAGGGCTGTGTTGTGTGATTGGGCCTGTCACTGCAGTTCAGCTCCGCTCCTGCCACGCCCCGTGCTACCTTGTCACTGCACTGCCTTGCTGTGTTAGTCAGCTTTCTCTCACTGTGCGAGATCACCTGGGACAAATCAACTTAAAAAGGGGAAAGGTTTACCATGGCTCATGGAGGTCTCAGCCTGCAATCGGCTGGCTCTGTTGTTTTGGGGGCCGTGGTGAGGCAGCAAGCACAGTGGAACGTGGGGTAGACGTGTGAGACTGATGATCTCACGGCAGCCAAGAGACACAGAGAGAGGAGGCCAGGGTCCCATATCCCCTCCAAGGCCATCCCTGGGTTCCACTTCTTTCCCTTCACTGCACTTCCTCTGAGGCCCCACAGCTGCCCAGCAGTGCCACAGCCTGGGCCCATGCTTCCAGTACCCAGCTCTTGGGACCTCGAGTCCCCCCACAGCACACACCAGATCAGTGACACCCCTGGGGCTCACAAGTCAGGCCATGGGGCGATTGTCCTGAGTGGCTGGTGGGGCGCCTTCAGTACGGGGCTTTGAGCTACAGAATTAGGCCTTGTCAGAGCCCATCGCCTGGCGCTGATGGCCTTCCGGCCCTTCCGAGGCCAGGCCCACCTGCTGTGATCGGGCAAATACCCCTTTCCAGCCTTGGACAGGGTGATTTCTCTCCAGACGCTGTTGCTTCCAGGAAGACAAACTGCGGCAGTGAGCTACCCGCGGAAGGTGTGCTCCTCTCCATCTTCCCATGAATCCTTCGCGTTGCCCTTGGAATCTTCCAACACTCATGCCACCTATTCGGAGTTCTTTGTCCAAACACAAGGGTCCAGGCTGTGCTGTCTTTCCCTTTGCTTTCCAAGGGTCAGGTGGATCATGTAGGTTTGGGGACCTGCAAGACCACCATGGTGCTGTCTGCGGTTGTGGCCTGCAGCCTTGCTGTGGGGGGTCTCCATGCACAGCTCAGATGTCCCCGTACAAAGCCACCTGCCTGATACACTGCCCTCCCATCACCGCCAGGGCAGGCAGCAGGACGAGGACCAGAGAGAGAAGACCAGCCCATCCCGCCCCCTGGCCACGCCATGGCACAGGCCCTTGGTCCTCTCCAGCTCTGGGTCCCTCCCTGCCTTCTCCACCTGAACTGCCCTGGAACCTGTCGTCAGAAGCCTGGTGTGATTTTGTCAACTGTTTCATTTTTTTTCCTTCTTACTTGTTTTTCTAAAGCTTCCATTTTCTAGTTTGAAGGACATACTTTTAGGCAGATTCTCAAAAATAAATATTCCCGATTGAGCTTTATACGGTGTTTTACTTAAGTTTTTACCAATGACGCAAGAGTCAAGCCAGGGCCTCAAGCACGCTGCATCAGTGCGCCACAGTGGAGCGGCACCACAGCTCCACACGTCACGTCGGCTCCCCAGAGCCAGGGGCCATCTTGCAGGAGAGCGCGTTTGCCCTGGTGGGAAAGAAGTGCTGCCGTGGCTTGTATCCTGGTGTCCCCCCAAGTGTCACATGCTCATAGAAGGGGCTTTTCAAGGTGGCTGGATCTAAACTGTGCAAATGAGGATTAGGGATGCGATGCTGGGATTAAGGGTGCGTGCTACCACCGTAGTCCCCTGATTGGTTCGCAATCATCCTGAGTGTGAATACTGGAGGCCCCTCCACGTGTGGGTGGCACCACTAGCCTGGATGGAATGCAGGAGCAGCTGCCTGCCTCCGCCTTCTGCCTGACCTGCCATGGACTGTATTTCCTTTGCAATGCCCCTCTGCCATACTGTCCTGCCTGGGAGCCAGCCCACCATGGTCTTAAACCTCTGCAAACTATGAGCTGAAATAAACCTTTGCTCCTTTAGCACTGGGCATTTTGTCCCAGCAATAGGAAAGAACTGAGACAATATAGGGCGGGAATGGGGAGGGGGCCATAGAAATCTGCCCTGGAGTGGAGAGGGAAGCTGTGTGGAGGGCAGGGTGCATGGGATCTTATTCTCATGCAGGACAGAGCCAGAGCTGGCACAGGAAGTGGTTCCTCTGTGCCAGGACAGGGTCCAAGAGCCACCTGACCAGTAGAAACGAATTGCAGGTTCCCAGCTGCCATCCAGAGACATCAGTAAGGGGCAGAGAAGGGGTTCACTCAGCAGGAATGGCGAAGTGCACACCCAACAGAGCTCGGGCCCTCATGAGAGGGCTGGCTCTGGTCAGAGCCAGGGGGCATCTATGTGGCTTGGGCTCCGAAGGCGGGCGACCCAGGACCTGTGCGTGCTGTCGGGCCACCTGCTCGGGCCCTGTTGGATGCAGACCACTGCCTGTGTTTGCGGCTGAGAGCCGCTGCCGCCCACACTGCTGTCTGCTAGGTTGGAGGATGGCAGGAGGCGGTACCACTTACTGGGGCACGCACAGGCCCAGAGCCCGGTCTGCAGGCTCATGTGTGTAAGACACGTCGGGCTTTTTTGGAGTGAGTTTGTTGAAAGGAAAAAATAAAAAGCGTTGAGTTTGTGTCCAGAAGCAGCAGCTATTCCTAAGAGCACATTTTTTAAATTTTGACTTTTCTTGTTTCCTGTTTACCCGTCTTTATTTTTTCTACCCTATTTCACACTCAGTGCCACGGGAGACACATCGTTGTGAGCGATCGTCTCTCACCTGTTTTATGACAGCGTTTTCTTGTTTGGTAGGTGGGCAAACTGAGGCACAGGGTGAAGTCCAACACTTGCTTCCACATAAGCAGCTGGCAGGGAAGGCCTGGAATCCAAGCCCGGGTTCACCCAAGACTCGAGGAGGCTGCACCAGCCCCGTGTTCTGCAGCCTATTCCACAGGTGAGAAAAGCCCATCCGAGTTTTCTAGCTGCTTTATGAAAAGAACTTAGAAATTGAGCTGCAGCTTCTTTTTGGTTTTGTTTTTCATCTTTATTTTTTAATTTTGGTGGTACTAAGGATGAAACCTGGAGTCTTTGCACTGAGCTACACCTCCAGTCCTTGCTTCAACTGTTATTTTGGGTCGGGGTCCGACGAGGCCCCTGTGCTGCCCGGGCTACCCGGGAAATAGCGTTCTTGCTGCCTCAGCCTCCCAGAGTGCTGATGAAATACCCAGGGCCTCAAAGGAAAGGTTTACTTAGCTCACAGTCTGTGGCAGTTTTAGTCCGTCACCAGCTGGCTCCGAGGCAGGGTGGCATGGCAGAGGGGCGACAGTGCAAAGCGGCAGAAGACAGCAAAGCGGCAAGGGCAAAAGCGGAGGCGAGCCTGTTTTCCTCCCTTATGCTGCAAGCAGGCCCCTGGCCCCTGCTGAGTCGCTTCCTAACCTTCTGCACTTCTCAAGTGGACACGGTGAACAACCCCTGGAGCGCAGGGACAGTCCTTCTCACCCCAGCAGGGAGAACCGCTGGGTTACCTGGTTAGACATGTAGACTCCTCAAGTCAACACAGCACATCAACCACAGCAAGGCCGGCACACCGGGGCCGACGCCCTGGGCTTCAGCCTGTGCCACCACACCTGGCGCGGCTAGGTGTTGAAGCGTGAGTCGCGCTCTGAAATGTGCCTTTTCATGCTGTTCTTAGACTGCTGAATCCGCGGGAACACCAGGCCCCGCTGGCCTCAGGGGCAGCGTCAGTGCCAGTCAGGCTCTTCAGCACTTGCTGTCGGGGGCTCCTCTGTCACACGTCCACACGCTGGGGCCCTGCTCTGGTGGCCGGGTCTCAGTGCGCTCACCAGGCCGTGCTGACAGCGCTCATAGGCGCTGAGCTGTGTGTGAGGCCTCTCAGATGCCGCTGCCAGCAGGGCATCCGTGCCAGGCTTGCGTACAGAGGTCAGAAACCTCACTCCACTTCGCCCTCAGCTCAAGCAAGTACGGTACAAAAGCAAAGAGAAGCCCATCCCAGGCCTTGTGTGTTTATTGGCTACTAGGGCTCGGGCCAGGACCGTCACACTGAGTTACATCCCCAGCTCTTTTTATTTTTTATTTTGAGACAGGGCCTCTCTAAGTCACTATTGTGCAAGGTAGGCTCAAACTCTAAACTTCTGTCCACCTTCCTGCCTCAGCCTCCTGGTGCACTGGGACGACAGGCAGCCATTCTCTGAGCACCTTCTTGGTCATGCTCGGCCGTACCAGCAGGCCACAGACAAGCCTGCCCACTTGCTCCCTCCGTGGCACCTTTCTTTCTTTCAAAGGTTTATGTATCTGGTGCAGGGTCTCACTCTGCGGCTCGGACTCAGTGATCCTCCTGTCTCAGCTTCCCCGTCACTGGGATTACAGGCATGTGCCACCACAACTGGTTTCCACGGCTGACTCAGTGCACCTAGGGGCGGGGCTGGCACAGCTTATGGTACCAGGGATTGAATCCAGGTCCCTGTGCTTGTCCTGGCAGTCACTGAGATCGCAGAGCTATCTCCCGGGACCTGCCTTTCTTTCTAATTACCAGCTTTTTTCATTTCTCTGGCACCATTTCACAAATTCAGGCAGGATCATCAGTCTCACCCTGAAATGAAATTGGAAGCTCTCAAATCCAAAGGGCAGGGGACCCCCAGAAAGGAAGGGCTCAGAGCCCATCTAGCCTGGATGGCTCCACAAGCGTGAGACCCTCCTCTGTAAAACCGCTTATGCCTTGTCTGGAGACAAATTCCAAGGCGCTTGTCTTTCTTGTCCTTAGGCCCTGCCAGCCATGTGCTGCAGACCTTAGCCAAACTGCTTCCCGCTCCCTCTGGGGTGAAAAGATCTTGGGTCTTCAGAAATGTGGTGCTGGACCCCAGGGACAGGAGGCGGAAGAGCTGCCCCCGGAACTGCCCATGCTCCCCAGGGCCACGACTCCCGCTTGAAGGAAGCATTTGGGGCTGGAATTCGCATCTCTTCATTCTGCAGCTGGGGCAGCAAAGCGTGCCCATCGTGGGCTGGACGGGCGACCAACTGCACCATGACCTCTCAGGAGGGCAGACCCAGGGGACGCGATGGCCCTTGCATCCATGTTATAAATAGTTGGCCACCCTCCTCCAAGGACAGGCATGGGCGGCTACCTCAAGCTGCACGTTCGCAGAGTCTAGGGAAGGCAGTTTCCAGTCGCCTTTGTGATAAAGACATTCCTGGAAAGGGCAGCCTGCTAGCCCCAAGGGGCCCCAGGGAGATACTGTGGTGGAGCCCAAGGCCGGCTGTCTGCACTCTGTGTGCGCAGTGCGAGCGAGCTCTGGCTCAATTACCAGCGTGCAGAGCCAGGGTCACGCTGGCAGCGGCTCTGTGCGGCATCTGTCCCTGTCCTGCTCTGGGTCAAGAGGGAGCTGGCTCCGGGAGGCGGGGCCTCCTGCTTGAGCTGGGCCATCACCAACTCAATACTCAGGGACCTTTTCTGGAGATGGGAACCCTGACATGCGGTTAATGGAGTATATTCCATGTTCCTAATTGCATGAGCGTGCACACGTGCGCGCACACACACACACACACACACACATGTGTTTGGTCTCTGGGGTGCTGTCACCCTGTCTGCTCTGTCCTGTCTGGACTGTGGTCTTCTTCACCCTTGCAGCCCCCACCCTTGGAACCCCTAAATCCCAGGCCCCTTGGGGACTTCTGTGCACCTCAGGTCCTCTCCTGATGTCAGAGTCCATGAACTGCTGGCACTCACGAGCACCCTGTCCCCCTGGTGTCCTGGTTGGAGTCCTCAGACATCTCTGACACGCTTTTCCCACTGGAAGGAGAAGCCAACTGCCATTGGTCCAAGCTTGAGGTGGCACTGGGTGGCCACGACTGTAGGGTCACACCCCAGCCTCCCACCCACTGTCTCCTCCATTCAGTCCCTTCCCTCTCAGGGCCCTCAGCTGAGCTGCATAACATCATCACATTCAAAGTGTGACACAGTATATAACAGTGGGGACTTTGTGCACTCGGTCACCACTGCCAGCTGGTCGTGTCACCAGATAAGGAGCCCCAGAGGCCTCCATGGCAGGTCCTCACTGTCGTGAGCAAAGAATTGGGCAAGATACATGGAAGAGGTAGGCAGGGTGTACCTTTATTAAGGGTTAGAAAGGAAGTATGCTCTGGGCTGTTGAAAGGCCCGCCACACCCAAGGGTAGAGGGAAAGGGGTCTTCATTGTAATTCCATAAAATGCCTGGCTTGGTCTCCCCCACGCACATCTCAAGAACCCAATCGGCAAGGGTGGGGCCAGGCTGTGAAAGCAGAGCCCTCGCTTTGAACCCATTTCCTCCCTGTCCTCACCACCACCGTGTACCACACTGCCCTAGAGCCTGTACTCTTGGGGCCTGCACAACATCAGCCTGTTAACGAGGCACTTCCTGCCCTGGGCATGCTCTTTTTCATGGAGGATGGCAGCGCTGCCCTGGGACCCTTCGTACCTGTTTGCCTCAGGGACAGCACCAGCAAGCCCAGGTCCAGCCGGGTGCCAGCTGGGTCCTTGACAGGCAGGGAAAGCCACATGTCCCCTGAGACACAGCCCAAAGCAAGGCCTTGAGTTCTTCAGCATCAGTCTCATTTCTGTTCACATGAAATAAAATCGTGACCTGTGGCTCTGACTTCTTCCTGGAGGCTGCCAGTCTGCATGGTTCTACCGCACCATGAGCTGACAGAGAGCAGAGCCCACAGCTCGTCACCAGCGCGGTTGAGCCTTAGCTTCAACCTTCTCCTGCACCAGCTGCGAGGCTTCGACTAAGCTACCTAGCTGCAGGAGCTGGGCCTACTAACCTACAAATGAGTGTGAGGGTCAAGCCCTGAACCTGTCCATGATGGTGAGGAGCAGAAAGCCCCAGCACCATCCTCTGGAGGCAGATGTCTGTGGCGGTAGCTCCCCACCAGCCTTCCCTGGGTCCTGAGCTTCCCAGGGGCATCAGTAATCCACAGACACTGCTGATGGCCGCCTGACCAGGGCCATCTTATATGCTGCTCTGTGCTGAGCATGTTGGAGAATCACACAAACGAAACACAGATGCTTGACCTTAAGGAGTAAATAGTCCCGCACAAGAGACAGAATTTATAAACAGAAGACATGAAGCAATTTATAGAATCTTAAAATGTGGAGGAAAAATGTTAGAGGTTGTCTATGGCAACCTTTTTGCCAAAGGAAAAGAAAGTGATATGTTACAGAAGATAAACGAATAACAGAGCAGCCACCAGGCGCAGCCAGGGACGCCTAAGTGCTCATTTCTCAACGCTGTACTCTCACGCCTTTGGCGGGGTCCTTACTCGGGGCCAGGCATGAGGTGTAAAGCGCTTTCTGCACACTTTCATTTTCAATAAGCCATAATGGTTTTCACTTATAAGGTGTCATATGAAGTTCTGATGTACGTGTACAGGGTAACACAATTAGTACGCCGCAGTCTCTCTCCTTCTCTACGACGCAAGGCCTGACATTCACCCTAGTTACGCGGAGATATGTCCTGCTTTATTGTTGACTGTAGTACAGTCACCTTGCTGGGCAGCGGATCCTAAAACCCTTCCCTCCTGCTTATGAGAGACTTGGGACCTGCCACCAACAGCTCCACGGCCCTCCAGAGTCATCCTCTTCTGAGTTCCGCTGTATTAGGCTCCACAAATGCGATGCATGAGTTACTTACCTAATTTTCCTGGAAATCCTACAAGCTAGGTGTTATTCTTGCCATTTTTCAGAAGGGCAAACCCAGGCCCAGAAAAAAATAAATAAGAGAATGTAAAACACTCTCAGAGTCTCTGCAGGACGACCTCACCTGCGCTTGGCCTACTTACTCTCACAACTCTTGTCCGACTGCCTTGATTCCTTTCAGATACAGTCCAATGAGATTCGTCGTCGGTGATGTGGCGGTTTCTTCCTCTTAGTGGTGCTCACAAGTTTTGACGTTTCCTGGGTTCTCTGGCTGGCGTTCATCTGGACAGCGACAGACCTGAGCGTTGTGTCCGTCTGAGCCCTGCCCCTTTGCTCCCAAGAACCATCCCATGCCCCAGGAGGTAGTGCTCCTCAGCTCACAGAAGCCCTTAGGGTCCTGCCCCTACTGATTCATTCCTGTTCCCATCTCAGCCTTGGCCTCGCTTGAGCGGGCTGGCGTGCCTGCCAACCTGTGGTCCTCAAGACGGGAAACGGCTTTGGGCACAACTGCATGGACACCGTGTCTAGAAAACACATGAGCCACATTCCAAGCTACTTCCATGGCCTGATGCTCAAGATGAGGACCAGAGCTCTTTCAAAATAACTGTAGTCTTTCTCGCAATAACAACATGCTGAGCTCTTCCTCCAAGAATAGGCAGGTTCAAAAAAAAAGATCCAAGTTCATCAGGCAAGCCAGCAGGACAAGGTCCCTCAGCAGAACAGCCCGGGAGAAACAACGGCTTCCGACAGCTCCAACAGCTCCTCAGTTCTGCCGCTGCTGGCAACAGCCCCAGGCGGGCCTCCCACACCCACCACCACGCGAGGTCAGTTCAGCTGGGTGTAGCAAGCTGACCACCAGTTAGCCTCGCACTGCAGACCCAGTCTACAGAGGTGTAGGAGCAGTGCTCGGGTCGCCCTGGGAGAGGGGGAGGGAACGAGGGAAGACAGGATTTGTAGGAAGAGCTAGATTTTCACTTTCCCCTGCGAAAGTGCAAAGTTCAGGGAGTGTGGGACACTAGAGAACGTCTTAGTGTTGACCTTGTTCCAGATATTGGAGAGCAAGGTGAATAAAACCCTAAAGCTTGGTTCAGCTTCATGGGTATAGTGTTGGTTTTATTTCTGTGAACTGCCTCCACTGTCTCCGCTCCATGCAGCACAGTTCTCTGGCGTCCTATGCACGGGAGATGAACGCTTCTGCAGTTTTACTTGGTCACATGATTTTTCAGGAATTACCCGCTGCCAAACGTGGGACTCTGTTGTATCTATCAAGTGTGCAAGCTTTTCAAAGACTTTCTGTGACTTCAGAAAATGTAGCTTGCACAATCCTCCCGAGATTCCTGGGATGGAGGGGTTGAAGGGCGGGCGTGGGGGGGCGCTGAAGTATGGCATCAGGAGGTGGAGAGGAGAGAACATGGCTTTCCCTCGTCTTGGTGCAAGACTGACCCTGACTGGTGTTGGGAGAGGGCCCAGAGTGCGCTCCTGCATCTGTGGTGGAGGCTCTGGGCGCCCCAGTCAGCGCCCCTGTACTGACCCCGCCTCTGTCCCAGCTGCTGTGGGTGTGTCTGGGGACAGCTCACGGTGGCCCCGATCCCACCAACGCATTCAGGTGTCAGGAGCCACCCAGCTCCGAGACACGGGAGCATGGCCTTCCCCGGGTGCCCTCAGACAGCAGGGTTTGTACTGACACCACCAGGGACGAGGGCTCCGTGACCTGGACACCCACCGGAAGTGGCTGAGGGTGGGCACCAGCCAAGCCCACCCGTAATCCAGGGGCCTCACCTCTCTGCTCCTGGCACTCAGGGTCACCAGGCAGCACCCCGCACAGACACCAACCCTGGGCACAGGGGCTTCTTCCTCACCTGCATGGCTCCTTCTTCGGCCCACATCTGTATCCTGTTGCGTAACACAAGAAAGGCAAGTGGACGCAGTCGGTGTGTCTCGCCACAAAAGATGGTGTCCTTGGGCTTCTTCGAAGTCTTTACATTTCTGTGAGGCTCGATCAAGTAGACTAACCAGACTGGAATGCGACGCGGTGTTTGGCTGTGATGCGGCTTGCCCATGTCCTCCGGAAGTTCGTGTGTTGGAAACTTAATCTATACAGTCACATGTCAGTGATGTTGGGGGTGGGGCCTTTGGGGGTGAACTAGGAGTAGGTGAGGGCAGGTTTCACCCCAAACCCAGCTGCCTGGGCTCCCCACGAGGCCTGGGATGACAAACATACTATAGCAAAAGCCTACAAGTAGAGTATGCTTTCTGCACCTCACCCTTGCAGCCTGCCACACAGCACCGTGCAGGACGTCGCTGTTCCCCTGGGAACTGAGAAGGAAAGGATCTTCGCTGTAAATTCAATCTCAGAGTGAGGTGTGTACGGGGCGCCTCAGTTTTGCAGCAGTGAAAGTGGAGGCGAGGTCAGCAGGACCATGTAGGGTTGGGGACATCTGGGCAGTGCCTGCTCTTTGGAGAGGAGCTGTTTCTCAGCTGCATTTACCATAAATGTCGACGTAAGCATATTTAAAGCTGTGTGTGGTGACACAGGCCTGTAACCCCAGCACCTGGGAGGCTGAGGCAAGAAGAGTACTGCGTTGGAGTCTGGTACGCAGCCTGGACTGTGTAGTGAGTTTAAGGCCAGCCTGGACTACACAGACCTCAGCTCAAGAATGTGTGTGTGTGTGTGTGTGTGTGTGTGTGTGAGCGCGTGCGTGCCCCTGCGTATACAGCTTGGCTATGTAAGCCCAGGATGCTCATACAGACAGGTCACTAACACGCAGTGGCTTAGGGTGGGCATTACTTCCTTGGAGTCCCAATCGCTGTGCAGTACAGGGACCCACAAGAGCCTGAGCCTAGAGCTGCACCATGTGCTCGAGGTTGCGGCGTTTAGCCCTGAGCGTGGGTCGGCCCTTCTGGAGCTTTCTCCTGGCTCTGCAGTCTGCGGGCCAAGCTGTGCCTTAAGCACAGGCCAGTGGGAACCAACGGCGGCAGCACTTTGTCTGCCACCTGTCCATCGGATCAAGGGAGTGTGTGGCCAGGAGTGCCCGGGGTGATGTCTGCAGTGGGTCCACCCCGTCCTAAGGCCTTTCAAGTGTCCCTGGCCGTGGGTGGCAGGTACCACTTAGCTACACTGCTCCTTGTGCCCGGGAGGACACAGCAGGAGAGGAAGCCCCAGCCTGCAGACTGCTCCCGCCCTCCGCAGTGCGGAGCTGGCTCCTTGTCCTGCACTTGCCACTGCGTGTCCCAAGCCCCCTGCAGGGCACCCTCCAGAAGGCGCTGCATAGTGGAGTTTCTCCGGGCCAGGCCACTGGAATCCTAGGCCCCTACCGTGGGCTCTGCTCAGGGGCTGGTCCCCTGGAGCTGAGGGGCAGAGTGCAGGGTCCCGGAGCCACGGTCCCCAAGGCTGAGGCTGAGGGCACGCAGGGATGGCTGTCTGGAGCCCAGAGCGAGGAGCGCGCGGCAGGGCCCAGAGTCCTGGGCTGCGTGCCACCAACTCCGCCGCACTGGAAGCACGAATCACACATTCACTGCGTGTCACCTGCATGTGCGTATGCACGGGGACACAAACACTAATGTGTTTCCTGCCAGAAAAAGCATCTGCTGGCCTTTCAGTACTGTGTAATCCCAGTGCTCTGAGTGGCTGAGGCAGGAGGATCGCAAGTTCTGGCCCAGCCTGGGCAAATTTGGGGACTTAATCAGACCCTGACTCAAAATGGAAAAAAAAAAAAAAGGGTGGAGACATAGCTCCTGGTGAAGCCTTCGGCTCAACCCCAGCAGCAGAGAGAACAAAGCCCGGGACTTCCCTCTGCGAACTTCCCGCCACG
>NW_004524628.1:10951042-10958596 GCF_000260255.1 Octodon degus
GCGCCCTGTAGGTGGCACAGGCGACAGGAGCGGGGGCGAGCGCCGGGGAGACAGGTCCGTCTGTGGTCACCTGTCAGAGTGTGCAAGGAGCGCTGGGAAAGAGGGAACAGGGTGACGTCACTGGGGCCTGGTTGACGAAGAGGCAAATGGGCGTCCGTAAATAGAAGCACAGTTTAAAAACGTATTTCTGTATCTCTGTACAGCTTTATCTTTTCTGTCTCTGGCAGGACTATGGTCTCCTGGTGGCACAGCCAGCCCCACCCCACCCGGTGTTGGAACTACCGAAGTCTGTTGGGCACGAGGACCCGCTGGCCGGGGCGAGCTGTGAGTGGCATGGTGCCCAGTTGCAACCAGTTTTGGACTTGCGTCCCCAGCCAGCCCTGCCCTCTTCCCCCACCAAATAGTGGCTCTTGTGGTCACCCCAGGACTGTGCGGGGGGCACACACAGGAGGATGTCCCTGTGGAGCCGGGCAGGCGACACCAGCCAGCATGAGTCATGCCAGCTCCCTGTGGGACACCCAGGTCCCTGCAGCCTCGGAGCAGCTGTGCAGAGAGGCTTTGCGTCCTCTTGTCCGTGTCGGGCCACTGGTGGCCTGCCGTCTCAAGCGTCAGCTCACGTTAGCCACGTGCGCCTGGCTGCTTTGGGCGGCGGTGGGTGTAGATCCTCCTTCCTGCGTGGGCTTGAAAGTGTTTTATTCAGAAAGTTTTTATGAACAGTGAGTGAGTAATCTGGGGAGGCACTCGGAGCAATGCGTATCCCAGTCAGAGCCTAGAAGGATGGGCTGCTTCTGCACCGTGCACTGGGCACACGATGAGTCAACACGTGAAAAGAAGCCGAAAAGGAGACCAGCGAGCCCAGGCCGCGGGGAGCTGGGCTGCTTCCCACCCCTCGGCAAGGGGCCCTGTCCCCCAGGGCAGGTCTTCCAGGCTTGCTGAATACAAAGCACAACTTAACTCAGACCCTGCAGAAAGAATGTGGGCACTCCGAGCCCTCTCGGCACTTCAGATGTCAGCTTTGTGAGCTTTATAAGGAAAAATAAAATGAAAATGAAGGCAAGATGAGTAACTGTCAGAGCAGAGATTGAGTCCTCATAACCAGTAATAGAGTCAATGAATTCCAAAACCGCAGCAGGAAACTGTGGTTGAAGTTGAGTAACCAGCAGGTAGTCAGGCACCCGAAGCGGAGAAGCTGGTCGTTCACACTCGTTTGTGCTTGGTAGTGCAGCCGGCTGTTGAGCGCTTTCCCTTTGGTGGCAGGAATGTCTGTCCTGGCCTTCAGATGGCCTGGGATTCTACCTCAGGACAGGGATGGGCCACGTAGGTGAACTGACCTTGCCTGGTGGGGATCAGCTAGTGAGTGGCCCAATATGTAAAATGGAAAGGATCTTGGAAATTTGGGTTTACAAAAGGGAAAAAAAAAAAGCCAAAGGAAAGCAAACTGCGCCATCTGGTGTAAGAAGAGCTCGCTACAACTCCCTTTGTTGAAATAAAAGCAGCGGCTACTCTGGTGGCTTCCCATCCATGGGGCTGGCGAGATAGCTCAGTAGAGTAACTGCTTGCCTGGCAAGCGCAGGGTCCCGAGTTCAATCCCTCACTCATCAGGTGAAGAGGGTTATGGTGCGGTGACGCTTGGGGTGAGTGGGCCTTTCTGCCCCCAGCTCCCAGGTAACTGCAGTGTGTTGAGTATTTTAAAAAACCATTGCTAATGGAGGGAAAGACCCAGAACCAAAGTGGGCTGTGGGCCCTGCCACTCTGGCCAGAGATGGGCTCAGTTGGAAACAGTGGGCTGGCCACGCAGCAGCAGAACAGACCTGAAGAGCCAAAGGTGCACAGGTCATGTGGGGGCTTCTCACAGGACAGCAGCACATGCCACTAAAAGAGGGGCTAAGGCAGGAGCAGGGATAAGCACAGCGGCTGGGGTTCAATCCCTGGCATGCTGTGCCAGTCCCGCTCCCAGGGTGCACTGGGACAGCGATTAGCACGCACCAGGAATCTCAGCACTTCAGAGGCTGAAAACAGGAGCATCACTACGAGTTGGATCTACATAGTGAGACCCTGTAGACCCTGTACTAAATAAAAAAAAACCAAAAACTAGGGATGTTGCTCATTGTGAAGGCCCTGGGCTCAATCCCCAGTACCATAGAAAAATAAAGCAGTTCCTGGCTATGGCCAGTTTAAGGAGCTTGTGCCAAGTTCTAATTCTTCCTTCACCTCAGCGATAGCAGGAAGTAGCGTCAGTGAAGCCCAAGCCACAGGAAGGTCCAGGGTAGGCCTCAGCATCTTTGCTTTAAACCGAAAGCTGCAGACAACCTTGCTTTGTGGCTATGAAAGTCCTGGTATGGGAAACAACCGTTCCTAAAATCCTACGTCTGTGGGTTGTTGGTGGCACTCCTGAGCTCAGCAAAGGGCGCTGCAGGAATCTGAACGGCTTGCTGCCCTCTGGCCCATGCTGCCCTCCTCTTGCCCACAGCCCTCTCACCCACAAGCTGTGTTCATGCTCCCCCCGCCCCCCATGAGGACATGGTTATCAAACATTTCTTTAGGAGTACACTAGGCACACCGTGGCTTTCCTCCCTGGTAAAACTACTTAGAGTGAAGTAACAACAGGTTCTGTGACACTCGCGTAAGTTTGTAAAGCCCGGGAATTGGAATCGGCCCAGGTGTTAAGCTGGAAGATGAGCTGGGCGTGGCAGCGCTGGGAGGCCGAGGCAGTGAGGTCGCAGCTGGAGCCCAGCCCTGGCAACGTAGTGAGACCCTGTTTCAAAACAGAAACACGCTGGTATTTAGTTTAGGAATCTTTGTACTGCCTTGCATCAGTCAAGGGTTTACTAGAGGAACAGATACAACACAAGAGGTACAAACGTGTAAGAAATGACAAGCTTGGCTTACGGCCGTCAGTGGAGAAGTCGGATGAGGAAGCGCACGGAGGGCGTCTGCACACTGGAGACCGAAGGCTTCAGCCCAAGCTCTGGCGCTCCCTGCAGGGCTCCGTGCAAGTCTCCATCAGGAGGCTGGTGGGTCCGCAACAGAAGGCTGCTGAGTGCACACCCCAAGGCTGAAGGAGCCAAGGCGGAGGCCGGAGAGTCTGCGCTACAGCCAGGAGATGACGTCCAAGCCGATGGCAAAGGCCAGACTCCTCCAAGGACAGGGAGCCCTCTGCCCTCCCCCCCATTTCCCTTTTAGATCCTTTAGTGGTGAGCACTGTCTCGGTTACTCTTCACTGTCTCATTGCTGAGATAAATACCTGACACTGAAAGTGAAGGAAGTAAGGGTTTATTTAGCTCATAGTTCCAGGCTTCAGTCCACACTTAGCTGGCTCCAAGGCAGAGCGGCACATGGCAGAGCGACCTGTCATAGTGGTGGCAAAGAGCAAGAGCACAGGGAGGAGGCGAGCAACAGTGGCTACAGAGAGGAAGTCTGTCTCTTAAATCACATTCAGGCTGTGTGTCCAGGCTAGGTGTAGCACTCACACCCATAATCCCAGCCTTGATCATGAATTAATCTCAAACCTTAGAAGTCCCCACCCCATGACTGCAGGAGGCTTTAGGGGCAACTAGACACAGCCCGTGAGGGGCGCCGAGGGTGGCTCCCCTGTACCCTAGCGGGCGAAGTTGATGAGCGGGCTTAGTTAAGCTTCTGAACTGCTCAGGCTGGTCCAGTTGATCAACTGCTACCTGCCTGCCTACAGTTTTACCTAAGTCTATTTAAAAATGAACACTGGTTCATTTCACTCTGCAAGGCTTTTAAAGTTTCTTTTCAAATTGTTTATTTTTATCACTATAGGAAATCTTCAAATAAGAATGATTTAAATTTTTTTTTCCGTTAACAACATATCTTCATGTAAAAAAGGAGAGACCATTAACTTTTTCCTTCTTAAAAAGTGCCTGTGAATCGCTAGCAGAATCAGCGTTACAGTGTGCTGAATCTGCTTTTTTTCTTCAAAGTGAAGTTTGGTTCTTGCTCCTGAAGCTCATGGCCATGGGCAGTGGGGCGCAGTCGCCATTCCTCCGCAGGACCCTCGTTTCTGCCAGTTGTCCTCTCCCAGCTAAGACTGACTCAGTGTGGGTAACGAGTACTGTGCTTATCCTCACGTGGGGTAAGAGGTATCAGCTCACAAGTGTGTAATATCATTTCTTCAGATTCAAAGAAACCATGACTTTTCTTTGCAAAAACATGATCTCTTTCTTTAAAAAATGAAACAGTTTGAAGGAAAATTTGAAGAAGATAAGTACACATTGCTATATGATTTTAGCAATAGTACCATTAAGTCAAAGTTCTTGGATAAAGTCTATTTGGCAGTTCTTATGGAGAGACTGCCTACTAGGACCCTCTAGTTCTAGAAAACCAGAAAATCTGGGCCGAAAAACTGAGTTTGTAAACAAGACTGCAAAGCAGCAGGCAACAAGAGCTTAAGAACCACTCTTCTGGGGCAGAGGTCGAGTCTAGAAATTTGTGGCTGAAGGCGCTACTCCCTTCGCCTGTCTGGGTGTCTTTGGGTCCCAAGTGGAGGCCAAGATGCTGGGCAGAACTGGCGGGCCCCTGAGCGCTGGGCGGACGCAGCCTGACCACGGGGCAGCCTGCAAAGCTACCAGGTGCCCAGCTGCCCCGGGGACCATCGCAAGGCTGAGCAAACCCCAAGCCTTTAAACGGCCCAGGCTCCAGCCGACTTAACCTAAGAGAACAACCAGTGGCCTCCTGTCTCTGCTGCCTGGCTGAAGCAGACCAAGTCCTCTGGTGGAAAATGGTATCACCCAGATCCTTAAAAGATCTCCATGAACCATTTCTTGCCCAGTATCCAGTACTGAATTAAATAAACCACGTGTGCAGCAATACGGAACATGATGAAGACAACTGAAAAAAACATACAGTGGATATAAAGCCTCTCCAGAGCCAGATGTTGGCTTTGTCAGCTGTGAGCTGTAAAATAATGGTGATTGATAAGTTCAACACATTTAGCAAAAAAATTGAAATTACCAGTCAATCAGAGACTATGAAAATAAGTGGGTGTTGTAGATCCGTAGACAGCAGTAGGAAATGGAGAGCAGAATGGGCACAAGTTGCTAAACCACAGTGCAGGTGACGTGAATGGAGTCTGATCACACACTGCCTGGCCTCTCAAGAGGAAAGGGCAGTGTACGTGGGAAGCAGATTTACATCAGATGTTTTAGTTACGTGTGTTTCTTCGCTGGCACAAAATATCCAACACCCAGAGTTCAGGGGGGAAAGGTGTATTTCACTCACAGTCTGTGGGGCCCATATGTGCTGGCTGCACGGCAGGGTGGCGGGGGGGGGGCAACGGGTCATGGCAATGAAGGACAGCTGGAGCAAGCGGCAGACGGGGAGGGAGCCAGCCTCTCCTTCTCCCTAGCACTGTGTGCAGGCACGGCACTCACGCCACCAATCCCAGCACTAGACAACGTGCCAACCACAAATGCCAGAGTGAGCTGCCTGCGTGAAAGCGGGAGGCTCTGGGAGGACACGCGGACGCAAACCGTAACCCAGGACACGGAGCCTTATATAGGACCGTGACAGCGTGGGTGCTGTTGCTGAGATCTCAAACGCCTCCACAACGTCTCCTGTGTTCAGAGTGGGACCCCTGGAAGGCCGGATCGTGGGGCGCTTCTGGGAGACAAGGCCTAGCGGGTCCTGAGCAGGGAGGGTGTGTCCCTGTCCCGGCGCCTCCCCTTTCTCGCTATGTCCTGGCTGCCACAGGGCAAGCCCCCGCTTGCCTGCATTCCCTCCAATATGCAGTTTCTGCTTTGGGGACAGCTAACCTTTTCCTTGAACCTCTGAACTTGTAACCCCAAATAAATCTCTTTTCCTTTAAATTGCAGGTGTCAAGTATTTTGTACCAGCGATGGGAAATAATATACAGAAACCTGGTGCCAGAGAAGCAGGCCTGTAGCTGGGACTGTGGCTGGTCAAGCAGTTGGAAGCCTTGGAACGGGTTCCTCAGAAGAGTCTGAGACAGTTTGGAAGAGCAAGCTAGAGCGGCCTTCGGCGTTGTAAGCAGAGCTAGAATGGCGATTCTGCTAAGTTTACCAGAGCAGAATGCTGACAGGAGTGCGGAGAGCAGAGGCCAGGCTCCTGATGTTTCACTGGAAATGGTGGCTGCTTTGGAAACTAGACTGGAGGCCATGTGTGTTCCATCTGACAGAAAAAAAATGTTTTCTCAGTAAGACTTTGTGTGAGGTTAAATCTCAAAGTGGCAGTCTAACGGTGGCAGAGAAGATTTCAAGACCGATGAGACATTCCGGGTGTGGCATGAGCGTCGCCGGCGCTTAGCCAGCTCTGCAGTGAGACTCAGGAGGGAAAGGCAGCCCTGAGGGATGCGCGCATTGAGCAGCGTGGCCGGCGGGAGCGTCTGCTCACCGCGGCGGCCAAGGACGTCATCGCCGCAGAAACCGCTAGCACTGAGAAAAATCTGAGTACTTCGTGTCATGACTGCTGGGTTGATGGCTGGAGGCATTTCAGGAGCTGGCAAGACCCTCTTGTCACAGGTTCAAGGATGTAAATGGATAAAGCCCTTTGCCTAGGAAGATACAGGGCCCGGGGTTCGGTCCCTGGCGTGCTGTGCCGGCCCCACTCTCAGGCGACTGAGACCACAATTGAGAGTAGGCATCGTAGCACAAGCCTGTAAGCCAGTGCTTGGGAGGCTGAAAACAGGAGGATCACTACGAGTCTGATCTGTGTAGTGAGGCCCTGTACTAAACACATTAACATTAAAAAAAAAAAAAGACTTTGCTTTGAGGAGAGAGCTCCAGGGTGCCTGCTCACTAGGGAAGTGAACCCCTAATTCGGCCATCCAGGCCTAGGAATGGCTGGAACTGCAGTCCAGGGGTACCACCAGGCTACTGCTTGAATTGGTAGCAGACCTTGCCGTCCACATGGTGAAGGTTTTTAGCTATGCAGAAAGCAAGAGTTACGGGGTCACAGTCTTGCAGTCAGATTTCATAAGGCTTAGAAGGTGAGGCAAAAAATGTGTGACAGGGTCACGCTCACTGCCAGGAATTCCTGAGGGTGACACTTGAAGCTGTGAGAGCGAAGCTAACGCTGTAGCGAAGACTGCAGGAGGTTGGAGGTGCTGGGAATGTGGCACGTCTGCTCGGGAAAGCCACGGGCAGCCCAGTCCACAAGAGAGGCCATGTCGGCTGTTGCAGGGAAGGCGCAGGGCGCTGGAGCTGGGCGTGGAGCCCCAGGACTGAACGTTTGCTCCTCTGCTTTTCAGTCTTGTTTTTCTCTGATTCCCTTCTGCTGCCCTGTTCCTGCCATTCAGATGGGGAATGCTTACCTTGTGCTCTTGCATGTTGGATGCATCTAACTTTCTTGTTTGGTTTTTACAGGGCTCACAGCTAAGAATTTTCCTTGCATCTCAGAGATTGGACTTAAACTTTCTGCAATGCTGGAGATGATAAGACTGGTGATTCTTAAGAGATGGGCTAAGTATGCGTTAGTGGGGAGTCGGGGGGAGCTGGGAGAAGAATGTTACTGCTTAGATTCAAAACATCCTGAAAAATCCTCGTATGTGCTGGCTGGGGGGGCGGTCTTTGGGAC
>NW_004524628.1:10959886-10973542 GCF_000260255.1 Octodon degus
ATATATTAGCTTGCATTGTTTTGCCAGCTACACACAAAACATTTACCAAATTTGAGCATAAGATGGAACACAAAGCAAATTTCAACCAAGTTTACACAACTGAAGTAATACAAGCACAGTGTCTGCAAGCAGGATAACTCAGAGACAGAGCAGAATAATTAGGAAGTGTCCTTGTTGGAGCAGCGGAGTGCTACGCAAGTCATAGGTCAAAACCAAGTCAAAATAGGAGGGCATTCTGAGCTGAACAGTGAGTGTTTAGACCGGCACTTACGGGGTTTAGCTGATGCTGGCGCTGCAGGGAAACGCTCTGCTTTAAAGGGATGCTGCGAAGGGGCAGAGCTGCCAACCAGTAAGCTGAGCACTTGCCTCGGGATTTATTTGGTTTTGTTTTTTAAATGTGTGGTTCACTTAGAAGCATAATTCTAAGACTTAATAAGTGCCCATCTAAGTTTTAAGTAGGAATTAAAGCAGATAGGTTTACACCAATCTAATGCGTCACACAGCCACACCCACACACACCCCTGCACATGTGCACACACCCATTAAGTGCTATATTTTATGATAGTACCTTGAAAACTTCCTTTTTAAGACTGAAGGGGAAGGTCAGTGAGATAGCTCAGGAAACTAAGCGCCTGCTTGGGCAGTCGCAGGGACCTGGGTTCATTCCCAGTACCACATGCCCCCACTGGTCCTGCCCATGGAAATGCTGAGCCGGCCACTGAGGCCGGTGTGGTGGTGCATACTTGTAGTCCCAGTGGGAGGCTGAGGAGGCTGAAAACAGGATCACTATGAGTCCGAGCTACATAGTGAGATCCTGTACCAAATACACAGGAAAAGAAAAAAAGGACTGAGGAGGAGGCCAGGTACCTGCTACCAAAGCCCTACTCAACATTGCTAGGAATAGCCCAGACATTGCTGTGTGGAAAATGCCAAGAAAATATAAAATTTACATTAGAAGTAACATGGTTGAAGAAATTATAAAAATTCTACAAATAAACTCGTAGAATTTTTAAATGAATAGAGAGAATAACTAGAGATAAGGTGAAAGTAAAAATTAATTGGATGACTAGTGCTGATACTTTTAAATGATCTAATTGGAGCCAGGGAGATGGCTCAGTGGAATAAGCGCTTCCCTGGCAAGTGCAAGGGCCTGAGTTCAATCCTCAGTTCCACCAAAAAGAAAAAAAGAAAATCTAATTTACAATTGTATCAAAATAGTTTTTAAAAGATCTGCCAATAAATAGAGAAAATTGTGAAAGAAATTAAAAGTATAAGTGGTAGTCTATACCATGTTAAGCAGTTGTAGAGACATCAGTTCTCTCTAGATTTATAGAATTAATAATGCAGTGTAATCTCAGCAAGGGTGTGTGTGTGTGTGTGTGTGTGTGTGTGTCTGTGTGTGTGTGTAGGCTGAGAGAATAAATATAAAATTTAAGGAAAACGCATGAAGCACTGGGTGGTTTACATTGCCACATACCAAGAGCATTAAGTTAGAGTAAGACAATGTAATATTCATGCAAATGTCCACAGTTAGTTCAGTGGAAGACAATTAAAAAATTCAGACCCAGATCCAGACCCACAAGGGCACTGTGACAGAATGTCTCATGGATGTGTGACTGGAGTAGTGGGGTAGCTGAGTGGGTGGCACACGCCCGTAATCCCAGCACTTAGGAGGCTGAGGCAGGAGGATCACTACAAGTTTGAGGCCAGCTTGGGCTCCCTAGTGAGTTCAAGGACAGCCTCAACTGCACAGTGAGGTCCTGCCTCAAAAAATTTGAAAAACTAATTTAGTAATAAATGATTACAGTGTGATATTTGTATGTAAGTGCCCCGCAATGAATATTTTCATTATGTATGCAGAGAAGCTACATTAACTGAGATAAACCTCACATAGAAAGACAGTGCACAGCCTCCCTCGTGCGGACCCCAAGCGGTTGGTTTCGTGCAAGGAGAGGTCGGAACTCGGGCTGCGGTCGGGACGTGCGCAGGGCAGCCGCGGCGCGGACGAGCGCCCCCTGCTGGCCTCTGTGTGCGCGAGGCGCCACAGGGCGGCGCTATGCTCAGGCCCCCGGCCCGGTGCTCTCCCCGCCCGCGTGCTCACGAGGCGACCAGTGTTTGCTAGCTGGCCAGTGCTGGCCAATGCTGGCCATGGAGCCGTACATGGTTACGGCTGCATGTACGCGTAACCTCGCGAGGGAGGGCAGGCTGCGCGTGAGAACCGGACCCCGCGCCTGTTGCCTGTTGACGTGGCAGGCAGGCCGGTTTCCGGAAGAGCAGGGGGCTTGGCGCGTCGGAAGCACGGGCCCGTCCTCCAGGGGAGCAGAGAGCAGAAAATCGCAGGGAGCCTGGAGGTGCCTACTGGAGCCCGAGCCCTTCAGCCCTCGGCGGTCCCTTCTGCCTGTTCCTCTCCTGAGCACCCGGACCCCCTTCCACAGGCCCCTGCTCTGAGTCCACACGTGGGAGTCGCACCCTTTCCCTTCCTAACGCTGCTGTGTCTCACCGGCGACCACGTGTGGGGCTGCAGAGGAAGTGTGATCGCGCTCACTCTGTTCCCTCTGGGCGTGCACGATGTGCAGCCCCAGCCTCACCAGCATCACAGGAAATGGGCTCAGCAGGAAAGGAGCCCGCACAGAGCTGGCTCCAGAGCCGCGGTGGGGCAGGTGGCCTTTGCAGTTCCTGCCCGTTATCGCTGCTATCACCTCTGTGGCCGGCCTATGGCCCGGAGAAACGCCGTGTGTCGTTAGGTTTCGTTTCCTGCTGAATGAGCAGGCCCCCATGCCTTCCTGTTTGCTTTGGGTGTTGACCGCCTTCATGCAGTGCTTCAGTCTGGCTTTGATAACACTTCCAGGAAGTGACCTTGGACCAGCAAGTTGGCGCCAGGTGCCTGGGCTAATATTTGATGAGTAAATGAATAATCGGATCCAGAAACGCATCCCAGCTGCAGGATCTGACACAGCTGGAGAAGGGCAGTGGGTAGAGCTGGGCAGCTGGCAGGCTGTGCCCAAGGGGCGCCCACTCAGAAACACACACACACACACACACACACACACACACACACACACCTGCTCAGCATGGTATGAGGTGTAATTGCCGGCGGGAGACAGCACCCTGCAGGCTTCCTGGCCTGTTGCACAGTGCAAAATGGGGTGCAGCTCAGTGGCAGGGTGTGAGATTAGCAGGGGCAAGGCTGACGCACTGCAGTCTGTCCCTTGTTCCACCCAGGAGGTCCTGGCTTAGGGGACGGCCCAGGTGTTCCCAGGTGATCCCAGAGGCAGTGATGTTACTGACGGCATCCACCTCCTCCGCAGGTGACTAAGGACATGGCCAAATGCTAGTGAGCTGGCATTGGGCCACTCGGGGCTCTGGGTTGGGGAGTCCTGCGACGGCCGAGGGCATCAGGGACCAGGGGGCCAGCGCCCACCAGACAAGTCTGCTGCAGCTGTGCACAGGCCCTGCAGGGTCTCTGCATGGTGGCGGACACAGGGACATGGAGGATGCAGCTGCTAACCGGAAGGGGGTACGTGGAGCGGGATGGGCAAAGCAAGAGCCTCAGGTAATCCTGCCCACGCCGAACAGGGCAGCCCGAGGGGAGTGTGCAGGACTTACCAAGGAAAGCACCCCAACTTGTTTCCCTTCTCGTCTGTTACAGTTTCTGGATGATGGTGGCAGGCGTGGGTGCTGCTGGCCAGAAGCCAAGCAGAGTTGCATCTGTAGTGTCCATGGGGCCTGGATCCAGGACGCCTCCTGGTACCCAAGTCCTTGTCCTTGTGGAAAAGTGTGCGGTCCTGGCCCCAGCCTCTTCATCCTCTTTGAAACTTACGATACCTCATGTATATCGAAGGGCTCATACCGCGTCATCTAGGGAACAGCAACAGGAAAATGCCTGCTAGGGTCAGTACAAACAGGAAATTTTAGGCATTATTTTCTCTTTGCAGTCAGCGGAGTCTGAGGATAAAACCCAGGGATGCAGAGCTCTGGTCTTCGCCTCATGGCCCACACAAACCTCTGTTGACTGCTGTAGGTGTGGGACCATGCAGAGCCAGGGCCGGAGCCTAGAGCTGGTTCTGCAGAGGTGGGGGTCGCCCTGGGCCTGGGAGGGTGCTGCAGCTCAAGCCAAGTCCTGCTGCAGGGGCGCAGGGGTCCCACACACTTAGGACTCCATGCACGCCCTGCAGTCTCATGAACTGCAGACTTCTGTCCCTCCGGGGCCCACAGCAGGATGCTGACTCCTCGGGGTGCTGAGCTCCTACGCTAACGCTCCTGCTCTGAAGCTCCTACGAGGAAGCATAGACAAAATAATCAAGAGAGGTAGAAAGGAGACCAGGAAAACGGGAATTTTAGAATTGTACTTTTAAGAAAAGTTGCAGCTTTAGGACACAAAAGTTATGCAGCCTTTGTTCCTTTTAGGAAATTCCCAGGGTCCTAAAGACACAGTAAACCTGAAGTCTTGGCCTATGTGCCCCCCGAAATCACGCTCCGAGCAAGGACCTCCGACCCCGCAGCTGACAGTGTGGGCGGCAGCGGCGCTCAGCTGCAGACACAGGAGGGGTCTGCGTCCGACACAGGGCCAGGCGAATGACCTGATGGACAGCAGGACACACGTACTGGGCCGCCCGCCTCGAGACCCCAAGCGGCGTAAACGCCCCGGCTCGGCTATGACAGCCCTCCCTGTGGGGCCACGCTCCGCTCTGGAGTGCGTACTCTTCCATTCCTACCGAATGAGTCCCTTCCCGCCCCTTAGGGAATCACACTTAAAATTCTTCCTCAGTGCAGCGCTTGGGAGACTGAAAACAGGAGGTTCACTACGAGTCTGAGCTGCGTAGTGAGACTCTGTAGACCCTGTACTAAATACATAAAAAAAAATAAAAAATTCTAATCTTTATTTTTTTTTTTATGTTTTCGCGGAACCGGGGATTGAGCTCAGGCCCTTGCACTTGCCAGGCAAGCGCTTATTCTACTGAGCTATCTCCCCCGCCCCTCCAAATTCTTCTTTTTTTTTCAATCTTAAAAAAGAAAGTCTTCCTCAGTGGCGGGGTCGTTGACCTGCAGCTCACTGTGGGCCGGGCGGGGCAGGCGTGGGCTCCTCTCTCAGCTTTGGGACCCGCTGGACCCTGCGCAGCCACGCTCGTCCGGGTGCGAAGAGGAAGCTTGGCTCCGCGCAGCCCTCGCAGCACACAGGCGTCCTTGCTGGTGACCCGGCCCCGCGCCGCGTGCCGGCTGGCAGGACTCGGTGTTCTCACCACCGAGCGCTCCTGGATGCGACGCAGGAGCGCGGCGGCAGCAGCTGCGCACTGGCGGCCCAACTGCCTTCCGCGTCGCTTCTCTGATGCTGGCGGTTTCTCCAGCCAGAAGAGGCTTGTCCTGAGTAATGGGGCCCAGGACTTGTCCTAACACCGCCCCGTCCCGGGAGAGGCGTAAATGACTTCTTTCCGGAGCCGGGGAGATGGCTCAATAGAATAAGCGCTTGCCAGGGCCAGAGTTCAATCCTCGGTTCCGCCATTTAAAAAAAAAAAAAAAAAAAAGTGAAGGACTTCTTTCCTCCATTTAACCGGATTACGTCCGGATTGCATCCGGATGCTGCTTTAACTCCTACCCCAGGTCCCTAACAATGGCGTGGGCGCCACCTGCTGGCCATCCGGGGAACTTGCTAGCCACAGGTGGCCCAGGTTGCCTTAAAAGTCTTACAGCGCACGTCTTAGAGAAGCAGGACAATCCGTTCCCACTCAAGTGGACTCTCACGTTCTGTGTAGCTTGGCGTCTCCCGTTCCATCTACTGCAATACTAGGAATCACAGGTCTTTCTTTGTCCATCTATTTATTTTACAAGATGACATTTATCTGAAGAGTTGTGCTTCTAAAGAGCGGCTAGAGTTCAGAGAAGAGCAGATGATGGCGAGGAGCCTATGCGCGGGTCTTTGGCTTGGGGGAGAGGTGGGAGGCGTTGGAGGAGGTCGAGGCCGCTCAGCCACCCCCAGAGCAACGCAGATCGGCTGGAAACAGAGGCCCTTTCTGCCTCCCGGCGGCGTGGCTTCGTTCTAGAAGCAGGTGCAGCAGGAGGGGACGGCCTTTGCCTCGCACCCCGCTCCAGCTTGCTGCGTCCTTACAAGAGTGCTGCTCCTTCTGTCCAAGCAAGGCAACCTCTGGGCCCTGGGGACCGCTGGGGACTCACAGAGTAGACCGCCCTCAAGTGGCCAGGAAGGGACCCTCTGAAGTGAGGGCGTCAGAAGAGACTGCAGACCAAAGGCTTGAAGGCTCGGGAGGAGAAAGGAAGAGCTTCCAGGGAGCGGTGGGCAGGCAGGGAGCTGCCGATGGGCTGTGAAATCGAAGTTCTCCGGGTGCTGAGGAAAGGGAACCTGGTGTGCTAGTGACAGCCCAGAGCTTTCTGGGGCACTTGTGAGCGCAGGCGGTCTGTCACCTGCGAGTGCCACAGAACAGGGGATGAGGAGGCCCCTGGAAGCACAGGATGCCAGCAGGCGCCATGGGGCTGCTCCCCGCTTCCCACTGTGCAAGCCTGCTACCCCACAGGCTGGGCCAGGCCTTCTTGGAAACCTCCCTCTGGCCCTTCAGGGCACCAGGGTGCACAGCTTCCTGAGTGGAGAACAGACGGACCCCTTCCCTCTCCCTGATGTGCCCAGACTTGGACCCAGGAGCCACCAGCCAAGAGCTTTGTCACCCCGTCCCAGCATCCTCAGCCAGTGTCCCCAGCTCCTAGCTGCTGTAGTTTGGGTCATTCCTAAAGCTCTTAGCTCGCTCAGTGTGGCAGAAGCGCATGTCTTTGGCAGTGCTTTGCTTACTGCTGCGTGCAGAAGCTGTTGTTTGACAAAGCCAGGCAGGGCTGAGCTCTCCTGCTCCCTGCCTCAGGTGTGCGGGCAGCTGACTTGAGTCGTCTTTCTGGGCTGAGCTGCAGGAGGCAGGCCGGGGTTGCGCAGGCTGCGGCTGCGGCATCCATGCCCAGGTGCCACGTCATACGTGTTCTTCTGACACTTGGCTTTGGGCTGAGCTGGGCCTGTCCTCTGAGCTCCAGGGAAGCTGCTTCTGGACCCCGAGTCCCCTGCCCAGTGCTGTCTTAGGCTGTGCAGGTCCCACAGAGCCAAGGCCACGCCCCCTGCCCCCCACTGTCCCTCCGGCCACTCCCACACCTACACCATGCCCTGGCCCAAGAGAATCCACTCGCCACAGGGGAGGGAGCACCCCTCTGAGGCCGGGCGCTCTCCTGTCATGGTGCAGAGGTCCCTCGTTCAGAAGCCTCGTTCTTTCCCCGACTTGGGTCACAGGCGGAGTTGGATGAGGACCGAGTATAGTTCACTGTCAGGTTCAGCGCTGACTTATGGGAAAACTCGAATGGGTTCTCATCCAGCAGAACCGTGAGAGAGCTGAGGTCGCCAGCCGAGGCACCACTGTACCTGCTCGCTTTCACCAAAAATTACTATTTTCAGCTGACACGTCATGCTGACATTGCCTTTCTGCATCACACTTCGGTGTGTGTGTGTGTGTGTGTGTGTGTGTGTGTGTGTGTGTGTGTGTCCTTCTGGCCTCCATCGTGGTTTTACCCACTGCTTTTTGTTTTTAAATACAGTTGGAATTCTAAGGCACATTTTCATTTGCCACGCAAGGTCCAGAATCTCAAGCTCACTGAACGTAGGACAGTGCATGCTAACTATTCTACCAGCTGGGGACACGGGCCTTGGTCACAGAGCTCTCCCTGAGCACTCCTCGGGCCACCAGCTCCTCCACGTCCTCCAGCGGTGGATCCCAGTCAGCACTGTACAGCTCAGCACACCCTTGTTCCATAAACAGCCGCAGGCCACTTATCTCAGAAACGAAGTGCGTGCTCTTCCCTGGTCTCTCATGGACGGTATTCAGGCCCTTGTCATTTTTCAATCTGTGCGATGCAGAGCCAGAAATGGGGGTGCCAGTTGGGAGCAAAGGTCCTGGTGGTTCTCCTGACCCCACCTGCTGTCCCCTTGGACCGGCGCCCGCTGTTGACAAACCTGTTTTCCTCTCACTGAGTTGTAGTAGGGCTTTGTGAAAATCTCCATGTGCTCCCCTCTCCGTCTGCGTATATTATTTGTACACTGTCTATCAGATATCATCAATCTATTATCTATCAATCGGGGGTTTGCTGGTTAGCTTAGTTGTTTAAGTGCCTGCTTATGCAACCACAGGGGCACAGGATATCGCAGTTCGATCCCCAGCTCCACATGCCTTACCAGACCCACCCTTAAGGCAGCCTGAGCCAGCCAAAAAAAACCTTATCCTCTAACAATCATCTATATATCATGTACCTATCTTCTATCACTCATCTATCATCAATCATCTATCTATCATCTATCACCTATCTATCCATCATCTATCATCATCTATCATCTGTTATGTACCATCTATCACCTGTATGTCTGTCTGTCTGTCTGTCTACCTACCTACCTATCATCTCTTCTATCTCCCCATAACTCTGTGTACCACACACTATGGATGCACTTAGGCTGTGCAGGTCCCACAGAGCCAAGGCCACACCTCGTTTCATGGACCCACATGTTCATCCTCCCCCACTTATACAGTCCCGACCACTGTATCTTCTGCTACTCTGGACCTGTGGTATTTCTGCATAGTTTAAGAATTAGCTTGTCAATTTTTACCCCAAATGCCAAGCCAAAGCGACCCAGCTGCCACTGGTATGCATAAACCTTCCCTCGTAAGCAGGGGTAAGATAGCTGGGATGGCCGCACTTTCCACTCCATTCCCAACCTCGTCCCTCCCTGGCTCCATGGGCAAGGGCACCTCGCTCCCATGTCCTCGCTGGCCGTGCACTGCTCAGCCTTCCTGTCCACCCGATGTGAGCACGGCTTGCCAGTCAGTGCGGTGCCCTCCCCAGCATGCACCTCTCTGGGACCCAGATGCTGCTGCTGCCTCTGAAGAAAGAAGCAGGCTGTCCTGACTGAGCAAGAGGGGCGGGGCCCACTGTGCACACCCTGCCTTCTCAGCCAACCTTCCAGAAGCTTCCTTGGTGTCGGCCCCGCCCCACTCCCACTGGCTGTCCCGGAGCCTGCACCTACTTGGCTGAACTGTGGCCCTGTGGCGGCTATACACGCATTTCCCACAAGCTCTTGGGTTGGCCCAGGAGGGCCGGGCGCCCTCGAGGGCGCAGACCCCGTGGTGCTGCAGCACAGCTTCCTTTACGATGCCCACTTTGGTGTCCTGCAGACCTGCTCATCACCTATTTCCCAGGTGTCGCGGCCTCCAAAGTCCTGGAAATCGAGTCAGTGAGGAGCAATGCATGCTGGGGGCGGGGCGCCCTGGAGAGCTCCGCAGACTGCTGGCCACGGCCGACGAGTGGTGGCAGCCAGCCGCCGCAGGGCCAGCCGCGGGCACTCAGCATGACCTGGTGCCATCTGCTGCCGTCAGGACGGCTAGCACAGCTGCCCTCTGCTGGCCCGTGACTGTACCTGGAAAGAGCAGAGGCCGCTGAGCTGACGGTGGCGGGCCTGCTGAGCGCTGATGACACGCTGCAGTACACACAGAAGCCAGGAGCGCGGCCGTTCGCAGTCACCTGCACTCTACCCCCACCTCCCGGCAGCACAGTTGTTCCCACCAGGGTCTCCATGGAGACACCAGTGAGAAAGGCTGAGCTACACGATGCTGGGGCAACTGTGTCACTAGGAGACTGTGCAGCTACCCTGTGGCCTTCCGGATCACCATGACGGTGCTCGGCTTTCGGTAGATGTGCTGCTATGTGGCACATGCCCGCATGTCACAGAATATTATTTAGAGTTAGATTCCTACTTTTGGGAGAAGAGGATGCAAACAAGCGAGGGAGAGAGGCAGCAGGAGACAGCGGTGTGGATGGTGGCTGTTTTAACACACATTCTGATAAAGAGACACAGAAATAACCACAGGCTCGTGTGTATGTGAGCCGCGTGCGCACACACGCGCTTCCTGCGGGTGCCACCCGATGACGGCGGTGACAGCAGCCCACTGCGGACCCAAGCCGTCCTGGTGAGCGCTCCTCAGTGGGAGGACAGGTTCTTAGAGGGCCGGGTGGGTATAGAAGTCGCACCACTGGCCAGGCCTGTGGTTAACAACAGGGCACAATGAAGGAAGTGCCAACAATTAAGCCGGGCAGGGTATGGGGAAAGGCGGAAGAGGGGACACAAGCAGACGGAGGGAAGGGGAGGCCGGCGGGTCAGCCCCACGCGCTCCACTCGGCTCCCTCGGCCGCTGCTGCAGGTCCTGGAAAACAATGAAGCGTCAGAGAGTTGGATCAGACGCAAAGAGGAAGGCAGCACTCTGCAAGTCCCTGAGCGAAGTGTGCAGGAGGGCCGGGCGTGGCGGGGACACCCAGGAGGCGCACCCCGCGTGAGCCCTAGCTCCTGCTTAAGGACAAGCAGGGTTGAACACAGCCTCCAAGTAACTGAAATCAAGGAAACAAGGGGCTGGGGAGATAACTCAGTGGAATAAGCGCTAAGCGCAACGGCCTGAGTTCAATCCCTGGTTCAAAGGTGGGGAGGTGGGGGGGGGGGGGGTCAGGGATATAGCTCAGCGGCGTAAGCGCCTGCCTGGCAAGGGCAAGGTTCTGAGTTTGATCCCTGGTACTGCCAAGAAAAAAAAAAAAGAAACAACAGGATTGTTTTGAAAACATGGCATTTGCTGGACACCTCTGGGAGGTGCTTAAGACAGCAAGTATTAAGCACTGCTGGTGCCTGACCCCACAGAGAAGTGCTGTGCCTCTGTTCGCCACCCCAGGAGCCCGGGACTGGCCCGCCCCCTCTGAGGCCCCCCCCCCCGGGGACCCCGCCTCCAGGCGGCCTTGGGCGGGCCCAGCCCAGAGTGAGCTCTGCGCCTGCGCCAGCAGGAAGGCTGCTTGACTTCGCGGACGTCCGCCAGTTCTGCACCGCGCATTAGGCTGGGAGTGAGGGATGGCTCTGTACCATTTTAAGCAAAGAAAATGGAGAGTTTTACGTTATCAGTGTGAATCTTACCATTTCTGTTTATATGTGAGATGCTAGTTTTAAATACAAATGTAAGTGCTTTTAATTTTTCATGTTGGAAATCTTCAGAGCGGCACACCTCCTGTTTCTCGGTTCTCTGATGCGTGTGTATTTTGGTCCTGAGCATGGCACCGGGAGGGTCGCGCAGACCTGAGTCTGCCGTCGGTGCCTCACTTCTCAGTGCACACGGGGTGCTGCGCCCACGCACCCACACCCCAGCCCTTGGCCTGCTGGTGGGGGAGAAGGACGCACAGGACGGGGACCTTTAAGCTGCCTTCTCTTTCCTTCACTTCCAGCCAAGGTGAGGTGACCTGGGAAGCCACAAGGGGGTGGGGTGGGGCTCACCGTTGTCGTGTTTCCTACGGTGCTGCGTCTTCGCTGAGCACTGGAAGCAAGCTCTGGCTCACACAGAGAGCAAGGCTTCTCCGGCCCTCTGCACCCGGTTCCTCCACACACCCGCACGTCCCTCCTGCTTGCTTTGGGTCTGTTGCGCTCTCCCTGTGGCCACAGTCTTGTGCTCGTGACACCTAAGCACGGCGCCTGATCACAGTACCAAGCTGTGGTGGGCGACTCCTGTGACATGTGCCTCCTCCAGTCACACACACACCCATGGTCCTGTGAGCTTCACATGCGAAACAGGAGCTCAGAAATGAAGACATCAGGGATTTCAGATCCGATAGCAGAGCGTCAAGCCTGCTGGTACGACTGTGCAGGTCGCCCCCGGGAGGTGAAGTGGAAGAAGGCAGCGGAAGCAAGCTGACTGCATGGAGCAGCTGAGTCACGCCTGACCCTCCCTTCATAACGCTGACACTTACAGCAAGAGTGGTGCTGGTGTGATGTCAAGGAGACCGATGGCTTCTCAAGTCAGTTATTTGTCAAAGTAAAACTTGTTGAAGTAGTTTCTAAGAGGAGACAAAAAGTCAACACCAAAAACGTAGCCATCTCCCATCCCTCGATTCTCTTGCCAGCTGCCCGCGGGCTCAGTGCCTGCAGCAGTGGGAAGACACAGCTCGTCCTGAAAACAAGGTCAGCTCACAGCATTGCTGTGGCTCTGGGCCGGGCTTCAGGTCTTCCTGGGGCTTGGGATTTGGCGCAGCAGCCCGGCAAGCACCGGCTTGGCAAGTGCGAGCTCTTGAGTTTGATTCCTGGTGAAAAACCAATCAATCAAACAAACAAAAACCCTTTCCTGGATACAGATTTATACTGAATTGCTGCAAATAATGCATTCTCTGTGAAGAAAACCACAAATACATATGGTCTCCAAATGTCTGAAAAGCAAGTAGTGGATCTTCAGAAAATCCTCTTGGCTCTAAGAAAAATGAGATCTTTGATAAGGCAAACTCATTTCTGTTAACAAAGAGGGAAAGTCCGCATCTACTGACATTCAGTGGGAAATGGGGAAATGTTCATTTCCTGTCGAATGCTTTGGACAGTGTACTAGCAAAAGAAGAAAGCATGGCTATGGGGGCGATGGGACTGTGGGGTGACATGCGGATTGTCCCCAGCAGTGACCTGCTCAGTTGCAGAAACTGCCTGGAAAAGGGAGAAAAAGCCTCTTTCAAGAAGAGGCCACCTCCCTGAAGCTCGGAGCGCCCTTGGCCCTGCTGGGTGAGATGAAGGCTTTTCCCTCTCACCAGGACAGTTTCTTCCAGGGGCTACATGGACAAAAGCACAGTCGCGACTTGAAGTTTCTACCTGTCCAAAACGCAAATGTTGGGCTGGGAGATAGCTCAGCAGCATAAGCACCTGCCTCACAAGCGCAAGGTTCCAAGTTTGAGTCTCAGTACCACTAACTAAAAAAATAAAAGTGCAAATACTCAAAATGCAGATGTTTTCTAAGTTCCTTGCCAAAATTGTCCTGGGAAACACAACCAATCAGGAGCGTCCCCTATTCCATTCCTGTCATTTCCTCACTTTGGGCCAGGAAATGTACCACTACTGAAGTGTGCCACCAGACCCAGGTGATCGGGAGACAGGAAGCATCCTTGGTGGAGCTCAGACCGCCGGGGCCAGGGCTGTGGTGAGACACTGTTGTCCCCAAAGCCCATCCAGCTCCAGGCAGGGATGACTATCTGGGCAGGTCCTTGTCCTGCCTGGACTCGGGTCCAGCAGAGGTAGGGTGTGGCCTTGGGTGGCTGCATGGGGTCGTTTCCTTTGTGCGCTCCCAGGGGGCATCTCCAGTCTGGGCAAGGACTGCTTTGTCCTGTGAAGCTAGATTTCATTTCCTTGGGCTTCGAGGACTTTTCTGAAGAGACTGCCGGCACATCCTCTTGAGGACAATCACGCAGATTCTGGAGGGTCGGGAACACACCAAGAGCATCATCACGGGTTAACTTCCCTGACACCTACTGACTGTTCCCCAGGGAAGTGGCACTGTGGGGAGTTGAAGCCCATGGGCAAGGGTCATCCTGCTGAGTGGTCCCAGGGCAACCCCATGGCAGAGACAGGTGAGGGCTGGCGCAGACCCCTGGGGACCTCAGGAGGTGGCTTCTGAGTGCGCTGGAAGACAGCAGCTATCGGACAGAAGCAGGAGCAGGGGAGCTGTGCCCCTCGGGCCGAATGGAGAGGCCCAGGCCTGCTGGGAAGGGGCTTTGCAGGAGGCAGCAGCAAGGCTGAGCTTCCATGGGCAGGCGCCCTCTGGAGGGGGCGCAGGCCTCGAGACAGGAGCTGAG
>NW_004524628.1:10974322-10977531 GCF_000260255.1 Octodon degus
GGGCTGCACCCCTGGGGTGACCAACACCACTGCCTCCCCAGGTGTGTCACAGAAGGGGAAAAGGGTCTGGGGGTGTGGCTTGAGAGATGCAGGGACAGGCGGCCCCTCTGTGCGCTCTGCCTCATGTGTGTCGTGGATCTCACGGGGCGCAGCCACGCTGCCCTACTAGGACTTGGTAACGGAAACCATTTCTCATGCCCTGCGTTAGGCCTGGTGTCTGCGGGAGGCCCGTGCTCCTCACCCAGGCACCCGGAGCCCAGACCGGGTGGCCTGGGACGTGCCCAGGAGCCTCCTGTACAAATCTAATGCAATGCAGTAACATGATCTAGACAGTAAAGGCAAGAGGAAGCACATGTGTGGCATGATGGTGACAGGAGTCCTTACCATGAAAGGCGAGGTCTGGAGGGTCGTCACCGTGCAGGAAGCAGCACCCTTCTCTGGGCAGAAGACAGTGAGCAGAAGGCCAGGCATACCTGACAAAGCATTCGCTCACAAACTCTTACAAGGACAGAGGAGCGTGAGCCTGCAGAGGACAGGGCTGCATACGGGCTGCACGCAGCAAGAGAAGATGGGGATCCAGCTGGGTGAAACATTTGTTTCTTTTTATTTTTGGTTGGGTTTTTTTTGGCAGAACCGGGGATTGAACTCGGGCCCTTGTGCTTAACAGGGAAGCGCTTATTCTACTGAGCCGTCTCCCCGGCCCCTGGATAAAATATTTAATATGACTTGAATTTGTTTCTTCAGCTAAGACAAAATGTACCTGCTGGTTTTGCACTTTAAAAACCAGAATTACTCTTCCTTCCCTGGATGGAAGTAAACATTTTCTTGGGAGAGCACAATACCTCAGTTACCAGAGGAGAAGATTCAAAAATAAGAGAGCAGAGTTTTGCTAAAGGAAGAAGCCAACCAATGTGGATCCCCTGCCACGTGATCGCCTGGCCATGTGATCGCCTGGCCACATGATCTGCTGTCACTGCAGCTCCTCACAGAATCCAGCACTACTGTGACAGCAGAAATCAAATCTAACGTAACTTATTTAAAAGTACACTCAGGACCATCCCCTTGCAACGGTGGAGCAGTGCGCAGCGCAGTGCCTGCCCTGGGTGCGAGCCCTGGACTCTGATATTTACCTAAGTAAAGGCAGCTCACACACGGGGCCCCCATCGTCCACAGCAGGGGCGCAGCACCTTCCCCGGGTGCAGAACAGCAATGAGGGCCAACCCTCGCATGGAGTGCGCGCTCTCCCTGCAGGCCCGGAACCACTGAGGGCCAAGCCCAGCCTTTCCATCCTCCCTCAGCTCTGTGGGGAGTTAAAAGCCGAGAGGTGGTCAGAGTGCTTCTGCGTTTCCCTCGAGTCCTTTTATTACTGGCTGCACACTCAGGCCAGGCGGGGGAGGACTGCAGGGTCTGGGCCACTGCGGATGGAGGTTTCCAAGCACCGGAAGGAGACGAGGCAGGACTACGGACAGCAGGCTCCCGGGGGCTGCGCTCCCCCGCCCTGCTGTGCCTTCTCAGGGGCAGGCACTGTCAGCTTGCAAAACCCCAGCTAATGAATTTGTTCTCACTGAACCATGGGCAGACTTCAGCCCTGAGGCATTCTTGGACAGGAAACTGAGGCCCACTGAGTCGCGGCCGCCTGCCCAACAGCAGGCGTTGCACGGATGCGTGTGAGTAAGCTTCCTCGGCAAGATGGAGGTTTCTTCTGTGAGCGCCGTGCCTGCCAGGGGGCGCAGGCAGAGCAGGGTGCCACGGACATCTCTGCATGGGGATGGAGCCCAGGGATAGACAGCACCCTGCTTCGGCCTTCCTGGCCTGCAGCCCCCCAGAAGTCCCACCACAGGCACAAGAGTTGGCCACGCAGCTCCGCCTCAGGTGGGGGCCAGGGGACTCGGAGTGCACTTAGATCTGGGGGTGGGAAGGAAGAATAAGCCCAGGCAGGCAGGAGAGCAGGAAGCTGGCCGATCAAGGAGACAGTCTCCGCCTCCAGCTGGGCCTGGTGCTGTCCTCCCCGCTGTCCACAGTGAGCTGACCATCGACCTCCTGTTTGAGTCTGAAGCAGCGGCTGAAGTGAGCTTGCATGGAGCTCAGCTGTCCCACCTCTCAAAACTCTGTCCCCTCCTGCTTGGCTAAAGTGCCCTGGCTCCCAGTCCCAGGAGTCCCCTGTGCGGGCTCAGATCCCAGGGTAGGGGGCTCACCTCGCTTACTCCTCCTGAGACTGTAGGGTGGTGCCAGCACCCATCTCATGGACTCCTGAGCTCCGGGAAAAGACTCAGTGTGGTCTCCTGCGGGAAGCCTGCTTTGCCACGCAGGAGAGGTCAAGCCGTGGTCTCCCTTCTTTTCACGTCTTCTCTCAGCCCAGCCACTGTTGCCAGCGGGCTTCCTTCCTCTCTGTCTGCCTGGAGCGCGTTGAGCCCTTGAAGGCGAGGCTGCGCTCTCCCACCCGCCCTCCGGGCAGGGCATCTCGGGCCTAAGAACACGGGCTGCCTGGAGACGCTGCCCGGGCAGCCGCCTGGGGTAACTGCTGATCCTGCAACATCAGCCCACAAGGGGGAAGGCTCCCTGGCTCCCTGCCCGTCACCCACAGCCTATACAGAGTGTGGGGAACGGCAGGGGGCAGAGGGAAGGCTGTGTCCCACAACACCCTTGGTGGCCTCCGTAGGGCTGTACCTTGGGACCTACCCTAAGAGCCACAGGTGTGGGACAGGACCGTCCACCTGGCGCTGCCTGTCTGTGTTCTGCGGTTCATAGGGCTCTACCCTCGGTCCCTGCCCAACCCACGCTGAGAGCTTCTCTCCGCACCCCTGGCTCCCCATCTCCCACCACCAGGCCCCTGGCTCTGGCCTTCATGGTTCCTTGTAAGTAGGGGGGCCTGCTCCGGAGTTGTCAGATCGAGTGGCCTGATCACCAGTCCACTGGGAGCCCATTCGCACCTGCACCACCTGCAAAAATGAGTTGCCCAGCCAGGCTCAGGGTCACCGCAGCACCCAGAGAGTGACCGTAGGGCATGCAGGTGACTGGCACTCCAGGGCTGCCTGCGGTGGGTGCCCACCTGTGAGGCCGAGGAAGTGGTTGGGCCCAGCAGCGCCTGTCTATTTCACTGTGACAGCTGCCCCAGGAGCTTTGGGCTGCCTGGGCCGGGAGAGGGTGCTGGCTTGTCCTTGCTTATGTACTCTGGGTTAGAACCAAATACCATGACCATGCATAACATG
>NW_004524628.1:10978325-10979363 GCF_000260255.1 Octodon degus
GTGGAGTGAGCCTTCAGCACAGCACGAGGGGAGCCAGGTGGGCACAGGGCTCTGCAGCTTGGCTGATGGCGCCTGCAGCACTGGGGTCCCACCAGCTCCTCTGGGGCTGGCCAGGTCCCTGATAAAGCAAAGAGTGCAAGGCCTGCCCCAGAGACCTCTTCTTGAGCCTCTGGGGGCCGTGGCTGTGATGTTCCAGGACAGTGGGGGACACAGAGGGGCTGTTCCCTGCTGTTCTCTGAGGCTTCTCCTTCGGGTCTCTCCAGCTGCTCTTCCCCGGGTGTGATGCTGGCTCCCAGGTGTGCGCATTTTACCTTGGGACCCGACTTTCAGTACTTACTCTGAGTGCTCTGGGTCATGCACATGGAACAGGAATTAGTTCAAGTAATGCCAGAGTGTCTGGGTTGGGTGCAGCCCTGAGCCATCTTTCTGACACCCTGCCCACAGCCAGGGGCTCTCAGCCAGTTTCTGCTGTGACCAGCCCACGTGAGGAGAGCCCTTTCCCCCTCCTACCCTGAAAGCCAATACCTCGCTTTGATTATCAGAGAAGCAAACTGTGCTGAAAAACAAGTGCTCCCTTGACACAGCACACAAGGGTCTGGCGTGGATCGCGAGGAAGAGCTCGTGTGGTGGAGGCTTTGTCCTCAGTGCGGCATGAGGAGGTGGGGCCTGATGGAGCCTCAGGCCCAGCGAAGGTGGGGGTGGGGTGCGTGCCACATGTCTGTGAGGCTCTTCCTGATGTCCTGTCTGGGGGACAGGATGCAATCGCTGGCTCCCACAGGGGCTCCCACCATGGCAAATCCATCATGCAGCATCACGCCGTCTACCAGGATGAGATCTGCCAGGCTGCCATCTGCTGTGACGAGGCCTGCCTTGATAGCCCCAGCATGACCCCATCTGCCATGATGGGGTCCACCTTCAGGAGCCCCACTGTGATCCAGTCTGCCATGATGGGGTCCACCTTCAGGAGCCCCACCATGATCCAGTCTGCCATGATGGGGTCCACCTTCAGGAGCCCCACCGTGATCCAGTCTACCATGA
>NW_004524628.1:10980933-10981854 GCF_000260255.1 Octodon degus
AGAGTGGGTCGGTCGCCATGCTCCCCCTTAGAGTGGGTCGGTGCAGGGGGTGTAGGAGGCAGGAAGAAGACGCAGTGTCCTTACCCTGAGCTCCGGTTCTGGAGATTCGCTTTTTCCCCGGCCTCTACAGAGCGTGGAGATGCACAGGTCACTTAGAGTTGAGCCCTTGATCTTGACCATCCGGAAGCCGAGGTGCAAGAAAATGCACCAGGGGGGAGGGTCCCCAGCCCTGGCTGCGAGCAGTGAGCACCTGCGGGGATCCGTCTCTCACACGAGAGGGCCCTGAGGGCCAGGAACAAGTGTGCCGCTCGCCACATGCCCCAGGCACCTGGTGAAGTTAGACATAGTACTCATGGGCAAATGAATGACTGTGATAAGAACAAACAAATGAGCACCCTTAAAAATACATAATCACGCTTGATATAAGTAAGGCGTTTGGGTCACTTCCATGTAGAACCGAGATCCTGCTGCAGGTATCTGAAAGCCGAGTGACGCCTTTCTGGTCTTCCTGGTGCTGCCAGGGTCTGTAGTTTCTCTGTAGGCCAGCAATAAGGTGGGGTCACAGCCTGCCAGTTCTGATGCCAGGGACCCCAGCAGCCCCCTTGAGAGGGTGACCGCTGCCCGCACACGCCCCTTCCCGGGAGGTGGTGAAAGCCACTGTCGGCCTGGTGCTGGGGCCCGGAGCCCGCGCCTCATCCTGTGCTTCTTGAGGCTCAGAGGGAGCGGCAGGCCCTGCGGTGTCGCCCCGACACTCACCGTGTACACAGCCATGAATATGGAAGCGGCGTGGCTGGGAGGAGGATCTGAGACAACGGAGTGGCCAGGGAATCTCCCTGAACGCAGAGGCCAAGCGACCTTCTGCAGAGCCGTCTTTGAGGTCTGAATGCCTGGCTGCCGCCTCAGCTCCTGAGATCCATTTCC
>NW_004524628.1:10982824-10987928 GCF_000260255.1 Octodon degus
AGGAGGAGCACAGTGTGCAGGTGAGGGACACAGTGGTGCCCTGGCCAGCTGCCTTTCTTTCTTGCAGTTCTCTCCATGGGGGGCCTTCTTGGGCCACAGTGGGGGTCTTCCTCCAGAACCCAGGTCCACTCCCTGTGTGGTGACGCTGTGTGGACACTCACCCCGCCTCTGGGTTCCCTGGCCTCACAGAGGATTGGGGAGCACCCTGCTCCCTCATCCCTCAAAGTTGGGGCTCCCCCGTGGGTCCTGCAAGCTCCAGACCATGCAGACACCTGGTGTAGCCCCTCCTTCTCAGAGTCACCTGCCCACCGGTGCCACCACCTCCTGGACACGGTGCTGGAGCAGAGGGTCCCAGCTGCACAGTGAAGGCATGGACTCCCACTGGCTCTCTGTTCCCACGACTCCACACGTAGCCCTAGGGCTTCCGGTCACTGCTGGGCTCCATCCCATGATGCCCCGTGGCCCTTGCTCCCCGCACCTCTCCTTAGAGCCACGCATGTGGTCTGCTGTGGCTAGCTTTCAGCCTGGGGCCGCAGCCTCCGAGACCATCACACCTTCAGCCAGCGCATCCTTGGTACGCCTGCTTGCAAGGGTGATGGCCTGTCCATCTTCTGGTCCCATCAACACCCCACGCATCCCTGCCCGCACCCCCAGCTGCTTACCCTACTCCCGGTTTTGGCTGGTTTCAGTTTATATGCCTCCTCTACGTCCTCCTGGGCGTGAGGGTGCTGTAGGTGCGCAACGTCTCCCTGCGACTGTGGCCTGGGCCGGGCGGGTGCTCGGCTCATGGCCCTGCGAGGCTTCGTGATCAGCTGCCGCCCTGACACAGCTGTCCTGTGTGTTCCTCGAACACACACGGTGTAGAAGCCCAGCCGCAGCCACTGTCAGCGCAGTGGCCTTAGGTGTATTCAGGCTGAGCTGCAGTCCGGGCAGAACCGTGGCCTGGACGAGTGTCTATGTGTGATGACTGGTCTGCTGATGTCACAGCTGGGCGCCACTGGCCCTGCCATTACTGCTCCTGCTCGCTGCTGCTGTGCTCTGAGCAGAGGGCCTGGGGGGGAGGGGCGACACGGCGCACTTTACTTGCTGTGCTTGGGTCCAGGAGCGTGTGTGCCCACAGCCCCACCAGGGTCTCCTTGGCCTCCCTCTCTCCCTCCCTCCAGCCTGACCCCAGGACTCAAGCCTGCTGTGCAGGAACAAACAAGCAGGCTGCTTTCTGTTGTGGCCACTCAGGACTCCGCAGAAATGGAGCACAGCTTGGCCATGATGGAGGGTCACAGGTGGCTGTGCACCAGGCCATGCCCCAGGCCCGAGAGGAGGAGGCTGTGGGGCCAGAGAAGCCTCGTACCTTAGACATGTAGGGTTCCGTGAGGACAGGGGTTCTCTGCAGAGTGCCGGCCTGAGGGACAGGCAGGAGAGAGGACAAGGACCGAGAGCTGTCGCCCTGACCCCTCCCGAGTCCCCAAAACCATCAACCAGGACTGTTGCTCCCCAGGGTCAGCCATGCAGACTGGAGCTGCCTGCTCTCTGTCACCTGCCTGGTGGCGTGGGCAACTGTGGCTCAGCTGTGGGCCTGCTGGCTATGCCCCATGGATCTGACTTGTTGGGACGTGGCTCTTTGTCAGGACCACACAGTGACATGTCACCCAGTCCTTGAAGAACACAGGAAATGCCCCTTCCCTGCAGATGAGCAGTGTGTCCTCCAGCCTCACATGGCAGCCCCCTTGGGTTGGGGACAAGGGCAGGTAAGCTTGCAGGCTGCAGGTAGGGGCTGGCCTTCCCAGGGCGGACCTGGTCCCACCCCAGGGTCACTGAGAGTCTCAGATCCACAAGTGCTCCTGGCATTACTTGGGCTGCTTCCCTCAGTCCTGAAGGCCGAGCTGGCCTCAAGTCGGGAAATGCTGTATGCAGGCCCTGACTCCCGGGAGTTGTTAGGAGGATTCTTCCCAGACTGCTGACGGCGAGGCTGGGCCATAGACAGATGTGACAGTGATGTGACACAGGCAAGGGGGAGGCAGCACAGAGACACTGCGTCCATACCCAAGGAGGAGCACAGCCTCAGTTCCCCACCACCCAGAGCTGGGGGCAGCCTGCGGCCCAGGGAGCAAAGCCTGGCTCTGTTTCAGAGCCCGCGCCCTGCACCAGGAGACGCTCCACTCCTGCTGTGGTAGCCAGCTGCCCTAGCGGAGTGCAGTCAGGGACCCAGGCCGGGCAGGCCCAGCCATCACGATCACTCAGGAGGAGCAGGGAACCCTACCGGCTAGGGAGGGTGCCTGGCTTTAACCAGAACGACGGGGATGGAGAGGGGATGGAGACCTTTCCGTGTGAAGGGCTCCTCAGCTGTGTGCGCTGGCTTTGTGTTTCCATCCATCACCCTATGCAACTGTGTCTAAAGTCAGGAATTTTAGCAACAGAAGCTCGCAGGCCCTTGCTTTCTTGTGCTGGATGTCCTGCACTTGTAACCAGATGGGAGAAACTGCCTGGCCCCCTTAAGCAGCCTGAGACCCCCCCCTTACCACCATGTGGTGTCTGACCTGGCAGCCACCTCCCCCAGCTCAGCAGGCAGAATGCAGCCACCCAGCACGGGGAGGCCACAGGGCCGGCACCGCCAAGCCACTGAGCTGGTAACTCTCCCATGGTGCTGCCAAAGCCATGGGCCCTGGGGTGGTTCCGTGGGGCACCCAGATGCCTGGCACAGAGTGGCAAGCAGGGACAGGCCAGATCCTGCCCCTGGGGAGAGTGGTGAAGCCCCCGACTGCAGTGGGTAAGGGAACCGCAGGGACTAGGTGTCCTCCCTCTCCAAGAGCTAGAACTTTGTTAAAGGGTATGAAATTTGGAAACTTTGATTCTTTGGGCTCAAGGCCATTTAAACAGGAACATGAAGCAGGCCCTTGTTTTGTTCTTCAAAGAACAGGTTTTAGTGGCAAGTTAGAAAGAAAAAGGGCTGGGGCTGTAGCTCAGTGCAAGGCCTGGGGTTGCATCTGCAGTACTGCAAGAAGAAAAAACCTAATAAAAAATAAAAGTTAGGGCTGGCTGGACTTTTTGAAGCAACATTTTGATAGAACTTTTAAAACATTTGTGTAGACCAAAACTCATGAAAGTGAACTTACTTGGTTTCAACAAACTCACTGAGCACCTTCTAAGACAGAGAACTGAAAAGCGAATGTGGATGGTTCAGTTCTGTGCCCGGGTAGCTGCCAGTTCTCAGCCAGCCCAGCCCAAGGAGGACCTGAATGGGGAAGGCCTGAGACAAGCACCAACTGACCGGGACAATTCAGGGCAGCGTGCTGTCACTACCCAGAACTGGTGAAATCTGGAGGGCTCTGTCCCCCCAGGTCACGTGTTGCTCTGGTTGGGGGGCTCCTAATACGAAGGGCGATTGGCCCCCGCCCTGCGCCTTCCCCGTGCATCTTCCCCCAGGGGGACACAGCTGGAAGGCACGACCGTGCCTGCCAGCCTCCACGGCTGTGAGCTCAGGGGTCTCCCTCTTGGCTGCTCCGTATGGGCGTCCTCACCTAGCACCAGGACTTCCAGGGTGATCTTGGGGTGTAACTGGGACTGCGCACTTCCACCGAAGAGCAGGCAGGAAGGGAAAGGCTGTGCCAGACACAGAGCCCGTGCTGTCCCCCTGAGGGGGGCAGGAAGAGCCACAGACTGGATGGCACGGACTCCCTTCAGCTACTGCTGGCCTGAAGGCCCCGGCAGCCACAGCCAGGAGCTGCACCAGGCCGCGGGGGGCCAGCAGCCACAGACGTCACGTGTCTCTCCGACCCATGGACTCTGGGACACAGGCACCGCCGACAGAGGACACCGCAGTGGAATGTGCTGCATCGAAGGAAACACAGGTGGGCTCTGTTTGGTAGCAAGCCCACCTGGGCCACGGTCCACAGGGAGACGCGTCTGCATTAGAACGACAGTGACAATAGCAACGATGAAATCGAGAGACAAAACAAGGCATGAGCACTCCCCTGTGCTCCAGGGACAGACCCTCGCCCGCGCCTAGGGCCTTGGCTGTGCGGACACTCCCCAGAACAACCTGAACCCAGACCTCGAGCTGCTCTGCGGTCACAGGGTACAAACTCCTCGGGCAACACACTGCTGTCTGTGTGTCCTCCTCCCTCTCAGTGGGAGCCACACAGACTCCCTGACAGCCACTGAGGTGGGCAGCAGGCCCTGCCCCCTGGGGCCACATCCCAGGTCCTGTGAGGCCGATTTCCGGGGCTGCTGGCAGCCCTCAGGCTTGGTGGGTGTAGAGCTGGCCTCTCCTGTAGCTGAGCCACTTGACACCCCCAATTTAAAGTTGTAGGAGTCTAACTTGGCTCAGTTTCAGAAGGCATAGCCAGTTGGCTGCTCTGTGGCCTCCGTGGCAGGAGAGTCGTGGCGAGAGGTGTGAAGGGGCAAACTGCCGAGCTCGTGGCAGTCAGGACGGAGAATAGGGCAATGGCACTTGGGAGGAGCAGGACAGGAACAAGCCTAGAGCCCAAGGCCACCCCACAACCCACCCCACACCCAGAAATGAGCTCCACCCACCCCTGGGCACCTCCCAAGCCAAGCCCACCGACAGCGTCAAACCTAACCTCACCTTGCCTAGAGACAGAAGCTTACTTTCTCCAAGCTCTGATGAAAGCACAGGCAGCAGCTCCTCCCAAAGCCTCCAGGGAGAGCGCTTCCTCCACTGCAGGCACTTCCTCCTCCTCCTCCTGCTCCTCCTCCTGCTCCTGCTCCTCCTGCTCTTCCTCCTCCTGCTCCTCCTCCTGCTCCTGCTCCTGCTCCTCCTGCTCTTCCTCCTCCTGCTCCTCCTCCTGCTCTTGCTCCTCCTGCTCTTCCTCCTGCTCCTCCTCCTGCTCCTCCTCCTGCTCCTCCTCCTCCTGCTCTTCCTGCTTCTGCTCCTGCTCCTCCTGCTCCTGCTCCTCCTCCCGCTCCTCCTCCTGCTCCTCCTCCCGCTCCTCCTCCTGCTCCTCCTCCTGCTCCTCCTCCTGCTCCTCCTCCTCCTGCTCTTCCTGCTTCTCCTTCTCCTGCTTCTGCTCCTCCTGCTCCTCCTCCTGCTCTTCCTCCTCCCGCTCCTCCTCCTGCTCCTCTTCCTCCTGCTCCTCCTCCTCCTGCT
>NW_004524628.1:10988243-10989332 GCF_000260255.1 Octodon degus
TGCTCCTCTTCCTCCTTTCTTGCTCCCAGCCTTGCTCGACTCACAGCTGCCCCATCCAGCCTCTGCTTTCCCCGGGTGTCCTCCCACACCAGGTATCCACAGTACTGGGTGAGGGGCTCACCCTGTCCCCTAGGGGGCCCATCCTAAGGACAGAGACTGCCTTCCAAATGAGGCCTCATTCTGAGGTCCTGGGGGTCAGGAATTCAGTGGATTATAGGGGGGAAAGTTGGCATCCTCAGAAGCCTAGATAAAGTTATGTCATTGCACAGTGCAAAGCGTGTGGCGTTTGTGACAGCTACCACAGGACACTAGCTGGATGTCAAGCACAGTACCTCTGGAGCCACACAAGTTTGCCAGCCCACACTCTTCCTTGCAAACCACAAATTAACATATTTCTCATTGTCTGTGCTGACACTTTCCACCCAATGACTCTGTCTGTAATCATGTCTGAACTTCAAAAGAGAGGTGGGGCAGGAGTTTCGCGCAGGAGCTGGCATTTCTCTGCCATCCTCTTTTTGCCTCAAGGGAGCTTGGCATTTCTTGGCCCCACTTCCAGGTGGCAAATGCTCCACACCTCCTTCCGATCAGCTTTGCCTGGCTTTTCAATTAAATTTCTGTTGTTGCTAGAAGGTGGAAGGAGTGTTTGCTTGCTTCGTGTCTGTTTATCTAGCGCGATGATGCTGTTTGTATAGCAGAAGCCCTGGAATTAATCAGTGACTCTGCCACGCACGGCCAGCTCCTCTGCATGCATGCCCAGGCTGGAGGGGTGCGGCTGCTGGCCGGGCGGACCTCCTCCTGCTCCTCGGCTCCAGGAGCAAATATCCTGACCCAGTGACATTTACAGTGCCTGTAACCCCAGCACCAAAGCAGGAGAACTACAAATTTAAGCCCAGGAACTTTGATCCTGTCTCAAAATTTAAAAAAAATTAAATTAAATTACAGAGCACAGCAGAGCACAGTCTTCTGCACCAGAGAGCAGGTTGCATTTGCACCTGCAGTTGTAGGAGTGTGCAGTAGCATAGGACTGAACACTCACGTGTGTGCCTTGTTCCACAACTGTGGCACCCGGACACCTGCTGGACCAGGGAC
>NW_004524628.1:10989852-10991679 GCF_000260255.1 Octodon degus
CACACACACACACACACACACACACGCTGCGTTCCAGGGGCTGAGCAAAAGTAGGTCATCAGCGACTTGGGAGAATGGGGAATTGCCTGTCTCCACCCCCAGCTTTGCTAGGGACCCACTTCGCAGCGCAGGGTGTTTCTGAAGGATACACAATCTTACCTTGGAAGGTGGCCCGCCTTCCCTCCTGGCCTCAAAGCACAGGTGGAAAGTCGAGCTTATCTTGCACTGTCCCCGTGGGAACCTGGCCCCCACTTCGAAGGTGACCTACTTCCTTGGTGTGGAAGGTAGGGCGCTGTGGGAAAGTCTCTCCAAAGCCCCAGAGGGCGGGGCTTTTGAAACCGTGTCCAAAGTGACATTGAGGACACTGTGGGTTTGTGGCTTCAATGTAGAGGATGAAAACACCATTTATTTGCAGGAGATTGTAGTCTTTCTAGAAGACTCGAGCAACCGCTAGACATGAGAGGCAGCGAGCGTTTCCTGACCATTGCGCTGTTGGGCGCTCAGGACTTGGTGGGATGCAGAGACATCCAGACAGCCTCAAGAGCAAGGAAAGGGAAGCAGGCTTTGGATTTGCAGTTTCCACACCACAGCTGAGCAGCTGAATTCCCCAGCAAAGAGGCTAGGCTAACAGGTGACAGTAGGTGTACGGGAAAAAATCCCTGACATACACATGCATCCCAGAGATAGCGAGAATCTATGTCATTTCTCAGCAGAGGGAGGCTGCTTTGCTTTTGTCTAATCCCCAAGGACCCTAGACATCCCAGCTCCCTAGAGACCTCAGGGCTTGCCTCTTCCTACCAACACCAGCGCTTGTGAGTTCACCCACTGACGTCTTTCAAAGAAGCACTACAGGGACGTCACTTGCAGGACACATTCAGTGCATTCAGTGTGGGGCGGCTCTGTGCACAGCACAGGGTTAGTTTACCGTTCTGTCCCAGAGTTCTTCAGGCCAGATGAGAGTCGCCTCTGTTTCTCGGATGATCCAAAAACTGCACATGATGGGAAAGTGTAAGTGGAATCTGCAGCCTTTTGTGACCTTTAAAGAGTGTTGTGGTTGGAAACTTCTGGTTCAAGGTCATGCATGGACCTCACTGTGCCCAGCTCCGAGAAGCAGGAAGGCAGCAACAGGATCAGCTGAGTTGCTGATGCTGTCTTTATTTAAAATCGTGACATTGTGCTCTGGGCCTTTTTTGGATCCATTTTGATTTACTAAGAGATTGCATCAAAAGACTGGGCACGTGGAGCCCTCCAGGGCGTGCAGCCCGGGCCAGGCAGGGAGGCAGTCCTGGAGGAAGTGCCACCGCTGACTGCAGATGCCCCGGCAAGGACAAGCTGTCATGCAGAGAGCTGGGGCCGGCAGAGTGGCACTTCAGAGGTGGATTCTGGAGCAGAAAGCCCAGGCTGAAGGCTGGGAGGTGCGGAAGAGCAGGGGCTGCAGTCCAGGGGCTGCAGTCCAGGTGTCATGCATGTCTGGTCCTCTGTCCGCAGTGTGGCACATTTGGTGCACAGTTCTTCTGGCCCTGGAGCTGCTGCCCTCGGCAGGAGTGAATACAGCTCTCCAGGACCTCAGTGAGCTCCCTCGAGTGACCGCCATTTGAGCCCAGGGTGGCCCAACTCTCTCCAGCTTCCTGTCCCGTGGTGTGATTGCTCCTCCTGTCACATGGTCCAGGGACCCTCCTGGCTGGGCAGCAGAGCCCTGTGTCATGCTTTCAAATCTCCAAAGCTGAAAGCTAAGGAAATGGCTCCTGTTTCTATTCTCTCAGGTGTTTAATATGGCAAAAGAAGCCAGAGTCAAGGTCCCCACTCGGATCTCCCTTATTTCTTTAG
>NW_004524628.1:10992999-11017724 GCF_000260255.1 Octodon degus
AGGCTTTCAAAGCTCTAGGAAGTGGTGTCTAGTCTAGAATTAGGCCCCAGCCAGAAAATCAAATAAGTTTGGGGCAGAACATGGACCAAATGCATTAGGATACGCAAGATGTTAAGAACACTTCCTTGGGAAGCAGTGTAGGAAGCAGCGGACAGGAAGTGGGCAGTGCACGGCCCCGGCCGTGACGTGGATGAACAGAAGGGGATCATGTCCTTCCCCATGGAGGCCAAGTGGAGGCTGACCCTTGCGCAGAGCCTGAGGGTAAAGAGGTGTCTGGAATGTCGGGTGTGCAGCCCAGGAGCTCGGGACAGCCGAAGGCTGCAGGGAGACCAGATGCAGTGGGAAGGAGGGGCGGGAAGCATCGCGCTGTGGAGAAGCGGAAGCGACCACGGTCCGCTGCGTGGCTCCGCTGTGAACGTTCTCACAAGCATCATCATGCAAACACCGCGCTCCAAGGCCATGTTGGGTTTCCAAGTCATACTATGGCGGAAGTAGGCAGCAACGGAACTGGTGCCAAGGGGTAGGGACAGGCCTGTCAGGGGAGCGGGGGCGGGTCCTTAGCAGAGCAGGGAGACAGCATGGTCAGCCTCCTAACAGGCACCAGCTGGTAACACCCACAATGCAAGATGCTGGAAAGAGGAATACACACTTGGCCTTTGTAGACAGGAAGAGAAGGGTTGTTGGGGATCACGAGTTCCAACTGCACACTTCCCTAGGGGATGAATGGAGGCTGGGATTGTCACTGTCACCCTTCTGAGATTTCCCATGAGCTCTGTAGGGACGGACCATCCTCTCTGACCCACTAGGACCACTAAGATTAAGCAACATTCCAGGGAAAGATCCTGCTTAGCTAAGATCCCCTCTGCCCTCTCCAGCCATCCCGGGATTATCCATTGCCCAGGGTCACCGATCTTGGAGTCATCGGCAGACCCTGAATCTCCCACCAGCCCCTCCTGTCCTTGTAGGCCCAATTAATAGTGGATGGCTTGGAGCGCCTCTGTCTCTGCCCATGCTGAGGCACTGACCACCCAGAGCCCTTCACGCATCACTAAACTTGTCTCTGTTTCTTATCCCATCTTTTGCCGTGCCCCTCACACAGGAAGTTGGGGGTCTTGGCCAGTGCCCCAATAAAGGCTGATGCCACAGGTCGCTCTTGGGGCTCTGAGCTGCTTCCAGGGAGTGGAAGGTGCTCGGAGGTGCTGCTGCTTCTCACACCAAGCTTGGGAGAGCAGTTGGACTTGAAAACGTGCGCAGGTGTCATTTTGATAGAGAACAAGCTCAATGACCAAAGCAAGAGAATGCTGACTTCAAGAGCAGATGTAGCAGCTGCTTCAAGGGTAAGGCAGGGGACCGGACGTGCATGATGCCACCTGCTGAGGGGTGCACGAGGGTTTTCAGTGGCACCCTTGTCCTCCCAGGACACAGAGACCTCACTTGGAGGCCCAGCACTTCTGACTGATTCGGGTGCCTCCTGCTTCTGAGGAGACCTGGAGGCTCGCCAGGAGTGACAATCCGAGTGAGGGAAGAAGGGGTGCAGCCCGTGGAGGATGGGAGCTAATCCCACACTTGATTCAAGAGGGCAGAGGCCATTCCAAGGTGCAGGCTCTCCCTCCTCCTCAGGTTTTGGTCTCAGGTGTGTGAACGGGGCTGGCTGTTGGTGACAGCACGGTGCCCCCAGAGCCTGGGCCAGTGCAGGTCGTGCAAATCCTCTGCTTGCTGGCGGTGGTGGCGGAGTCCCCTAAGCCTTTGGTCCCCAGCCTGTGGCTCCCACTGCACGCTGAGAATTGTCACTGAAGCCCCGTGGGTAGCCCGACTCAGCTACACACTCTCCATCCAGGACTGGAGTGCTTCCTCTTCTGCTGCGTGAAGAGTGCTTTTGATAAGTCTTGAACGAATGCAATCTGGAAGGGAACTGCAGAGACGGCTCACTGCAGCAGAGCCGGAAGAGGTGATGTGCGCAGCTGCCTTGGACAGAGGGCTGAGGACGGAGGCCAGCCACGTGCTGGGCTGGTTCTTTCTGCTCACCTGGCCCTGCCCACATTTTCTGCTTTCCTGCCCTTGGGCCCAGGAGCCTAAGCCTCGTTGGCTGCCTCTTCTAGGCTCCTCAGTGCTTGACTTTCAGGGCTGGGGCCTGAGGTGAGTTGGACAGGAAGGCTCAGGAGCCATCGCTGGGTCCCTAAACTCACTGTGGCCTCCAGTCACGTGGCTTCCTGCTGGGCCCTGCAAGCCCTACGGTGTACACTGCCACCTCCTAGGCTCCCACGGGCACCACAGCCCTGTGCATGTGCAAAGGAAAGAGGCTGGGTTGCTCTCACTTTTGGGGAGCTGGAGGCCCACACACTGGGTGTGGGCTCAGGTGAGAGCCTGGTACATCGTACAGTTGCAGGTGGTGTAGGGGCTGTAGGGCACAGGTGACTGGAAAGGGTCACGTGGCAAGACAGGAAGCCAGACTCTGGGGCCAGACGCCCCCTTTGATAATGACTGCCCCCATATTGGGAATAGTGGCTGCACTCCACGGGCACTGTCTGAAGCCCTTCTACGGGGAGCCCACCTTCCAGGGCAACCTAGCACACCACCCACCCATCTCTAAAAGCTGCCTGCACCCTGACGCCTCTTCCCTGGACCAAACTTCCAGCATAGGACACGGGGACCCATGGAAGCCACATCTGCCTGAGGAGTGGTAGCCGTTCACAGGGAACAGTCGCCCTGCACAGCTATCTTCGTGGAGCCACCTGACAACCTCCAAGGGAGGTTGACCTCCCTTCTTTTGACCTTTAGCATGTGTCACCGATCTTCTGCCAAGACCCTGACTGAGCAGAGCCTGGATTTGTCCCCATCACCTTACTGCACCTGAGGCCTCATTTTGCTGTCCCCTTGCACCATGGCCATTCATTGTATGCGGGATGAAAGAGTGTCAATTGGAGAGTCCCCGTGTGCGGCCCTTAACCTCAGAAAAAGGCATGAAGTTGCTTATCACAGCCCGTGGTGCCCAGGGCTCTCACAGGCAGGCAGGGGTGGAAGGAAGCACTCAAAGTAAGGACTAGGTCAGCCTCCCCTTGCCACCCCACACAAATGTCAGGAAGAGAGGGCTGGGAGACAGCTTCCTCAGGAAGGCCCATCTATAGACACTGGATAATGCTTGGGTTCACTGGCCCTCTCCTCCATCCCTTTGTAAAGTTGACCCTTGTCCCTTGTCCCCTCTCCCCCAATGCCACCAACAAGGCTATAAGACAGATCACTGCTCTGGGAAGCATCTCCACACACATCCACCATGGGGCAGGAGAAGAGATTCTGCTCACTGCTTTGTTCACTCGGGAATCCTGTCTCAGACAAACCCTCAGGATGGCTTTGATCATCTCTTACGCCCATGAGCTAGCCGCAAGAGATGCTGGAAGAGTGCCTGGCTCATGCCTTCTACCTCTACAACGGGGGTCCTCTCACCTGGGTCAGGGCACTATGCCTGTGTCCTCTCCCAAAAAATTCCTGCATTGAAGCCTCAGCCCTTAAGGTGATGGCACTAAGAGGTAAGGCCTTTGGGAGCCGACTCGGGCATGGGATGGAGCCACTGTCCATGACGTTAGTAGAGACCTGAAGGCTTGCTGTCTCTCTGGTCTCCACCATGTAAAGATACAACCAGAAGTAGCCATCCGGAAGCCAGAAAACGAGCCCTCCCCAGACAGTGCGTCTGCCAGCACCTTGATGCTGAACCTCACTGAGCATCCACGACTCTGAGGAGCCAACATCTGCAGACGTTGCCCAGGCTGCGTTAAGTGCTATGCAGTCCAGGCTGGTGAAGACGACCAGGCGGGGAGGAGAGGCAGAGGCAACCCGCAGCGTCAGCAGAAACCAGAGTGGCGGGGCCCAGTCACCGAGGGTCCCCGTGGGCCCGTGCAATCCATGCACACAAGTCCAGTCCTCACCGGGCCTGGCTTACTGAGCAGAGAAGACAGTGGTGCTGACGGCTGTCTCACAAAAAGAACACGAGATGCACAAACGAGGGCTGTCCACACACTGGGCACACATGCGTGCATTCACACACACACACACACACATACACGCACACACCTCTCTACTCCGTACCATCCTCACTTCATTCTCAGCTGTGGTTTTTTTGAATGCATTTAGTACAGGGCCTATAGGGTCTCACTACGCAGACCTGACTGCTAGTGATCCCAGCCTCCCAAGTGCTGGGGTTACAGGTGCGCGCCACCACGCCCAGTCTGCGTCCCTATCGCAGCGCATCCCGGGGGCGGGGCCAGCACAGCACACCAGCGATCAACCCAGTCCCTGTGTCTGCCTAAGCTGGGGCTTTAATCCTCTGAGCTATTTTATCCCCTGAGCCGGCCCTCAGCTGTATTTTGATGGTGTGCTAAGTTCACCTGTGTTCTGTCAGACTGGAGACATGTCAGAAACGTCCGCATTTGTCAGTGAGCCTGCGGTGGGCCTTCTTTTGTTTAAGGGCTGCTTCAGCAATGAGCGTCATCTCCAGGGTAGGCCTGTGGGTAGCGCCACCCTACGTGCTGTGGGATCTGTCATTTGCAGATAATACCGTCTTGTGTGCGGCACTCTTCTCTTTCAAGTAAGGAGACGACTCTGGTGGCTGGCGTGCACACGGCATGGACCTGTGCTCAGCGACAGCCTGGCAGTGTCACACATTCTGCGGTGGCTGGAGTGACATTAGCCATGCGGGTATTGCAAGCACCCCCTGCAGCACTAACCCACTCCTGAGACGCCAGTAGCCGTGCCCGCCAGAGGGCATTCCGCCCTGTCAGCTCCCCCTGGGCCCAGCCTTGTAGGGTGCAATGCCTGTCGATATTGTCACTCTGGGGGCCTGTGGGGGACAGGTCACACCCGCAGCATAGCACGAGTGCACAAGGACCTGGGTTCACCATTCAACACCACGTTTGAAGAGTCCCGCTTCACCATGAGAGCTGTGTGTGGCTTAGTGTGCTCGGATTGGGCACAGAGCAAGCAGGTGATGCCCCGCCCACATGCATGTGGCTGTTTCAGCGCTGGAATGGTGAGCAGGGGAGGAGGTGTCCTGGAGCCTGAGCCACGCTCCCAGCCAGCACCAGCTGGACACCTGGAGCCTGAGCCCTCCCTGCCATCCCCTCCCCTCCCCATGGGTTGCCACCTCAGACCTCAGGGATCCCTCACCTTGCACCCACCTTCTACCCATCTGACTCAAAAAAGTCCCCAAACAGCTCCTGAGATGATGTCTACCTTGTGGACAAGACTGCTTGCCTTAAAGCTGGTGGGTTTCTCCCATCCGAATACAGCTACAGCCAGACAAAACCACGAAATAACCACCAGACACTGGGCACGTGGAGGCCATTGTGAGCTGAGCAGGCAGTGTCCTGGTGACTTCCTTGCCCCTCTGACACACTAGCTGCTGTTATGGTTTGTGTCTCCCCAAAACCTCATGCAGTCATTGGGGCAGCAGGCTTTTACAGTTTAATTCATGAGCCAATACTGGGATTATGGGTGTGAGTGCTGCTGGGATTATGGGTGTGAGTGCTGCTGGGATTATGGGTGTGAGTGCTGCTGGGATTAGTGCCACATGAGCGAGAATGCTACCTCCATGAGTAGCCTAAACGCAATATAAGGAGGGGGAGGCTTGCTTGCTGCTCTGCTGCTGCTGCTGTTCCCTTCTGCTCTTGCTGATTTGCTGTTTCCCACCGCCATGAGCTGCCGCCCTCTGCCCTGCCACTCTGCCTTGGAGCCAGCCGAACATGGACTGAAACTTCCACAGACTGAGCTAGAGAAACCTTTCATTCCTTCATTTGGGGTCTTGGGTATTTTGTCCCAGCAATGAGAAAAAAGTAATTAAAACAGCTGCCACCCACTACTTAAAGAGGGAGACATAAACTTGGGGTCACCTTTCAGTCCAAGGTCAGCTGATTCCGAAGAAGCACGAGTGTGGCAGAGGGGCCTGGTGGAGGACAGCTGCTCACATCACGGCGGCTGGGAAGCAGAGGGCGAAGGGCGGCACCAGCGAGGGAGGGGAGCCGTTCCCGGCCACGCCCAGTGACTCTCCTGGAGCCCGGCGAAGTAGACGCTGATCTGTCTGCACCAAGGATGGGCTTGAGCTGTGAGGAACGACAGTCACGAGGTACCCCTGAGTCCCCCCAGGGCTCACACTGGGGGGCGGTGTATGCTACGGAAGGCAGGGCCGTCACCCGCACAGTCCTACCGCCTCCCAGGATTGCAAGAGCCAGGAGATGCCCAGGCCACCGAGCAGGGGCTGAGGGTGCCTTTGCAGAAGTCCTTCTAGAAGTTCTGGCTTCAAATGCTGTGAAGACCTTACCTATTGGAACAATTAACTGTCATGCTGTGCAGGAAAAGAAAGGAGAGAAGGGAGGCAGGCTGGGCCGGGTTATCGCATGGAGATGGAAAACTGCCCGAGCAAAGCGCCTTCTCGGAAGCCCGGAAGCCTCTGCCCTCACCCCCGACCCATGGCTGCAGGCAGTCACCCCACCTGGAGCACAGGGCTGGACTCAGCACTCAAGATTTTTTTTTTTTTTTTTTTTGAGGAACCAGGGATTGAACTCAGGTCCTTGTGCTTGCCAGGCAAGTGCTTATTTTACTGAGCTATCTCCCCGGCCCCAAGATTTCTTTTTTTTTTTTACAATAATTTTTGAAGCCTTTTCATTCTAAAAGGCAGGTGGTTGAAGGATTTTCTTAAGTCTTCTAATTTGACTTGCCCATTTCTGGGGTGGGACTTGGGACAACTCCTGGAAGCATGTGATTCTTGCCTCAGTGTGAGCAGGGTGCAGTAGAAGGCCTGAGGGGCCCATGCAGCTTGGCCAATGGGCCTGTCTTGTAGGTGAACTCCCGACCACAGGCGGCGACAGGGACAAGGAGTCCAGCACAGCACAGCCAGCCCCAGGGGCTGACCCGCGAGGCTCAGAGAAGCAAGTGAGACAAAACAGTGAGTAGCCCTCTACATGGTAAGAGGACCGCCTAGGTCCCAGCTGGTCCTGAGAGGTGATGGAGAAGGACACGCTCATGCCTCCGGGCAGGTGTTCTCTGTGGCTGTGACAGAACACCCAGGGCTGGGTAGCAGACAAAGATAAAAAGCTTGTCCACCTCAGGCTTTGGACGTCCAATTGGCAGCCCCACCTATGGGCTCTGGTGAGTCATGTTGGCTGGGTGACATCACCATGGCCCGCACTGTGGCAGGAACTCATGTGGAGACCATAGTCAAGACAGAAGGGCAGAGGCTGCCAGGTCAGGTCAGCCCACGAGCAGAACTGGCCAGGGCCTCAGGGCAGCACCAGTCCCTGCCGTGGCATTGTCCCCAGTGACTGCCCTCCACCACTTCCCGCTCTCCAATCAGCCATGCCTCCTGCGCGGGAAGGCCTGGAGACACCGTGCTCGCTGCCTTGAACCGGGCCCCACCCACTTGGCCCCACTCATGAAGCGGAGGCAGCCCTGCCTGGGTCCCAGCCCATTCCGAGCACTGCCCCGACTTCAGCCTGCAGTCGAGGCTGATATGGACAGAGCGGCCTGGGAACTGGTGGGGACACGGTGAGCGATGGCCAGCACAGCAGACACAAGGCGAGGACTCTGGTGGCAGCTGACACAGGACACTGCTCACGGGGAGAGCCCTACCTGCCTCTGCTGTGCAGGGCCAGACCTGCTCGAGTTCTGCGGTGCAGGCCTCAGCGCTCCAGGAGCCGGCGCTCTGCTCTGCAGGGGCTGCGGGAGCCTCTTGGGTCACCCGCCTCCCAGCAGAGGGGCTGGGTCAGTGGGCAGCCACGGCCAGGGCCCTTGGGAGCTGCTCGCGGGCCCCAGCCCTCTGCGCCCTCCCTGGAGGCACTGTACCAGCCTCTCTGCTTTCCCAGGCGGCTTGGAGCTCGGGCAGCCCTTCGCCCTTCAGAGTTCTGCTGTGTTCTCTTCTTGTGTTCATGTTTAATTTTTCTTACCGGTGTGGAGATGCAAGTGTGCGTGCGTCCGTCCCTCCCTCAGGCTGCGAGGGCGCGGGCCTCCTGCTCGCTTGTGAGTCCTCCTGTCCTGTTCCCTTCTCAGGTCCCAACTGCAGTGATTTTTTTAAAAAAATATTTATTTATTGACTTATTTATTTGGTACAGGGTCTCTCTATACAGCTTGTGATCCTAGTGATCCTCCTGTCTCAGCCTCCCCAGTGCTGGGATTACAGCCATGCGCCGCTGTGCTTGGTCTCGGTGGCCTGCGTGGTTCAGGGCCAGCACGGCATGAGGTACTGGGGACTGAACCCAGGTCCTTGTGTTTGCCACGTAGGTGCTTAGACTACTGAGCTATCTCCCCGGCCCCTCCAGTATTTTTTAAATTAAGTACTTGCCCTTTAGGAAGGCTCCAGAAGCTATACCAAAGCAAAAGCAACATACCACAGCACGGAGAGCAGCCTCCCTGGATCAGGTCCCGACGCCCCCTTCAGATGCTGGCCCCTCTGGCTTCCGTTGTCCTTGGCTGTGAGGCATGGGATGGATTCCACGGTTTTGAGCTTGATAATTTACTTTCCTTTTATTTTGTTTAATGGATTCCCAATAATTGTGCATATTTATGGAGTAATGTGTGATCTTTCAATACATATATACCTGGTGTGGGAGAAACAGGGCTAAAGCTGCAGACATTCTCTGTGATGAGATGCCTAACGCTCTTGTAGCTCTTTCTTCTTCCCGCCCTCCCTCCTTCCCTCCCTCCTTCCTTCTCTCCTTCCTTCCTTCCCTCCCTCTCTCCTCCCTCCCCCTTCCCTTCCTCCTTCCCTCCCTCCTTCCCTCCCTCTCTCCTCCTTCCCTCCTTCTCTCCTTCCCTCCCTCCTTCCCTTCCTCCTTCTTTCCCTCCTTCCCTCCCTCTCTCCTCCCTCCTTCCGCCCTTCCTTCCCTTTTTCTCTCCCTCCTTCTCTCCTTCCCTCCCTCTCTCCTTCCCTCCCTCCCTCCCTCCCTCTTTCCCTCCCAGACCCATTTGCCTTCCATTCAAAGTCTGCAAAGTCTGTAGGAATCACCTGATGTATCTCTAATGGTGTACAATTTACATAATGCTTATGTCTTCTAATCAGCCTGATACGAAATCTAAAACTACAGCCACCCTGAAGCCCTTCGCAGGGAGAGAGCTGGCTGTAACCCCCCAGAGCACGGGACGAAATGCAGCCAGGAGCGTCCTAAATCCCTCTGGAAAGGGGCTGGTGGGGGGAAGCACACACAGGAGGACTTTCCACTAAGCTACCTCTGAGCAAGTGGAGGCCTCGCCTCTACCCCTCTGCAGCGGGGACGCGGTGGCCCCGCCCGTGGTGGGGTGCGGGCAGGGAAGCCTTCACATTGCTCCCCGTCTGGGTCTGGCCCCCCAGTGCACTGCGTCTGCCTCTTAGAGTCCCGCCCCACAGAAGGACGTCGTGGTTAGGGACAGACCACACGCGTGGCAATAATGCCATGAGACTATGGAGCTGACACTCCCTGTCACTTAGTTCTTTCACTGTACCTTGTCCAGGTTTAATACACTTGGACACCCGAAGAGCTCTGGGCTACTGTGGCCCCCAGTGCCCAGAACAGCAAGATGCTGGGCCCGCATGGCAGGCTGCTCAGCTGGCCCCGGGTGGAGCAGGCCGCGCCACTCGGCTTTGCCTACGTGCGAGCTGCGGTGCCCGTGCAGCGACAGCATCCCTGGCAGCCCCTTCCTCACAGGATGTCCCTGCTGCTAAGCAGCGCAGGACCATTCCTACCGTGCAGGGGAACTACCCGGCTGTCTCACGGAGAGACTGCTGCAGCAACTCGCCTCTGGGACTGGCAGATGTGTGGCCAAGATCGGATGATGTGACCTCTCAGTGACAAAGGCTCCCCCCCGGGAACCCTGACAGAGATGGTGGAGATGGAGGAAAGTGAAAGCCAATCACGTTTGTCTCTTTCCACAACCTGATGGTGCTAACTCGTAGCCCTCGGGGTGTGACCGAAATAATTCCTCTCACAACGGTGGGGACAGGGTGACCACCAGCTGCAGGGAGGACCCCAAGGGTCATCCAGGGGAGTCTCCTCCATCCACTCAGGTCAGGTCCCAGGGCCCTCTGTGCTGGAGTGGCGGAAAATGTGGTCCTGACAGAGCGGCTTCAGGAGCAGCGGCGGCAGGTGTGCTCCAACCCCTCGGAGCACTTCCAGTTCCAAGGTGGAGCTAGGAACATAGTTGCAGGCCAAGAAGTCCCTCTTCAGAAAAAGGCTAACTCAGGAACGCAGGACATTGGACACAGAGTGGGGACGCTCGAGCTGCACGGGCCGGGGCCGGGGGGCGAGGGGGTGGTGACTGACGAAGGGCTGGCTCCCTGGGAGAGGTTCTGCGGCCCTGACCTCGGCGCCTCCGGGACCTTGGACAGCAGTTCGTTGCGCTTGGCTCCCGGGGCTTCCAGGCAGCAAAAGCCTGAACGAGGCCCACCTGGCTTTGCTGGGTCACTGAGGACAGGCTAGTCCTTCTTGATCCAACGAGCCCAGCGATAAACATCCACACACAGAGGCAGCCCTGGAAAAAGATAGCCCTTTTCAAGCTATCAGGCCATGAAAAGATGTAGTAATTGTGAATCCATGTTGGTGGGAGACGCCCAGAAGCTCGGGTGTGGGTTTCATTAAGTGCAATTTGGGGAAAGGTGAGGGATAGGACTTGAATCCGCTGACTGCTGATGTTTTCTCACCCTGGCAGATGAGGCCAGGTAGTACCTTCCCAGGTACCTCCGAAGATGATTGTTACACACCGTCACCATTCAAGGTTAAACTGTGTATGCAGTAATCCCTTCTTATTCACCCAAATTAGTTGAAAATATGTGAGATGTGATTAAAAATGAGGTAGATGTTTAACTTTTTTAAAAAAATTGTTATAGTAAAAGACATGTTACCATGAATCTGTCACACACACACACACACACACACACACACACACACACACACCAGCTTCAGCATTCTTGCCACTGTCAGAAGCAGCTCTGGAGTCCTTGGCCACGTTTTTAGTTGCGAAGTTGCAGCTGCCTCTCTGCCCTCGTCTACTCACAGCGTTTGCACATTACGGCCACTTTGTCTTTGGAGAGGAGGCAGAAGTCACCAGAGCTGGATGAGTGAGCAAGGTGGGTCGCGGGCGCCCTCCAGAGCCGGCACCGGCGGCAGCTCCCACGGCATCTCTTTTCATCATCATACCTTGTACAGAACTCACAAAAAAGGACCCAGGACTGCTTGCGAAAGTGGCCAGCACTGGCATGAGGGCATCAGAAGTGTGGGGAGGGCTCTGGGTGCGATTCACGTGACGCATCTCTCCACCATTCTGGTCCCAAACTGAGTTTGACGAGAACGGAGTCAAATTCAACCGTCAGGTTCGACGTTTACTCTGTGGAGAAATTTGTTTTGGTTCTTGTTCAATTCGGTTTGTCACCAAGATCATGGAAAGAACTGAGTTCCTGATGGAGGCACTGCTGTGCATCCAGATGTCCCCCCGAAGCTTCGAGTGCGCAGAGGGGCGCTTTGGGCAGTGACTGTATCTTGGGACGCGACCTTATCAGGGCAACGATGCACACTGTAGTAGACGTGACGTGGCGCTGCGGGTGGAACCTCGTCAGGGGAGGGCGCAGCCTCCGCCAATGGCGAGCCAGAAGGGAACCGTCCTCCCTTAAGTGGTGGCTGTTGGGCATCTCAGCAGTGAAATCATTCACTGTGCACTCCGTCACACCTTGTACGGCTACACAAAAGCTGCACGTGGATATTTACAGTAGTTTTATTTGTAATCATATGCAGATGATGCATGTAATAAACTGTGGTACATCCAGAAAATGGAGTATTGTTCACCACTGAAGAGATACAAGCTATCAGGCCATGAAAAGATGTAGTAATTGTGAATCCATGTTGCTAAGTGCAAGGAGCCAATCTGAAAGGCTACCCACAGGGACTGCAAGGTCATAATCTAGAGAAAGGGAAACTAACAGCGCAAAGAGATCAGTGTTTGCAGGGTTTGGGTGAGGAAGTGGGGAGAGGTGGGCCACAGAGGATTTCTAGGGCAGTGAAAAGACCGAAATACTGCATGTGGGTGCTTGTTATTGTAAATGTCCAGACCGAGGGAACATCCCAGTGCCCTGCAGCACACAGTGTGGGCTCATCACCATGCCCTGCGTGGGGCCCCAAGAGCTCAGGGGCTGGAATGCATCCTCAGTGTGGCAGCTGGGGGCAAGGGTGCGCTTGGACTTGGGAGCATGGGCGGCGTCTTGGGAGGAACCCAGGCCTCTCCCATGGGAGCAGCTTTGCTCCTGCGGGAGGTGTGCCCCTCATCCTCTGCAGGTGCGTTATCTTTCCTCTCAGGACTCCCAGCTTCCAGAGCCACGAGGCTGGACAACCCCACTCTCTTTAGGAGACGCCCAGTGTCAGGTATTGTGTTACACCAGGAAGCTGACAGAGACATCATCGGGGCTACAAATGCCTCATGGTGTGGGCTGCTCGGTAGCGGGGGGTGGGGAGCACCAGGCCAGCTTGTGATTCTCTGGGCTGTTACTCCTGTTGGCCACCTAAAGCAGTCTATTAAATTAAGCAACATCACGGTCTCTGTGCGGGGGACTCCTTGTCCACAGGCTTGCAGGCAGCCCTTCCCAGGTGTGCCCCGAGATTGCTCTTGGGTATCCTGAGGTCACAGCAGGCAAGGCATGTACTAACTGCGTAGAGCAGGCGATCACCATGCAGCAAGAGAGCCCAGAGAGCTGGCTGTTAGATGCCTCCAGAGAGCCCTGTCCCTCGGCTTCTGGCTCTGATGAGGGCCAGCACAAACAATATCAAGGAACAAAGAGTTCTCTCTCCACTCTCAGTGCTGCGGTCCTTGTCCATAACCACAGCCTGTGGCTTGGGCTGGGGTGGCACAGGATGTTGGGCAGGGCTGCGTGGGGAGGAGTCGCTCACTTCATGGTGGCTGGGATGCATGCGGGGGGATCGGCTGGGGATGCTTCAGTGGCCCACTTCCTGCCAGTAGGTCCTGTCTAACTTGTAAAGCTCCCCCACCTTCCCCAGGGCCATGGGCCTGAACCACACGTGCCACACATGGCTTTTTGGGGGACACTCTGGTTCAAATGACTAATGGTGGACATTGTTGCTGAGTTCATCTTTCAGGATTTGTAACTCAGAGAGGCTCGGGGTGCTGGTGAGAGCTCCACTTTAGGAAGCAGGCCCTGGGTGCATAGACCTTCACGTGATTATACTGAGGGATTCCCGAGTCATCCAAAGACCTCATCAAAATGGCTCATTCCTAGAATTCCCTTTCCAGGAAGCCAGGAGCTGCAACCCATCTAGAAAATTAAATCATTCAAATTGGAAGACGAAAAATACACCTCAGGAGTAGCTCTCTTGCCATTAGAGTTGCTCAGCTCGTGCTCGGGGTGAAAGCTTCTCGTTGCCAGCTGTTTCCTGTAATTAAGTCTATCAGCACGGCTCTCTCCTGATGACAATAAACCCACAGCACTGCATCGGTTCCTAGAGCCTCATACTCCTCAGACAATAAATCTATGAGTCAATAAGCAGCCTCCACAAAATGCCTTTTTTAAAAAATCCTTCAAGGATATGAAAGACTTTGTTAAAAAAAAAAATCAAATTATTATTCCCACGAGAGAGAAGCCGGTTGCAGACACCGTCGTTTCACTCACGCACGATTCTGCCCTGCCGTTGTTGGTCGGGAATATCTAAGTGTGTCCGCGGAATGTGTCCAACTCCCAGAACCCCTTGCTTCTAACAACAGAGCGTGCGGCTCTGCAGTAGACTCCAGCCTGGGGGCGCTAGTTCCGAGTCCGCGTGGCTGTGCCCCTGCACACTCTGGAGAGCCAGGGCAGGCTGGTGGAGGCAACGTCCTCTCTAGCTGGTGCCAACATGTCGCCCTTAGCCAGCACTGCCCAGATGTGCAAATTGGTTTAAGGTCTCTACAAAATAGCATGGCAAGGCTTGTGCAAGGGAAGCGCTGCGTGGCTCCTCCTGCAGCACCGCTCTCACTAGTTTTATTCTGAAGAAACGCACGAATGTCCTTCACCAGGTTTAGACCTGGAGTCTTCCAAGACCACCGGCTGAAGGCTGGGGCCCCATCCTGGTGCACCAAGAGGTGGTGGAGGCGGGCCTAACAGAGGAAGTGACGTCACTGGGGTGCGGCCCCGAGGGGCTAGGGACCGCCTCTCCCTGTCTCTTGCTTCCTGTCACCGTGAGGTGACAGCTCTGCTCCCCCCACAGCTCCCATCTCTGGCGGTGCTCTGCCTGACTGCAGACCCCAAAGCAGCAAGGCCCCGCCGGCCACGGACTGACCTGTGAGGCCCGAGCCGAGTGAGCCTGGCCCTCCTTAATGGGATTTTCTTGGGCATTTGTCACAGGGCCGAAAGCTAGCATCCACGGGGAGCACGGATAAGGCTGCTCCCTGACATCTGCTTGTATCAGAAAAATGGAAGAAAATAAAAACGTCTCCTCAGCGCGGTCACACTCTTGCATACTTACACAGTAGAGGGCCGGCCGGCCGGCGTCTCCGCAGGAGAGTCGGCGAGCTACAGCAACCGCTGCACCGGACCGAGCGGCAAGAAGCAACCTCCCCGTGGGAATAAAACCCAGCTGCAAAATTACGCCAGTGAAATCCCTGTCACGTATTGTGAATTACGCAGTGCTTCCAGAGGAAAGCTATCCGAAAACCATGGTGGGGCGCGCTCGCCCCTCCGACGGCCCTTACAGCAGTGAGGAGGGGGGAGCAAAGGAAGTGGAGCGGCGGCAGGGCCTGAGTCCGCGCTGGTACGCCTGTGATTGGCTCGCGTTGTGTCTGTAGGAGTTCGTTGGATTTTCAATGCTTTTTGCTTGATCAACACACACAAACTGTTGGCAGGACTCCGCGGGACTGCGCCTCGCACGCAGCGTGCATGGGTATGAATCCCGCCCGGCTTCCCCTCAGCTAGCTCAGACTCCGTGTGGAGAGGCTTAGCCGCAGGTCTCAAGCCCAAGCGTATCGCTGTTTTAGCGAGCTCTCTGTGCAATCTCTCGCTTCAGCCACTCGGCCCCAGACCCGAGCCTGCTGGCCGCAGCCCAGCCACCCCGGGAAGAGCCAGGACGCGAGCGCCTGCGTCCTCCTGCTTGCTCAGAGCCAGCCCCGCTTGGTCTGGCGCCCGCCGCTGTGCGCGCTCTGGCCGGCTCAGCTCGCACACCGCCGCCTGAGGGGAGCTCCGCCCACGCTCGCGCCTCTGCACCCGCTCTCTTCCTGGTGACCCGCCGCTGGCCCTGCTGCCGCTGCATGCACTTCCCTCCTCTGCTCGCCCGTCTTCCAGCTCCTGCAGCTCTCCGACCTGTTGCCTGGGCTGCGGAGGACGATGGGACCACACGGAGGATGAGTCTGCGCCACCTCCCGTGCCCACCTCCCCCTCTCCTCCGCGGCACCTTGGTGACCCGCTGAGGGACACTCACAGCTGTCCAGCAAACGCAGTGTGCAACCAGCGCGGGGAGCCACTGCACGCTGCTCTGGGACCCTGTGGTCACCAAACTTCGGGACGCTGAAGGCCCTTACAGCAGAAGTCCTGGGTTCGCACAACGCGGCTCGCATCCGCTGTGTCCGCCACTGCCATACTGTTTAGCATTAACAACAAAGAGTACACACATCCGCACAGACGCACTTTCTCTTTCCAAACAGTTAGAGAGAGAGAGAGAGAGAGAGAGAGAGAGAGAGAGAGAGAGAGAGAGAGAGAAAGAAAGGTTTTCCATTTATGTGTTTGGTACAGGGAGCTCCGACTGGTAGTGATCCTCTTGTTTCCAGTCTCCCCAGCGCTGGGATTACAGGAATGCACCACCACACCTGGACTGAATCTCAGCACACTGTGGAGGTGGGGCCAGAGCGGCAAGTGGAACCTGGTCTCGAACCCTGGTCCCTGCACTTGCCAAAGCAGGCACTTAGTCCGTGGAGCTATCTCGCCATCCTCTTTCCAGATAGGTTTGTTCTGGAGTTGGGTGAATCCACAGCCACGGGCCCTGGGCACAGAGGACCCCCACACACACACTGTTGCACGTGGGCATCTACCACTTATCTGTCTGCACCCATTATGTGTCATTCTGGCTGCCACGCAAAATAATCATTTTGCTGAAATAGGTAGTAAAGCTTCCTCAAAGCGATTCCAGCCCGCAGACTCTGCCCTGTGGCTGGGCAGAGCCGTCACCGCTTGATTTCGGAACCTGGCAGGAGCAGACTCCTGCTTTCTCAAGACTCTGGAGCCTGGGTGGAGTCCCTCGGGGCATGAGGGCCATGGTGCCCACCGCCACCCAGGCCTTCTTGGGCCATGCCCACCCCTGCCCATGCTTTTTCCCTCCTGTGCTTCTCAAGGCCACTGCTCCTGCTGGGGTGGCAACTGAGAGGAAACCCCACAGAAGTCTGGAGAGAGGATGCTGGGAACACGCAGGGTGCAGCCTGGGCAGGCGGGGCCTGGGAAGCAGCCAGAACTCTGTGCAGTGGGTGCATTTGGCTCACAAGCCACTTGACCTTAGACCTGAGGCCTGGGAAAGCTCCGCTTCCCTCTTTGGTTTTATTTATGGCTCCGCACGAGCTTCCTATTTATGTGAACCTCAGACAGAAGGGGGCTTTCACTTGGCCGGATGGATGCAGGAGCCAAGCTGGGGCTCACTTGCTGTGGGTGACAGCCTTCCATCCAGGCTCTGTCCCTCTGCAGAGGTCACAGGGTCGCAAAGCCCTCTCCTGCAGGCCTTGCCCTGTGGATGAGCTGACGTATTTGAGGTCTGAAACTTTCTGTGCTGTGGATCTGGACAATTCCCGCTGCTGCACATCTACATCCGCTTTCCCACTGTGGACTGGGAGAAGGCTAGCTGTCACTTGTGGCCTAAGCACACGGTTCCTTGGAGTACAGGGACCTTCACTCCAGGTTCCATGCTGCCCAGCATAAAGGGAGCTGCAAACGGCTGGATGGCTTCAAGCCCACACAGCCCGGCAGGTCCACAGCAGAGGAGCCACGCGGCACCGCTGTGGCTATGAGCGCTGTCTGCTAGAGAGGCAACCACAGCAGCTCTGGACCCAGGGGTGGTTGGGACACCTGGTCCTCCGGCAGCGGGCGACGGGGCATCGGGCTGATCCCCGTGCCAGCACCATGTGAGCTGGAAGGTGATGGGCAGGGCGGCCACCGACCGGCTTTGTGTCCAGCCCTGCGAGACACAGACCAGACCCACCAAGCCCTCCGCTGCGACAACCGGCTCAGTGCACCAGTCCAGACGTTTCCATTCTTAGTTTGCAAGAGGAACAACTAAGCTTTCACGAGTAGGAATTTGCTAACGTAAATGAAGCCTTTGACAAAGGGCTGAACTCAGCCAGGCAGATGGAAAGTACCCGAAATCCCCACCGTGGTCAGCGGGAGGGAGGAGACAGGCGCAGACAGGGCCTCCTCCAGGCAAGCCTGCTTCCGCTCCAGCTGGCCATCCCAGGGGCACTTTTCCTATTTGCAGAGAGGATTTGGCCTATTTGATCTATTTATGTGTAATTCCCCCAGAGCCCTCAGCACAGGGTGTGGTGGTCTCTGATTGCCCTCTTCGTACCTGTGAGGCCCAGAGCCGCTCACCGAGGTGCCAGGCACTGAGGAGGGAGGCAGGCTCTGCCCTGTGAACTCGGGGAGGACACGGCCCCTGGGATCCCCGCAGTCCCTGTCCTTGGGGTCCCTTCGTGGTCCCCCCTCCGCTATTTTGCTGGGAACCCTGGACCCGGAGTGGTGATTTGCGACCAGCCCAGGTCAGGAGCAGCTGTGAGACCAGCTCGTCCTATCCCGTGTTCCCCCAAAAAGGACTGAGATGAAGAGGAATGTGGGAATTTTAAGTAAAGGCTGATAATAAATAAGACAAAGAATCTTCCACGATGGCAACCGAGGAATGTAATGACATGCAAGGCAGACTCATCATGGATTCAGAGTAAGCCAGGAGAAAAGCAAAGAAGGCAATGCGTCAAAAATGACAGAAAAAACCCGTTACCGGAGCCCAGCGAATGGCAGGTGAGAGGCGGGATGAACAGCGACCACATGGCCTGAGACGCTGCGCCTTATCAAAGAATTTAAACATTTTCAATGTTTTTAAAACATTTCCTTCTTGTTTAAAAATATTTAGGGCTTTAAAAATGTTCACAACCATCACCAGTGAAGAGTAGGCTCAAATTTCCAATCTAGATGAAGCTGTTGGAAACACAGACTATGCCGGCAGCTCTTTTCAAAGGAGAAGGAATGCGGGTCATATCTGACTTGCGCGGTTTCCATGTTTTAGTCATAATGTAGCGCAGAATCTCTTGAAGTACAGGGATTCGAGGCTGAGGCTGATGCATTACTCAGAGTTGAAGCACATGTTCCATTTGGGGATGTGATCTCTAGGTGCACCAGCTGGGGATGGGAACTTCCGCCTGCCAAGGCCTGGGGTGCTGGGATCTGGCCCACGAGAGGTCCCGGCTTGTCCCACCCACAGCCCCAAACTCTGCCGCTCACTCAGACAGCCTGGGCATCTGCACAAGTGATTTCCAGCTTCAAATCCCGGAGCTGGGGTCCCACAGGAAAGCATCTCCGAATCAAGCTGCCTCTCTCTGTGACTTTGCTTATGAAGCAGCGTTGCTCATTACAGAAGCGGGGGTAGGTGCCTGTTCCAAAGGTGGTCAGAGATTTCTGTGGCCAGAAGCTGAGCCAGGGTCTGTGTGGTGAGCTCGAGATCAGTTCTAGTCCTTGTAAGAGCTGCCACCACTTCCTGTGTGGGAGACTCCCAGGGATGCGTGGCTTGCCACCCTCCCTAGATGCTCAGGATCCAATTTAGAAGATGAGCTGTCTTTTGGAGCCCTAGATCTTTAGCTAGAGCCCCAAGTGTCCCTGGTTACAAGAGACTCCCAGAAGTAATGGGAACCCAGTCAGGGTCCAGGAAGCCACAGGCAGAAGTGGCATAATCTGAGGAAACACAGATGCCACAAGTCAGGGGCCACATTTTGAAGCAACTCTCCTGCCCCACTGATAAGCAAGGCTGGCTCAGAGCAGGTGCGCAGGCGTCGTGGATGACTAACCATAGCAGGCTGTCTGTAACCATGCCCTTGGGATGTAGGTGGGAAGCTCGGCCAAGTTGTTTGGTTTGCTTATTTTCTTGTCATCAGCTGGAGCCTAGCACAGTGCCTGGCCCAAAGCAACCGCATTGGGAAACCTCCTTGCAGGTTCAGCCATCTCACATGTTGCAGCCTATTCTGTTCGGGGCCCTCGGTCTGGCTCCAGAAGCCCCTGCTGCAGGCCTAGGCCCAACTCTTTTATGTGCACTTTTAGTAACCTACTAAGTGTTTTCTGAGTGCCCCTCACATGTCTACAGCAGCACCCACGGGTGCGCCTGCCTCAGCCTCTGAAGGTGATAGCCAGATCCCTGTGTGCAGGCCACACAGCGCAAGAGAGGGACCATGGCCGCAGCACAGGTCACCAGCCCCGGACGCTCTCACCCAGCGCACTCAGCGTCTGCCCCATTCCTGGCCTTGGGCAGCCTGGCTGCGGGGTAAGACTGTGTTTCTATGCTCACAGGAAGAAAGGAAAAGTGGAAAGGAGCTGCGCTGGGCTGCAGGGGAGCAAGGTCAGCTCCACCTGGGCCGCAGTGACACAGTGGGTTTCGAGGCCCCTGCGCTGAAGAAGTGAGGTGGACCCGAGAGACGGGACCACCAGCCTCCTGGAGGCCAGCTGGGGTGAAGCCGGAGCCAGGACCCGACCACAGCCCGGGAGGAAGGTTGGGAAGATCCGTCACGGAGCATGGCGGCTGTCCTCGTCCTCCACAGCAGTGTCAGAAACAAAACGGAAGAGGGACAGGCTTCATGCGCTCTCACCTGAAAACATTTCAGAGCATGGTGTGCATGATCAGCTCTCTTTGCCGCCCCACAGCACGTACACAGCTCAGAACCTGGTGTTGTGACCGGAGGCCCGCCCAGGAAGCCTGCTGCGCTTCTTAGGAAGGAGGCCGACTCTAGGCCTGTCCTCCTGCTGGGGCTGGGCAGGGGCCAGAGGGAGGGCTCAGCAGCTGCCCAGCAAACCAAGCTGCAGAGCACAGTAACTTTTCAAAACGTACTCCAAAGCTTTGGATACACCAGCTAGGACTGAATTATTAAATGAAAATGTGGGGAGAAGTGAGCGGGACCCAGGGGTCCATATGCTTTGTTTCAAAATAGCACGTGCAGTGTGTCAGTTGAGGATCCGCCAAAGCAGGCCATCCCTGTGTAGTCTGTGGATAAGACTATACCTGAGGGAGTTGATACACTGTGTGAACGTGATGCGGGAAGCTTGGCTGGACCGACTCTGTGGTTTGGGGCCACGGGGCCCGCCCTGGGGCGCAATTGGTTCCCACCTAGAGTGGGATGGGGCCCGCCCACCCCAGAGCACCAAAAAAGTGCCCAGAAAGGAGCTGAGGAAGGCTCTCGGCTGCCTGCCCTGCCCAGCTTCCTTGGAAGTCCCGTCTTCTTGGCGCCCTTTACAGCCGCGCCACTTTGGAGGAGCTTGCTCTTCACCCTGGGGCCATCTTCGCAGCAGTGTAGAAGGCAGAGAGAGGCTTGAAGGACGCTGCAGCTGCTGCCCTCCTCTGCTGCTCGTTGTTTTCTGCCGCCATACACTACCGCTGTTTGCCTTGGAACCAGCGGAGTATGAACTGTACAAACTGTGAGCTAAATTAACCTTGCCTTCCTTAATTTTGAGTATCAGGTATTTGTCCCAGCAATGAGTGAAAAGTAACTAAGAATATACCAAATTACTGTATTTTTCCCTCTAATATTTAAACTTTTTCATTGGTACACATTTGCTATACATAATGAAAATATTCATTGTACATACAAATATTACACGTTACAAATCTTCATTACTAAATTCTTTTTAAAAAACTTTTTTGAGACAGGTCTCAATCTGTAGTTCAGGCTGGCCTTAAATGCACTGTGGCGCCCAGGTTAGGAAATAGGCATGCGCCAACACACCAGGCTCTTTTTAAAAATTTTTAACGAAGAATGCAGTTTATTAAGAACTTCAAGAATGGAAGGGCTAGAAACCCAGCTGATTTGGTAGCAACTCAGGATTCCTAGGTTGAGACAAGAGGTTGTGCTATGGGCTCTCGTGGCACGGCCAGCCTGACACACAAACAACTTGGGTTGTGACTGGAATTTCAACTTTCACTACCAAAGTCTTGAGTTATGACCCAAATGCAGGCTGCTTTGCTTCCGGATGCTCTCAGATGCAGGTTTAACCCTTAAAGGGTTCCAGAAAGACCACTGCAGCACCCTCTCCTGTGCAGGGTTAATGGGAAATCCTGGGCCTAGGTCCCCCTGAGGACCCTGAGATCTCCGTATTTCAGAAGAGAGACTTGAAGGCCATGTAGAGGAGCCTGAGCCTTCACTCCACAGCCTGAGTTACACCTAGCCTTTGGGCACGTGTTGAGCTCCTGCCTGAAGGGCCCACCGGATTCTCATATTCTTTTGTCTTTTAGAGACAGGGTTTTGCTATGCAGCTCAGGCTGGCCTTGGACTCACCTTGTAGCCCAGGCTGGTCTCCACCTCACAGTGATCCCTCCCTCTGCCCCAGCCTCCTGAGTGCTGGGGTTATAGGCATGTGCCAAAATAGCAAGCTGCACAGCTTCCTGAAGCCGGGTGGTCACGGATAGCAGGTGGTCACCTGTGTTTCATCTCCTTTCCTTCCAGAGACCCCTGGAATATCCCCAGAAAGAAATGAACAATTTGCAAACAATTACCAAGCACAGTCACAGGAAAGCAGACTGTACCAGGAAGACCCCAAAAGAGCAGACCTTGGGGCAAGGGAGCAGCTGGGGCCTGCTGTCAGGGGCAGGGGCTGCGATCTGACCATCCTGTGTGCCAACGGCGCTCTCCTTCCTCCTTCCTCCTAGGATTTTACAAGACTTAAGAGCTATTCTTTTTATTCTCCTTCTTCTCCTTCCCCTTCTTCTTCTGTTTTAAACATCTGTATGTGTTCCACAATTTCAGAACAATCAGAAGCATTTCACACAGAGAAAGGGTTTTGAAGAATGTCATTTAAAAAGTCCCCTGTCTGGAGCGAGGAGCAGCACCCCAGGAACAGGCATGCTGGGCCTGTGCAGCCTGTGGCCTTCCCAGCGTGTCACAACCGAGAGAGGTCACATGGATGCATGAGAGGGAGGGAGGCCCTCAAAGCAGCCTGGAAGGAGACATTGGCAGGGTTTTCCATCCCAAACCACCAGCCACCCATGCAGAACCACAGCACTGGTGGAGAGACCAACTAGGTGAGAAGCCAAAGTAGTCAGGATCACAGCACTCTGGAAGGCTGAGGCAGGAGAATCATCGGTAAGTTCCAACCAGCCAGGGCAGCTTAATGATTGGTGAGATCAAGATCCTATCTCAAAATAAAGACTAAAAAGGGATGACTTCTCTGTTACTCTTCTCTCATTTATCTCTGAGATAAAATACATGGCACCCAAAATTAAGGAAAGAAAGGTTTCTTTAGTTCACAGTTTGTGGAGGTTTCAGTTTGTAATCAGTTGACTCCAAGGCAGGTAACACGGTGCAGGGGCAACAGTTCAAGGTGGCAGGGGACAGCAAAAGCTGCAAGAGCAAAAGGGGGTGGCGAGCCTCTTTTCCTCCCTATGCTGTGTGCAGACTCTCCACCCTCAGGTGGACCCTTTATACCCACACCATCTGCGCCCCTCTTCTTGCACGTAAGGACCCAGGCTCCCTGCTGAGTCACTGAGCTGAACTTCTAAACTTCTCAAGTTGACACAATGTATCAACCATTACAATCCACCCCTTGTCAAGTTGGCAACCAGATATATTTCTTTATGAAGACATGCTCATTCTTACCATTTCATAATTTGAACATTATAGCGCGGGTTTAACAATCCTTAAGAACCAGGGTTAAGTCTATCAATATTTTACCACATTAGAACCATAGCATTCTGCCCCTGGCCCCCCAAGACTCACACATATCCCTTTCTACAAAAGGCACTTAGTCCACCTCTAAGAGTTGCCAAAGTCCTAATGGTTTCAGCATTGCTGAAAAGTCCAAGTCCTAAATCTCCTCTGAGATGTAAGGCAAACTCTTAGTTGCAAATCCCTGCACAAATGAAAACAAATTTGAATACTTCCAACATTCAGTGGCATAAGGTAAGCATTTTCATCCCGAATGCTACAAACAGGGAGATATGAAGGAATGGGCAAGTCCAAGATCCAGCAGGGTGAACATTAAATCCTGTGGTTTTACACCCAACATGAAGCAATCTGTGGCAAGTTGGGAGCTCCCAAGGGCTTGCAGAACTCCTACTGCACGTCTGGTGGCTGTAGCTCCCATGGCTTCCCTGTTAGGCCTGCTTTGCTCCCCGCTTGCAGCTTTCCTTCCATGGTCCACGTTCCTGGCTTATCCCAAGCTCTGTGTCTCTGCTGCACCTTCAGCTCCTCCCAGCTTCCCCCCTGACCCTGAGGAGCACTCTGCCGGAACACACAGACCTTCTGAAGTTGGCTGGAAGCTTTGTTAGCCCCATAGCTCTAGCGTTTGTGCACCTAACACGGTGTTGTGTGGATGATGCTAACGTCTGCAGCCAACTGGAGCAGTAGCCAGGCTTTTCTCTCTCTTGGCCATAGGGGTTCAATGCCTGGCTCACTGGCCACTCTGAAGCCAATTCTGAGGAACAGGTGTTGCTATTCTGGAACATGGCATTCTGCAGCTTTCTCCTCAAAGCGAAGTCTTCCACTTCTGCAATTTGGCAGCTGCAAAAGGTGGAGGCTTGCAGCTTCTTGCGAAGTCCTCAGCTCATCTTTTCTATTCTCTGGTTCCTTCTCAACAATCAAGGTCTCCTCAGCTCTCTCTTTATTTTCCACAACTTTACTGGAACTTATTTTCTGACCAGTCTCACAGCATTTTAAATCATCCTGCTAGGCTCTTTGTTTTTTATTCACAACATAAATCTGACTAAAAGCCCCCAATAATAGCTATGCTACTGCCTCAATATTCAGCTGTCTTGAAATTTCTTCTGCCAGATTAATCAATCTGCCAACTTTAATCTCAGTCTCAGGAAAAGTCTCTGGAAATGAGTAAAATGAAAACTTTCTGCCCTGCCATAATGCATTGTCTGGAGTCGGCAGCCAAGGAAGTTCTTCTTCCCAACAGAAACTTGCCAAGCCTGGTCTTTGCCGGCAGGATTTCTATCAGTCTTCTTGTCCTCTGAGCTCTGACCCCAACCTCCCATAGGAAACCGCCCAAGGCTTTCCCCTCTGCACTTTCAGCTGACCTTGCTGAACCTTTCCAAACTCTGGCCACACGCCATTTCCAAAGGCTCTTGGACCAGATTGTCAGGTATACTTATAGCAACGATCCCATTCCTGGTACCATAATTCCGTCTTAGTTACTTTTCTCTCCCCGCTGAAATAAAGTATACCACACCAAAAATTAAGGAAGGAGAGCTCATTTAGCTCGCAGTTGGTGGAGTTTTCAGTCTATAATCACCTGGCACCAAGGCAGAGTAACATGGCTCAGGGGCAAGAGTTCCAGGCAGCAGGAGACAGCAAAGGCAGCAAGAGCAGAGGGAGGTGTGTGTGTGGCTGCTTATGTTCCCTTAAGTTGTATGTGGGCTACCCACCCTGGGGTGCACTGCTTGCCCCACACCACACCTGAGCTCTCCTCTTTCAGAGGCACGAGACGCTGCGCGAGGACCCTGCCCTCTGCTGGGTTGCTTAGCTAAGCTTCTCACTTGTCAAGTTGGCACAATGCATCAACCATTACAGGTGGGACA
>NW_004524628.1:11017854-11021538 GCF_000260255.1 Octodon degus
GCTGCATTGAAGCCTGCATTCAGCAGAGAGATCCATTTCCTTGGTGTATTCAATGCATTTCAGGCAAACATTGCACATGACTTTCTCAGTATTATTCTACAGAATCTGCAGAGGTTGGGAAAGCAAAAGAAAAATGATCTTTGAAGGACAGAAATACCCAGTGACTCAGCCCTGATGGAGGTGATGATCCCATTCAGCTGGCACTTGTGTCTGTCCCCTTCAGCCTGTGCCCCACTGGGCCCACGCCAGATTTCCCTGGGCTCTTGGCTACCTGGTGCAGAAGGGCTGCAGGTGTGGTCTTTTGTTCCAGGTGCAGGCAGAGACTTTGGACCTGGGATGATGTCCATAGTCAGTGACAGCTGCTAACATCAAGGCTGTGGCCCCCTGAAGCCCCAGCACCCACCAAGGGACAGTGACTTGGTCCCTGTGGCCCTTTCCTGCTCCTGAGTAGGGGCAGAGTAGTGGTCAGAAGTGGTTCTGTGGCACAATGTGGAGCTGCTTTGTGGCTCTTCCATGGCACCAGTGACATCCCCAGGCCCAGGCAGCCTTTGTTTCCCCTGCGACAGGCCCAAGGGAGGGAATGAGGTTCTCCCTGTAAGCTCTCTGTCCTTAGATGCAACCTAAGACCACAGACCCGTAGGCCCTGTCACGACGCCCCAGGCTCACATCCCATCTTGGGAAACTGAGGCCAAGAGAGGTGGCAGAGTCCCTGGGCCTGGGAATAGACAGTGGTGAGCTGCCTGTGGGAGTCAGGGCTGGAGGTACAGGGTCTTTTGGGTCATTTTGAGTAGAAGCCTCCAGGCAACTGTGCGTGTTGTTCTGTCCCAGGGCAGCATCTTCTTAGAGTGAGTTTGTTTCATGTCACTGGGATGAAATGTATCTGACCCATAGCTCTGGCTGGGCATGGGTGATGGCCAGGTCTGGTGGTGGCTTTCTCCCTGGCCAAGTCCCAGGGCTGCATGGATGCCACATGGTGAGTGACAGGGAGGTGCTCAGGGCCTTTGGAGACACTGGAATTCACCCAGGGGAGCTGCCCTAAGGGCCCCACCCGCCCTAATTCTCCTCACAGGACTGTTTCCACCCTCTAATTCCTCCCAGTGTGGATCAGATTCCAGCACAGGAACCCTGCAGGGTGAGCACTCACACAGCAGGTGCAGCTCCCAGAAGAGGCGACACCGGGCTGTCCGTAGGACATGCACAGGCCCTGTGCCTGAAGGACACCACATCCCAGGCTCCAGGCAGCAGACACCATGCTCCCTGTGGCCCTAGGGGGCTGCCCAGGTTGGCCAGCTGGAAGCCACACAGCGCCCTCCTCCGTCCCGCCCCTCTAAGAGCATCTGCGATCCACAAGTCCAGTCCCTGTCTGGGGACCCAGCACTGCTGACCAGGGGGCCAGTCGACTCTTGCTTTTGATTGCTCCTAAAACAGGCCTGCTCACTTCCGAAATCTTCTGCAGAAAATGCAAAATGAGCCTGCTCTGCACACACGCCATGTGGCACAAGCCCCTCTGCTATTTGAATGTTATTCAAATAAAGGATTATGAGCCAGCTCAGCAGCTTACATGCCCATTTCAAAATGCAAAACAAAAAAGATTCCATTTTGAGAACAAGGGATTTGTTATTTGACCATAGTAAGAAAGGTATTTTTCTTTTAAAATTCAAAATAATAGAAACCCGTGTATGCAGCCCTGGAGAGAACATTCTAGAAGAATCCACCTCCACCTCACTCCTCCCCACCCCCATCCCTTCCAGAGCAGCTGGACCTGGACCTGCAGCCAGGGGGTGGTCCAGGCTATGGTCCCAGCTTAACCACATGAGATGTAAAGCTGGAGTGTGACTCCTCTCTTGCTCCGCTCGGCCCTCTCTGGGTAAAGGGACTTCCAAGAGTTCTGATTGCTGCTGCAGGGAATTAACAAAAATAGTAAAATGATAGAAAGTAGCCATTTTACACCTCAGAAGGCCAGAGATCTGAGAGGGCTCACGCGGCTCACAGTGAGGGGTCAGCAGAGGTTGAGGCTGTGTCCCCTAAAGGCTGTGCAGGGTGCCTCCCTGGGGAAGGGAGCCTCATCCCCAAGGGTCCTGGAGTGTGGATGCTGCTGAGGTCCTTTCAAGGGAACCAGAACCAACCAGGGAGGACCTGGATGGATGTGCAGGGAGGGGAATAGGGAATGCCTTGGGGAGAAGTGGATGGTGCTAGGGGGCCACAGCAGAAAGGCCACCCAGCACCCTGCCCAGTGAGACCCGAGTCCCTGAATTGGACCCACGAAGCCTGTAAGTTGCCTTCACCAGTGCAGGCCCCCTCGCTGCCCTGGGCCCCACAGTGGCCCTGCAGTGGGACCTGGCTCACAGGAGGCCGAGCAGCAGCACCCTGCACTCCCCATTGCCAGCCCCAGCCCTGCTCCCCTGCCCCGGATGTCATTAAGGACATCTCACCACACATCTGTCCTTCAGGGCCACTGCTCCGACATCCTAGGCCTCTGCTGGTCACTGTGCTTCCCGTGACGCTCAAGGCCACCTGGGTGACATCTGAAAGTACCATCAGGGTCCAGGGGAGAGGAGCCAGGGCCAAGAGTCTCCCGGTTGGTCTCCATGCTTTGTCTGGCTTATGGTTCTGCTTCTCCTATTGTCACAGCAGCCCTCTCCGCCCTTCTTGACCAACTTCTGGCCGCGCTGTACAGTATGACCTCTACAATCCACCCCTTCCTGTCTCCTCCACTCCCCACTCTGGCAGACACCGATCCCCTCTGGCGCCACGCCTCAAACCCCACGGCCCCTCATGCTGGGTACTCGAGACTTCCGTTGCTGTTGTCACCATCGTCATCGTTGTGGTCCTCGTGGTGGTCGTCATCTTTGGAGCTTGTTTTGAAGCTGTGATCTTTGTAAAATATAAATCAAAATCTCAACACCACGAGTTGACATCGCTACCTAATACAGCAAACAGACTGCAAAGTGAGGGCCACACGCCGGCGGCGCGGGAGCCTGTACTCCCCGTGCACGGGGCTGGAGGCCCGTCGGAGAAGACACGCTCTCTTCTGTAACGGCGATTTTCTTCAGCAGAATGCACTTGTGTATTGTTTGTTTTGTTAGTGCAAGTCTGCAGCGTACGATGCTTCCGTTCAGCTGAGCGAGGGGTGCCGGCTCTGAGCCCGCCCTAACTCTCCGCAACGCCTTCCCTCCCTCCTGCGGCCTCCTGCGGCCTCCAGCGTGTAGAGATGGCGCTCACTGTGGAGGTCTGGCGCGGTCCCGCACACAGCGCCTCCTGGTTCTCTCCCTCCCCGCCCCAGCCTCACTCTCTCTCCCCCTTCCCATTGCAAAATATCTGTCCGCGCACATCCCCATCTGCCTTCCATTTGGCTCTATACCTCATTATACTTTGGCTTTCTCACAGAGAGAAGCCACACAGTATTTGTGCTTCGGATTTATGTCACTGAACTGCATGGTCTCAAGCGGCATCCATTTCCTACAAATGGCTCAGGAGGATCCTTCACGCAGAGCAGCACCCCGTGGTGCGCAATCCCCACACCTCTTCATCCACTCCTCTGCGGACGGGCATCCAGGCTCCTTCCGAGTGGAGCTGCTACGAGCTGCGCCGCTATGAGGACGAGGCACGGGGCTGCTACTAGCGGAGCTGCTACGAGCTGTGCTGCTGTGAGGACGGGGCACGGGGCACGGGGCACGGGGCTGC
>NW_004524628.1:11022033-11038064 GCF_000260255.1 Octodon degus
GCTGATTTCCACAGCGGTGGCAATAACTCACCTTGCCACAAGCAATGCGGGAGGGTTCCTTCTTCACCACAGCCTCTCCAGCATTTGCTATTATTTGATTTTATGGTGACTGTCATTCTTCCTGATATAAGATGGAACATAAGTGTTTTAATTTGCATTTTTCTGATGGCCAGCAATGTTGAACACTTTTTTCATGTATTTAGTAGCCATTTTTACTTCCGAGAAGTGCCTATTCATTTCAGTTGCCCATTTTTTGATTGAAGCTTTTATTATAGGGGTCTCTATTTTTTTTTCACTCCTTATATATTTTCTTAGTTCCTATTTACTCGTTGCTGGACAAATACTCAACACTCAAAATGAAGGAAGGAAGACTCTGCCAAAATAAATAAATAAATAAATAAATAAAAATGAAGGGAGGAAAGGTTTATGTAGCTCACAGTTACTGGAAGGTTCAGTCCAGGGAAGTGCTTATTCTCACATTCTGCTGGCTCCAAGACAAACGACAGCAGTTCATGCAGCAGAAAACAATGAAGAGCAGAGGAGGAGCAGCAGCTGCGGCATCCACCAAGCCTCTCTCTTCCCTCTATGCTGACTGGGAAGACCAGCACTCCACAGTGAAGATCTGAGCTCCTCTAAAGTGGCATGGCTGCCAAGCTCAAGCTCCTCCAAAGACTGGGTCTTCTTCAGGGAAGCGGGGCGGAGCGGCAGGAAGCCTTCCTCAATTCCTGGGCCCTGCCCACCTGCCGGGCTAGGCCCCCATGCTGAGAACTGCCCAAGCTGATTCAGCCAAGTTGACACATGTATCAGCTAACACAATCCATCTCTTGTCCACTTGGCAACTAAACATATACTTTTTAAAGCCAATTTCCAGGTATATAGACATGCTTAAACATTTTACAACTTGAACACTGTATTACATTAGAACCATGACATGTTACCCATGGCCCCCCAAAGATTCATGTACATCCATTCACGCAAAAGACATTCTGCATCTCTAAGAGTTGCCAAAGTCCTAACAGTTTCAGCAACACTGAAAAGCTCAAGTCCCAAGCTTCCAAGATCTTAGGCAAACTCTTACCTGTGAGCACCTCTACAAATGAAAAGTTAAACACTTCTGACATTCACAGGCACAAGATAAGCATTGCCATTCCAAAAGGGATACACAGCAGGATACAAACAATTGGGACCAAAACAAGCTCAAAGTCCAGAAGGGCAAATGTTAAGTCCTGTAGTTTCCTGTGGACCATTCAAAGCACCCTGTAATGGGTTGTGAGCTTCAAAAGCCTTATGTGGCTGCACCCCTGTGGCACTGCTGCGAGGAGCTCCTACAGCTTTTCTCTCAGGCCTGCTTTGCTCCCTTTTTGCAGCTTTTCTTAGACCATCCACATTCCTGGCTTTTTCAAACTTCTGAGGTTTCCACTGAATAGGCTTCTCATTCACAGCTTCACACACTGCCCTCTCAGGGGCACACCGCCTGGCTTCCCAGGACTTCTGAAATCTAGGTGGAAGCCTTCTGAAATCTGGGTGGAAGCCTTCTGAAATCTGGGTGGAAGCCTTCTGAACCTCAGAACGCCTGCATTCTGCATGCGCCTACAACCAAAGCCACGTGGATGATGCCAAGGGTGGCTGCCAGCTGCAGCAGCGGCCAGGGTTTCTTCTCTCTTGGCTGGAGGGTTTGAGTGCCTGGATTGCTGAGCACTCTGACCCTGATTCCAAGAAACAAATTCTTTATGCAGGCACCATTCTGCAATCTGGTGTGGCTGGCACCTCCATTCTGGAACATGGGGCTCTGTGTTTTTTTTCCTCAAAGCAAAGTCCCTCACCCTTGCAATTCTGAGGCTGCAAAGGACAAGAACCTGCCACCTCCTGTGATGCCCTCAGGACATCTTTTCTACTCTCCTGTTCCTTCTCAGCAGTGGAGATCCTCTCAGCTCTGTCTTCACAGTCCACAGCCATCCTAGCGCTTCCTTTCTGGCCAAACTCACAACATTTTAAACCATCCTTTTGGGCTCTTCACTCTTCATTCTTAACATAAATCTGGCTAAAAGCCCTCAACAACAACCATGCCACTGCCCAAACATTTGGCTGCTTTGAAATTTGTTTTTCAAGGTTAACTAGTACACTGTGCTTAATCTCATTCTCAGGCAAAGTCTCTGGACAGGAGCAAAATACAGACAAACCTTCTGCCAAGCCATAACACAAACCATCTGCAGTCCACCAACCAATGCTGTCCTTCTTTCCAACAGAAACCTCCCCAGCCTGGTCCTTACAGTCAGGCTTCCTATCAGCATTCTGGTCTGAGCTCAGACCAGAATCTCCCAAACAGAACAGCTGAAGCTGTTTCAGTGCTTCACTTGTAGGCAACATCTCTGAACCTTTCCTATCTCTTCCCATAAGCCATTCCCACAAGTTTGTAATCCACATTGTCAAGTATAGCCACAGCAACAACCCCACTCCTGGTACCAAATTCGGTCTTGGTCAGGGTTTTACTTAGAGGAACAGATATAACAGAAGGAACAGATATTAACACAAGATATACAATATATAAGGAATTACAGGATTGGCTTATGACAGTCAGCTGCAGAGTCAGATGGGGGAGTGTGCAGAGGGCGTGTGTACACCCCGGACTGAGGAATTCAGTCCCAAGGTCTGAAGCTCACTGCTATGCTCTGTGAAAGTCTCTATTCGTCAGCTAACGGGTCTGTGACAGAAGACTGAAGAGTCTGCGATGGACACTGAAGAGTCTGTGATGGAAGGTGAAGGATCCAAGCCGGAGGTGGAAGAGTCTGAGCTGCAAGCCAGGCGATGAAGTACAAGCCAAATGCGAAGACTGAAGTTCCTCCGATGAAGTGGAACGTTGACTACTTCCTCAGCCCCTTTATATGGTCTCTTTGTGCTGAGTCACTCTGGGGCAGAACCAGCTGTGCCCCAGGGCGGGACCCCCACCAGCCGGAAGTGGGCCCGGAGTCATCCAGCCAAGCTGACACAATGTATCAACCACTCCATATATTATTCTAGATATTAATCCTCAGTCTAAGGTGTATCTGGCAAAAACCTCCCCCATGCTGTAGGCTTCTTCTCACCATTTGGTTATTTCCTTTGCTGTGCAGAAGCTTTTTAACGGGATGTGGTCCCAGTTGTTAGCTATCGTTGCTTCCTGTGCAGTTGGAGCCCCGCTCGGAAAGTCCTTGTCTACACTTACAACTTTTAGAGTCTTACCCTTTTCTATCTTCCAGCACGTTGTTTGTGTTTTAATACTTAGATCTTTGACCCATTTTGATTTTAGTTTAGTGCATGGTGACAGATCTGGGTCTAGATTCAGCCAGTTTTCCCAGCAGCTTTCGGTAGAGAGGCTACCCCTGCTTCAGCTTGCATTTTGTCCCCTTTTTCCAGGACCAGGTGACTGAATGCACTGGGTTGTTCCACATCTGTGTCCTCTTCCACTGATCCACAGGACTGTCTTTATGCCATCTCCAGGCGCAAATCTCTCTGTTTCTAATCACTGTAGCTTTGTAATATTATATCAAGTCAAAGATCGTGGTGCCTCCCGCTTCATGTTTGTAACTCGGGGTTGCTTTTGCTTTTCTGGGTTTTTCTTGTTCCATATGAATTTTAAGATTGTGTTCTCTACTTCTCTGAGGAATGTTATTGGTATTTGCTCAGAATCACATTAAATCTGTATATCAGTTCTGGAAGCGTGGCCATTCTGACCATAGCGGTTCTGCTTGTGCAGAAGCAGGGAGTATCCTGCCGTTTACTGATGTCCTCTAAGTTCTTCTCCTCCAGGGTACAGCAGTAGAGGTCCTTCATTTCCTTGGTTAAGTTAATTCCTGAGCATTTACTTTTCCGGATACTATTGAGAATGGCATTTTCCTAGATTTCTAGGTGAATTCATATTGTATACAGGAATGCTATTGATGTTGACATGCTAATGCTGTGTCCTGCTATCTGGCTGAATTTGGCTATTTATTCTAAGATCTTCTGGTGACCTTTCCTTGGTCTCCTGTGTAAAGGATCATGTCCTCTGCAAATAATGATAGCGTGGCTTCCTTCCCTTACGCCTTCCCTGTGGGGAGCTTGGGGGCTCCCCCTGGCCCCAGTGCTTCACAGACCTCAGAGCCTGCCAGCGCACAGGGCTTCCTTGCTAACATGCAGCTGTGTCCCTGGGGTTCTGAGCCACTCAGACCCTGCATTTCGCAGGAGTACCTGGAGAGGCGATGCTGCTGTTCTAGGGGCCAGTCAGCAGTCAAGGCCTAGAAATGCGCAAGACCTGCGTGAATTTGCTATCATTTGTTTTGACATAAACCTCCCCTGCCAGGCTGAAAGATCCTGGAGAAGAAGCCTGGCTTCCCAAGCCCTCAGCCAGAATGTGATGGGCAGGGTGGGTCCTGGCCTGGCGTGCAGCGCTGCTGCAGCTGCTGCTCTGAGAGTGAAGGAGAGATGGGGGCCACAGGATGTTCAGACGGCTGCTTCAAGTCGTTAAGTTAATTAAACGGCAAGTCCCTTTCCAAACATCGGGCTGCACAAGTAAGTTGTAATGTAAATCCCGTTTTCCATTTTACAGCTACGATAGTCAGGCCAATTATTGAAATGGAGATGCAGGGTGAGTTGGGCCTTGCCTTCATTCATGTGAGGAGTAACAAGAGCCCTTGCTGATTCGCTGGAGTGAGGGCATCTGGGAGGAAAAGGACAGGCTCCTTGCTTTCTGGAACCTTCTTTGCTCCACCAACTGCTTCCTGGAGCTCTTAGTACTTCTGGTAGGAAGAGTAGCTCTCCTGGGCACTGCAGTTCAGCTGTCGAGAGATGAAGCTGCCAGTGGCCAGACAATCTGCTTATGTACGTACCCTTTATGTCCACAGGTGGGCTGCACTTGCTAAGATCCCCAAGTGTGTGGACCCGTCTCAGGCTCACTAGAGAGCCCTGCTCTTGGCTCATAAAGCTGGAAGGCAGGGTTTGCTCCTCTCAGTGTGCTCAAGCCCGGCCATCAGCAGAGCTGCCCCCAGCAGGGAGAAAGAGCCAGGCTGGCAGGGCTGGGGCTGGGGCACCCCCGGGCTGTGTGTGGAAGGCTGTCTGTAGCCAGCTCCATCTGGAGGTCACAGGACATGTGGCACTCAGGGCCTAGTGAGAAGTCTTCAGTTTCAGAGCTTTGAGCAGTGACTTCAATGGTGATGTGTCAATAATGTGTTACGTTAGGCGTTCCTGAGCAGAAGCACACAGGAAACAGGGTGGCGGTGGTGCATTGATAGTTGATATGAGCATGACCGGAGGCCCACAGGAGCCTGATCCCGTGTTCACTCCTATCTGCAATTCCACAATTCCATGTCTACACAGCTTCCCAGGACACAGGTACTCTGAGGGTAAAACTGACTACATATGTTGAGCTTGTTGGTGTTTTATCTTTTGATTTTTAAGCTGTATTTTCCTGTGTGTGTGTGTGTGTGTGTGTGTGTGTGTGTGTGTGTGTGCGTGTGTGTGTGTGTGTGTAACCAGGGATTGAACTCAGACCCTTGTACTTGCCAGGGAAGTGCTTATTCCACTGAGCCATCTCCCCGGCCCAAAGCTGCATTTTCCTCAAAGTTGTAGTGACTCGTTTTACTTCCAGACAGGCCCTTCTCACAGTTCTTGGGTTTTCGTAAGTTGACTGTCACTCTGTATCAGAAAATGTCAGCCCAGCCAGGACACTTGAGGTCTCAGCTGCCCAGGCAACAGTTCCTGTACCAATTTCAGTTGCTCCTGTCTCTTAGAAACAGCTGCCCACTGCACATTGCATACACCAGTCCCCAGCTGACCAGCCACTCTATCTCTGCACTTCCTGCTTGCTCATCCCACATAAGCCCTAGATCACCAGAGGTCAGAGCCTGACGTGCTGGGAATGAGCCTGCTCAGCACCAGTCGATGGGAATAAATCTGCCTCCATGTCCTGGGTATCAGTTTTGGCTTCCACTTGCCCTCGTACCTGGGGCACTGGCCAGGAAGACTGACCACGCTGACCTCCTTGCTCATGGGCTGTGACCTTGTAGAATGGAGCAAGGAACTTCCCAGGACCCAGTGGGAAGGTACACCCTCAAGATTTCTTGCATATCCTTAAGATATCTTGACTCTCCCTTGGAGGTCTGGAGGAGGATTCCCTGGCCCCCCACTTCAGTGGCTCACATCGGATCCCAAAGGGAGGAGGAGGAGGATGCAGTACGTCTGCCTGCCTGCCTGCCTGCCTGCCTGCCTGATTCTGTTAAGACCCCTGGGGCCACCCCAGTTAGTCCATCTGTCAGTTCTGCTCAGGTCAAGTGAACAAGAGCCTGACTAACTCTTGTTACTTACGGCCACCCTTAGGGAGAGAGAGGCTGGAGTGCTTAACCTCTGGGCGCCTGCTGAATGTGTGAGTGAACGAAACGGACAGTGTAAGCAACAGGCTGCTCCGTCTGTGCACCAAGACCGGGACACACTGGTCACAGTGGCTGATCGGGTCCTTGCTTGCACTCCATGGTGATCAGCACATGACGCAAGAGGAGCCTTGCACCCTCTCAGCTAAATCTTGCCTAAGTCGCCGCGAGAGGTGTGGCCAGGCAGGCATCTGAATGGTCTTTCTCTGAGGGACGCCCATCCTTCATTGTGCCGTTGTTCCAGGGCACACAGCATACACTGCGGGGAGATGGGGTGGGGACTAACCTGTTAAGCCCCTCAGTGGAGACAAAGTATCCTGACTACAGGAAAAGGGGTTCATGGAGTTAAATGAAACCAGGGTGCTCCTTCCTTCTCAAGAAAGAAAAGGGAAAGGAGGCCCATTCCTCCTGAGATTTTCCCTTGGCACACTTCTCTGCTGCTGCAGTGGCTGCTAGCACCTATAGCTTCCGACCCCAGTCCCATCTCATCTACTTCCAGCCAGTTAAACTGGTTCCAGCCAGTCACTGCCTGCGCTGGGCCTCAGAGGCCCTGCCCGGAACCTTCTGCCCACTCACCTATGGCATCGTCTGATGCCCACCTGAGATGACTGTCAGCAAGTCCTTCTGAGTTCCATATTTTCACTGAGGAAAAATTGGGCTGTCAGCCCTGTCGAATGAGCTGCGCCCTGCTGCACCTGAATAAATGAGACAAGCTGAGCTCTATCAAGCTGGAGCCCAAAGGCTCTGCTCATTGCGAAAGGTGGGCAACTCTGCGAATTTCCTGGTAGACCAGGGAACAGAACTGCCTGCCTTCAACAGTTCTCTATAAAAAGGTTCAACTAGGAAGGTGCAGGGGACAGGGGTTCAATCCCCCGGGCCTACCGCACTGGCCCACCCACAGGGCACCCTGAGACAGCAATTGAGACTAGGTGTGGTGGCACGCCTCTGTAATCCCAGTTCTTGGGAGGCTGTAAACAGGCAGATCAGTATGAGTCCAATCTAGTATTGAGACCCTGAACACCCTGTAGACCCTTCCCTAAAATCCATAAAATACAAAAAAAAAAAAAAAAAAAGGTTCAGCTAGGAAAATCCTGAGACAAAAGGTCAGCTCACTCAGACTCACCTGCCATGAGGGGTGAAGAGCTCTCCTGCCTTGGCTTAACACCTGGGTCCTGCATGGCAGGAAGGCCATCCTGGTCATCAAAACAGAACCACAGGGCAATCTGAGAGGCTGTAGATTCAGCCTAAGCCAGAAAGGCCCTGTCCAGAAGCCTCCTGATCCTCACGCATGGGTGAACACAGTCCTCCCCCAGCACATCCAAACTGGGACTGTATGTAATGTGTCAGGGGGCCATAAAGCCTTAGATCATTACTGCAGTGCTCTCCTGGAAGGCCTGAGAGGAGGCAGACAGCAAATGTGTACAGTTACTGAAGTTACCCACTGGAGCCCCCACTGAAAAGAAATCCTGCCAAAGCAGATCCGTGAGAATGGTGGGCACTTCACTGGCCACGAATTGCCGTAGAAGCCGGCCCCCATACCACTTCTAGGAAGAGACCTCCTCTCCAGGTTCTGGTGACCATCTCCTTTGCACCAAGCCAGTCAGCCTCCTCTTGTGTCCCTGAGAGGAAGACAACACGTGCACCAGCATGCGACAGATACCCACAGTCCTGAAGCTCTGGAAACTCTCCTCCCAGAGGGACAAATGCAAGGCTCACCCCCAGGCCTGGTGACCAACCATGCTGCCTCAGCACAACCCACTGCTATCAGGAGTCGCAGGAGACACAATCACACGGCCAGCCACACATCAGCCTGAGAGACTCTAGCCTCCTTGGGCAAGGTCTCCGCACCTTCAACGACACAGCCATCACCTTGCATTCTGCAGTCCCCCCCCCCCATGCAGGCTTTTTGGACTGTTACTCCATTGCCACTTGGATTTGGGAACTTTCACACTGTTTTCTGGGAGGGTCTGACCACAGATCTGGCTATGCTGAGACAACCTGTTTCTCTGTCCCTTCTAGCTCCACAAATCTGTCACTGTACCCTGGGCCCTGAGATTGGGCCATCAATCACCTGCCTCTGATTGTGGAACTCCATCCAGGGCAACCTCCACCTGAATCAGTGTCCCCTGCCATGGGAGACTTGGCTAGAAATTCAGCCACACATCCAGAAGCTTCAAATCTGCAAAATGTTTATAGTCTGTCAAGCTGGTGAAATTTACCCCTCCTTCCCATAAGGCCTGCGGCAGGGTCTCTGAGCTGCCAGTTGCCCTCCGCATATGTTGTCTCAGTTTTCTGCCACCCACAGCCTGCTGGGGCCACTGCCCAGATGTCAGAATGCCTTCTTCTGCCTCACATTGGCCCCTGTCAGCCAGCCCCTCTTTGCCTGTAAGTGGAAAGACCTCAGCTCAGGACTCTAAAGTCTACTGACCCGCACTCAGCCACCCAGAAGTCCAAACACTTGCTTCCTCTCCAGGGCACTTCTGACTGATGACACCCAAACTGCCTGCTGGGCAGGCACAAGAGCTCTGCTACAGTATCTGGCAGGAGCTGGTGCCATGCTCTCTAGTAGCCACTGCCCTTCTCCTCAAGGAAGCTGACAAGCCCCCCTGACTGTCCAGTGCCACATGCTGTGAAGGGCTGAACGGCTCTAAGCAGTGGACCCCTGACAGATGCTGAGCACACCGTGTTTGCAGATGGAAGCGGCTCTGTTAGGAATGAAGCCCAAGAGGCTGGATATGCCGCAGTCACCTTGGACAAAATAATACTCCTGCAGGGCTGAAGCCCCTGCACATCCTTACAGCCAGCTCAGGCTTCAGCACAGTGTCCCTGGCCCTGACTTTGTGTGTCATAAGGAACTCTGCCTATTTAAAGATATATAGGTAAGATACAAACATAACCCCCAGACACAGCTTGTAACCAGCTAAGAGGCCAATTGCATCTGTAGACACTCCTGCACGCACATGTAACCCAGGTGCATATTCACTCCCTCTACAAGTCTCAGAAGTCCAGCCTTTACCTAGACAGCTCCTCCAAGGCCCACGCTGAAGGGACAACACACGCACGCTGCAGCCTGAGGACGCAGCTCACAGGGCTTCCCCTTACTATTCCCCTGCACTTTTGTGCCTTTTCAGGCTGCTTCTCCCAGTCCTTGCTTCCCCACTCCCTGCTAGCTGTGTTTTTCTGCCTTAAACTCCACAGAAAGCTACCCCAAGTGTCTCAGTTACTCTCCTCTTATTGCTGGGACAAATATCTGACACCCAAAGTGAAGGAAGGAAAGGTTCATTCAGCTCACAGTTACTGGAGGTTTCAGTCCACACTCAGCTGGCTCCAAGGCAGGGCGGCACGTGGCAGAGAGCAGCCTTTCCTGGTGGCGGCAGAGAGCAAGAGAGCAAAAGGGAGGGGTAGCGGTAGCAATGACTACAGAGAGGAAGTCTGTCTCCCTTACGGTGCCTTCAGGCTCTCCGCCGCAGGCTGGGTGCAGCGCTCACAGCCATAATCCCAGCAGCACTCACACCCCTAATCCCAGCAGCACTCACAGCCCTAATCCCAGGGGATCATGAGTTATTCACAAACTCCAGAAGTCCACCCCATGACTTACATGAAGCTTTGGGGGACAACTACATGCAAACCGTAGCACCAAAAGAACAGAACAATCAGCCAAACACTTGACCAGCAGTTGAGGAGCGTCCAGGACACACTCGACACTCTCCTAGGTCCGATGAACGCCCTCACTGCCTTGCCAGAGTAACGGCACAGAGCAGGCAGACATAAGCTCTGGTTGGGCCTTGTCTCAGAAGAGTCCATGTAATATTCCTGGAAAAGATTTGCAGGGAAAGCGGAAAGAGGGGTGAGCAGCGCTCCCCCCCCCCAGGCAGTGTATTCAGTGTCTTAGTTGCCCAGGTGATCTTCTTTCAGTTCTGGTTGCTCCTGTCTCCTAGAAATGGCGGGCCACCGTGACGCACATCTGGCTGCCGTGACGCACAGCTGGCCACCGTGACCACAGCTGGCCGCCGTGACGCACAGTGCATAAACTGGCCACAGCCGACCAGCCACTCTGGCCTTAGCCTCCCCACTTGCTCATCCCCCGTAAGCCCTGGACCACCAGGGGCTGTAGCCTGATATTCTGGGAGTGAGCCCACCAGTGTGAATCAGCCTGCCTGCGAACCCCGGGGGCTATTTTCTGCTTCTGCTCACTGTTGCAGCTGGATCAAATACTGAGTCCATGTCTCCTGGTGTCTCGGGTGCAGGGGAGGGGAGGGTGGACTGGGACACACTGGTGTTGCAGCGGCAGCTTTGTGCCTCTACCCTGCAACCCTCTTGCCGAAGTGGGCATCCTATGGCTCTGACCCCAGCCCAGAGCTGTGTTCTCCTCGATACCCTACTTGGGGATGACTTTCACCCCTGGTTGCTCTGGGAGCTCCATGTATGAGCACTTTGGAAAGACGGCTCTGGCCCAGTGGAGTTCCATGCGCTGAACCTTTATCCTCAACTGGCGGGGCATGCGCTTTTTACATATTTTATTCACCTTCAGTATTAATGCCAGGTTTATCATTACTAAAAAACATTGCCAAGTGACTTCACTGGAACTGAAAATTAAAGCAAAGTGACACCAGAAGTTTCAGTCCATGCAGGTGTTGCCCGTGGCATCGTTCGACCGGGCTCTTAATTTTCCAGCCTGGCCAAGAACAATGCGCACCGTGACCTGCCTGCCTAGCGGGACATTTTCCTGCAACTGCATTGGGAGAGAATTTATTCTATAGACATCAAGCAGAGAAACGGGAAAGAACGTGCTGCTGCCATGCAAAGTGAGAAACACAATCAGTAAACATGCAGAGAGACAGCTGACAAGCCAACGCTTGGGAGGCTGAGGCACGGGGCACTGCGCGCTCGAGGCCAGCTTGAACTACACAGCGAGACTCTGCGTCAAAAACAATACTAAGCAAAACAGACAAAGCTGAACTCGCCATGGAGGAAACAAGACCAAACGTAAGCAAGCTACAATCACGAAGTCGATGAGTGCTGTCAAGTGGGATTGACCTGTGCCAGGCAAGCACACAGCAAGAGCACCCCAGGAAGCCCCTGGCTGTGGGGCGGGTATGGTCGCTTTGGCAACAGATGCCTTCTGGGGACATGTCTAGGCAATCTGAGTCACGCACGCCGTGGCAACTTTATCCCAAGGAATCGTCCACGGGTCGCTTGGGTGAGTAATGTTGTTTGAGGTTGCTAAACCAAGTGTGCTTGCAGATGTATAGACAAGGCTGCTCGTGCACGCTGCACAGCTGGGCACGCACACCTGCACAGAGAGGAGGGGGTCGGAGAGGACCGGCCTGCAGCTGTGCTGGGACGTTAAGCACATCGGTGTGCTGCTGTGCTGTGGCGCTGGGAAAGCGCTCCCCAGAGCACAGTGGTGACCCGCCCTCCACCGTTGGAGGGGCAGGCATCTCATCCCCAGGGGCCGTGCGCACTAGCCAGGCCTGTGCACAGCATGAACTTCATCCAGCGAGTGAGGGGATAGAACTGCGGCAAGCACTCACTCAGAGCTCCACTTCACAATTCACAGATAGAAGGTCCCGTCCTCACGTGCTCAGCTGCACCAGGAGAAGCTGCAGGGCAGGGGCCAGGCAGGAGAGCCCTCCCTCTTGGCAAGTGGGAAGCAGAGAGGAAAGGCGGCTCAGGGAGGGAGACAGCCCTTCAGGCCGCGCCCCAGGCCCCTGCGGCTTCTGAGCAGGCCAAGCTTCGAGGGCAGTCAGCAGTGAGCCTCGCTAGCCATCCACCTTCCAAAAGAGGCCATGATGGATCAATGCAGTCTGAACTGAAAAAGACACAATACAGAAGTGTGCTCTGCAGGATTGCACCCGCGTGGGCACCAATATGAAGTGCGCTGCTACCGAAGAGCCCTAGTTATTACCTCTGGGAAGAGCGGTTCCTGGTGGCCCATGCTTCTCACAGCCATGCCTTTCAAAATTAAGCACACTACTTCTGTCCCTGCAAAAATTATTTTTGCACTGTTTTAAGTTTTTGGTTTTTTTTTTTTTTTTTTTTTTTTTTTTTTTAACCAGGGATTCTCAGACCCTCACGCTTGCCAGGCAAGTGCTTACTCTACTGAGCCATCTCCCTGGCCCCTGTTTTAAGTTTTAAAGACACCTGCCCTTGGGCCTCTGGCTGGGTGTGTGTAAATCAGTTTCTGCTCTGGGTCCACTCAGCAGGTGTCCTTAAAGGAGACTTCCACCCCTGCAGAGAGGCCTGTGGAAGGCTCTTTGTGACAAGTTCATCATCCCTTCTGAGACAGGATGGCAGAGGTGCAGTTCCTCTGTGCAGCCACCACCTGGGGAGGGGAGTGGGTATGGCGTGGGTGAGGGCCCCTGGCTGCTGGTACCCTGTTCCCTCCAGGAAGCACAGGGCCACAGAAGGGCATGGCTGATGCCCAACCATGCTCAGCTGCAGCACAGGTCCCCTGCAACTATCCTTCCAGCTTCCCTCTGCCTCTAGCACCTCTGCGTGCAGGGCTTCCAGGAGGAAGAGGTTGGTACAGCAGGAGGGCAGGACTCCAGGGCAGGTGCCCACCGCCTGAGTGGCATGTGGCTGGGACAGGGCTTCGGGGGCAGCTGGATGCTCAGGCAGACAGGCTCAGCATGGACACCTACTCCTGCATTTCATTCCCAGGTATGCAGGTCACACACACAGCAGCACAGCAGAGCTGGGCGGCTGCACGTATACCTGGAGTGTGAGGCCAGCACGTCTCCTGCATAACTGAGAACGCCCTTTGATCTCCCAGCCTGCCTGCTGACAGCCACTCTCTGCGTCCCAGACAGCTGCCGGTGTGCTCCTTTGGCGCAACTGAGTCGCCCTCCTCTCTACCCCAGGATGCTCTACTCCTGCTCCAGGCTGCTGGGACCTGGGGCACTGGGCTCAGGTCAGCTGACCCAGCTGGAGACACCAATGAAGAGGCAGGAGACAGAGAATATCTTTGTGGAGGGCCAGGGGACTTCACCGGAAAGGAGTGGAGCCCCAACTGCCTCGAGCCCAGACAAAGGAGGAACGCCAAAGGCACAGAGCTCTGCTGAGCACAGAGGCTCCTTCTAGGCAGCAGGGCGCAAGCAAGGCATGGTGGCAGTTCGGCTGAATAACTGCTTGTCCCCTCAGGAGCTTCTGTGTTGCCCCATAAGATCCAGCTCTGCTCAGGTTGGCTAAACATCCCATTCTCAGAATGTTCTGGCCTCTGGGAATGAGCAGTCTTCCGCCCCAGGAGACAACCTGAGCAGACACTGGCCCGTCGGGTGTGGCGCAGAACTCTGCACTCCCTGCAGCCAGGCCCTGGTGAGGGCTGAGAACCCTGTCTGGTGGCCAACACCTGGCCCCTCCAGGGAGCCTCCTCACTTGGTTAAAGAACAAGGCAGGCATGGAGGGGGACAAGATTTTCAGGAAATCTGGTGAAGTGTTAGCTTGTACAATGTAGCCATGTGCACGATTCCGACATTCCCTTGAAGTTTCATAAAAGCTGACAATTGCAAAGCCCATTCCTGTACACCTCCACAAACCTGTGCAAGGTGACACTGGGTTCTACATGGATCGTGTACCAAGAGGGCAGTGGCTCCGCTTTCCCCTGGTCTGAGAGTGAAAACGCGGTCCTAAGATCCTCTCAGGGTGCCTGAGACACAGCGGCGTGGAGCAGGCTGAGCACAGAGCAGTCTGGGAAGCTCAGCGGAGTCTGCACGCAACCCAGTGCCTGTGGGGTGGAGAGGGTGCAGTGTCAGCGTGGTGGGCTTGGGATCCCCGAGGGATGGCTGGAGCGCCCTTCTGGGTGTGCCTGGGTAGATCATGAAGGGTGGCCCGGGGACTGCATCTGGCCCCTCTCCTGTCCCTGCTGTGTTCCCAGCCACCAGGAACCAAGCAGACTGCCCAGCCACGCCCTCCCACAGGACCTTCCTGCCTTGGAGTAGCTGACAGAGGACTGAGTCCCCTGAAACCCGGGAAAATCAAGCTACTTGTCCCTTAAGCGGTGGGTCGTGGGTGTTGCCCCAGCAACATGAACGCTGACGAGTGCAGCATCAAAAGCTGCAAAGTCTCAGCAGCAAATGCCTGGGCAGCCAGGGTAGTGCTGACCCAGACAGACCCCAGCTCTGCTCCTCCCTCCTTCTGCCCAGGCCTGGACCTGCAGGGAGTGGTGTAGTGAGGAGCAGGGTGAGGGTGGCCACCTTGCTCCTTGCTGGAATCTGCCAGGCACCTCTGTCTGCCACTTATGTCCCTGCTTCCCCAACCCCACTTGTTCCTCCCGCTTCCCTGAAGGTCTGGCAGGAAACCCACTCAACAGCTTGGCTTGCGAGTGGTGATGCCCATCAGGGGCAGCTCTTCCTTCCCTGGCACTCCGGACTCTCCGTGCAGAGAAGTGGCAGGGCGGGTAGAGTCATTGTGCATGAATGAATGAGTGGATGAGTGATGGCAGTGCCCGGCAGGTGCCAGCCCACAGAAGGCCACGGACATCAGCTGAGGCACAACTCCGCCTCATCTCAAAGCATCACGCATGTCACATCCTGGGAGCTCTCCGAGCTGAGCAGCAGCACGCCTCCTGAAGCCCTTGGCTGCCCACGTGGGAAGGCCCCCAGGGCCCACTGGGGCCAGCAGCTGGCAGCTCTAGAATGCAAACACTGCAGCTCTCTGCCCCATTGGGCGTGGCTGTCCGGGGCTCCCAGGGGCTGGGGAGTGCTACCCTCTGAGGACTTTGCTAGCAGCTTCTGAGGATGTCCCTGCAGGCCTCCTTGGCCGTCCTGCTCCGTCTGTGTCTCGGAATCTCAGCCAGAGACAGGGCTGTGACTGCTGAACACCCCTGTACCTGATGGGGCTTCGTGAAGGGCCGGAGTGCTAAGCCAGGCCTCCTGGGCCCATGGGCCCCGGGTCTCCTGCCTAGGCTTAATCTGAAGATGTCAGTGAGCTGCGTTTGCTTAATGATTTTCATAGAAATCCTACTCTGAGGCAAGATTAAAAAGATGTATATTACCAGAAAGGAGGAACCCTTTGCCCACAAAACCATTCTGAGCCCAGCCTTCTGATATATACCTCAGGCTCCCGCAAAATTGAAGAAAGAATTTATATCCTCTGGATCTCGGGTTGCTCACTGATGAATTTGTGGGGGATGAAAGAGGAGGGAGAAACGCGGCCAGCCCCTGCCCTCACCGCTGTGGCAACCTAGTGACTTTGGCCCACCCTCACACTCATGGGGATGCCCGCTGTCCCCTAGATGGCACAGTACAGGGGGGTGCAGCTCCCCAACTGCTCCCCTCCAGGCCCTCACTCCTGCTTCTGTGCTGGGGCCCAGAGGAAACCAGAGGTGACTGGTTTTCATGGGCTGTTGTCCCTCTGGCAGAGGAGTTTATTCCATCTACAAATTCATAATTTGTTTTAAAATAAGAGCTAAGTGGAGGGGCCAGGGAGATGGCTCAGTGGAATAAGTGCTTCCCTGGCAAGACTAAGAGCCTGAGTTCAATCCCCCGTTCCGCCAAAAAACAAAAGAAGAGCTAAGGGGAGAAGATGAATTTACCCGATCTGTGGCTTTCAAAGGGTCTTGCTCTTATCGGTGCCTGGTGCATTAGTCAGGGTTCCCTGGAGGAACACAGCAGATAGAAAGTGTGCAGGTGACTGCGCCAGGGCGGTGCG
>NW_004524628.1:11038439-11042692 GCF_000260255.1 Octodon degus
GGGGGGCTCCCTCCTCCTTTCGCAGCCTGCCACCATCCATCCCTGGAATCACCCCAGATGCCCTCCTGATTCGTGGTTCACTAAGCTGCTGCGCACTTGCTAGTGCAGTTGAGTGCACAGTCCGTGGCCACAGCCAGGAGCATGTGAACTTGGGCTTTGTGGCCCCGGGGTTTATTTCTAGATGTCCCTTCAGAGCCTCAAGTGCCTCCAGGTGGGGTTTCTAGATGACTGAAGAATGAAGGGTGCAGCTGGCTTGCTGTTAGGAAGGCTCCTGGCTGGAGGAGGGTCACCACGGGCGCGACCTGAGGGTCTCTCTCTCCTGGATCCTCCCTTTTCTCTGCATCCATGATGTGAAACATGAGCCAAGTAAACTCCTCCTATACATGGTCAGGCATTGTGTCTCAGCGAGGCGAAAGACACTGGCAAGTCCAGGGAGGGGGGACTGGTGGCCTTGAGCGCAGACAGTGACCCACGACCACAGTAACTTAGCTGGCCCCCTCAGGACAGGCAGGGCTGCTCTTGGGAGAAGGTCCACAGTGCCAAATGTTCATCCCAGCGGCTGGGGCTCGAGGCAGACAGACCCAGTGTGCAGCAGCCAGCATCCTCCAAGACCACGTGTGCCCAAGCTGGGCAGGTTTGTGGGCAGAAGCACCAGCTGGGCCTGGGGAAGACGCAGTGAGCGCAGGTGGTTCTCTTCTGAAGCTGACACTGCATGCCAGCGTTGAGGGGTGGGGGCCGTGCAGGAGTGGCTGTCTGGGCAGGAGCCAGGCTTTCATTTCCTGTCAACCAGGGAGACCACGGAGCTGTCCCTGCTGTGGAGAGAGGAGAGAGCGGAAGCAAGGCATGGTGGTGCGGGCCTGTAGTTCCAGCATTCTGAGAGGCAGAAACAGGAGGACAGCAAGTCTGAGCCCGCCTGGGCAACTTAGCAACTCAGGGAAACCCTGTTTCAAAGTTCATAAAACACAGAGGACTGTGGGGGTACATGCCAACGCCCTGGAAGAAGTAGGAAGAGGAGGAGAAGGCAGCACCGGAGAGAGAAGAAGGAGGGAGAGAGGCGTGTGACCTCTAGGACAGCCTGCCTGTCCCAGCCTGGGTCCCCTCTGCCCATAGCTGCAAGCTCATGCTGAGACGAATGCTGCACCAGCAGGACATCTGGAGTGCCAGCGCCAGGGTGGGTTCGAGCCTGCTGAGGAAGCGGCTTCCACCTCACGGCGCCAGCCTTAGGACTCAGTCATGGCGGCCGCTCCTTAGGGATTCTCAAGCTCATCCTTCAGCAGATGTTTGCCTCCATAAAAGGAGCCAGGCCCTGGGCGACTTCCCTGCCTCTGCAGCCTGCAGCGTCTCTGGAGGGCGGAGGGGATCGTCCGTAGAGCTTCTCCAGGTGCGGGCCAAGTAGCAATTCTGGGCACGTTGGCTCTCAGAAGTGCAAAGCATTCGAGGTAGCTGAACCGGTCAGGATTCACCCTTCCCTGAAATCCTCTGGGTATAATACAGGACAGACGCAGTGTTTTGTAAAAGGCAGATATTAAAATCTTTTCAAGGGGTTAGAAAAACCCTCAACATGAAGGGTTTCTGGGAAAGAATCTTCTCCACTCCATGCGGAGAGGCCGCCCAAGTATCTGTGGGTCAAGCTGTGGCTGTCGCTTCGCGTGGAACTGGCAGGTGAAGAATGTGCACAGCTCTGAGCTGCCACAGGCATGGGGCGCTTTCTCCTCCCCTCATGGTGAGTCCGCACTGGAGGTTCCTCACAAGCTCTGGCCTGTGCCTATCAAGGGCCCTAAAAATCATCAATTCCTTTAAACCCAAAGACCCCACTTTACTCACTCATCCCCAGTGAGTGATCTGAAGTCAATCAAAAGGACCAAGATGACATACGTGTGAAAGTGGAGATGCACGTGTGTTTCATAGCCACGCACACCACCACCACCTCTGCGCATCTGTGAATTCCCGGCTCGTGCGTCCAGCCACGGGCCTTCCTTCCTACATAAGACAGAGTGACGCCTGTGTGCACAGCGCTCACCTGGCAGAGTGTGAGTCACCCAGTAAGGCTCTCGGGGCACGGGAGGGCGTGTGTAGGTTCTATCCAAATGCTGCGCCACGTGAAGAGACGCGAACACCTTCAGGTCTGGGTGGCTGTGAGGCCCGAGAGCCAGTCCCCATGGCTTCAGGAGAAGGACTGCGGTTCTCAAACATGAAAATTATGTCCCGTCCCATTGACGGCGTTAAGACTGGGGCACCATGCTGGGGAACCATGTCCACTGGGAGGCACCCTGGGAGACTCTGGTTGGGTGATGAGCTCAGTATGAGCTCCAAAGGCCTCTTTCAGGGTTAATTTCACTTTCTAGGAAAGCCACATGAGGCTGGGTGTACACAGCAAGGCACTAAAGCGGGCCGGCGGATGGCTGAGGCGATTCGGAAGGCCTAGTCCTTCTGGCCTCGCGGCCTGCAGCGCCACCAGATCCTCCTGCCTGTGCTGTGCTGTGCGGTGCAGGCCTCCCTGGTGAAGGGCCCTGCGCCTATCAGTGTAACTGGCACCGAAAGGGGTGCACTCGGTGTGGCCTGGAAAGGGAACGCAGCCCAGAGCCAGTAGTGTAGGGATGGGAGGGCCTGCTTCTACTTAAAACTCTCGAACAAGAATCTTAGCAAAACATACAGATGGATTTCAAACAGTCTGCAAATTCAATGACGGCACAATTTCCTCTGTGAATCTCACAATTAATTTTGTTTCCGATTAAGCAACCCCGAAAGCAGCTGCGAGCCTCATGCATGAGCACCGCGCAGCTCCCACAGGCCCTCTGCTGAGGGTCTCGGTCCACCCAGCACAGGCTCTGGGTGTGCTGCACCCCCTGCAGCCCAGCGAGCAAAGAGAGGGCAAAGTCGTCCGGGCTAGCGGACCCCGTTATCCACACCGGAAACACACTAGCTTGAAAACAAAAACGGCAAAGGTTGTGCTTCTTGATTAGGTTAAAACATTCAAGCAACATAGGATTAAAAAATCAAAAGAAAAACAGTAAAATTTCCCCTTACAAAATTATGACCCCTTAAAATCTTACAATCAATAAGAAACTGGCAAATATTATTAAATAAAAATAAATAAATTAGAAAAGATAATGCGTATTTATGGGCCTAGAAAGACAGCTTGCCTTTTTTTCTGAGAAGGGTGTGCAGGCTTTAGAAACCATATGTTTATTTGGAGTAAAAAATGGGCCAGGGCTGCCAAAGAAAGCCAGGATGTCTCTGGCCAAGTTCATGAGCATGGTGTCTGTTTCCCGGGCCACAAGAGCCCCTTTGTTCGGGGCACTTGCTGGCGCACTCCCAGGTAGGCCACTGTGAGCGGCTCTGATAGGTGACGCACAGTACTGGGGTGTGAGGCATCCTGGAGACGGCCAGGGACAACGAGGGCACAGGTGGAGGAGGGAGCAGGTGACATCCCTGGCCCAGCACACGGAGGCCTGTTCTGGGAAGGCGAGGCTGCGAGGGAGCAAAGGGCAGGGTTTATCAGGAAGAAGCTGAGTGGTGTGGACAGAGGGTGGCTGACGGGGCAGCAGGAGTCACCAGGCTCAAGCCCTGGGCAGTGACCATGGTAAACAACAGCCAAGGGCCCAACTTAAAATAGCATAGAGGGGCGCAGAAACCAGGGGTGTCGAAGTGGTGGATGTGCCCCATTACCCACATGTGATCCCTGCACCCTGTACTGAAATGTCATACGTGCCCCGTGCATGCATGCAATGATTCTGTGTCCACTAGGCATGAACACATTGTTGAAAGGGGAAGATTTCTGCAGCAGACGCTCAAGGAAGGGGGACGACTGCCCTGGCCATAGGTGGGCAGCGGCAGGTCCTGGTGCTACGGCATCTGGATTCTAAAGCGCCATCTTTTCATGCAAGAAAGGACATGCAGCCTTTCTCTGAAATTGTGACAGGGCTGGGCCTGCTCTCTTCGCTCAGATCCACTGGGGGTGCTGCAGCCCCTGTGGAGGCGGCGGGGCATCTGCACACAGTCTGCGTCCTGTCCCGGTGCTTCCCCTCCTCTCCAGGAGACTTTGGATCCCTGCCGCAATGCCCGTGTCCTCCAAGTAGCTGTCATGCCACCTTGCTGGGAGACTCACAGTGAGGAGCAGCGCTGTGTGTGCTCAGTGCCTTCAGCCTGCAGCTTCCAGCCTGCAGGAGGGAGACCCACCTGGTGGGGTGCTGGTTAGCAGAGCGGCTGTGTTGGAAGAGACTTCAGGACCTGGAGACCGTCCCTGGCAGAGG
>NW_004524628.1:11044292-11054158 GCF_000260255.1 Octodon degus
GGCCAAGCAATGGCTGTGACTCATCCACATGGCTGACACTGACAAAGGATCTACAATCTGAGGTACAAGATCTCAGGATAAATACTGAGGGGATTTCACTGACCTTATCAGACCCAAAAGCTACAACTCTTATTGTACAGGTCTGGCTTTATCTCCTTGTTTTATTTTCTTAGTAGCTACTGTTCCTGCTCTCTCACTGTGTTTACTTTAACAGCTGGACTTCTGGGCTGCAATGCACGTACAGCAGGAGACATGGCATACGTGGGGCGTGGACCTGTCTGTGCTTTGGAGCACCTACTGGAGGCTTGGAGTGCCCCTTCCATGCCCCATGGACAGGGGCAACAACTGGGCAAGTGGACATAATCCCATGGTGAGGCAATTTATAAGGTGCCCAGGGCACTGAGGGGGCTGGCCCAAGTGAGGGGACACAGAAGATCGAGTCATGTGCCACAAGGAGGTCTTCGGGAGAGAGAGGATCAGAACGGAGGGGGCAGGCTCCAACAACAACCTCCCCTGAGACCCTGACATCGTCCAGGGCACACCAGGAAGAGTTAACGCTCAGCCTGGAAATCTGGAATGGTGCCGGAGCACCGGCTCCCACCCAGGGGTGCTCTGGAGGGGCCCTGGCAGGGGATCCCCACGTCCAGGAGGTGAGTGATTTCGGCAGGGTTGGCTCGTGTTAGTGCTATGAGCTTCTAGGACCTGCGTGTGCCTCCGGCAGAAAGGAACCGACATGTGGGAACATCTTGCTTCGGCACAGAGCATGTGCGGCCACCAGCCCTGAACCCAACATGACTACGTCCTCAGGGTTTTCTCCGTGTGAACCTAACTGGGGGCACTGCCAGGCCAGGGCGTGGTGCCTTCTGCACACCTGGGCTCTGCGGCAGGCACCTACTCCCGACCTGCTGTCCCATATGGCCTGGCACTCTGCTGGAAAAGAGCCTGGAGGACTCCTGCGTGGCCTCAGAAGCTGGACTGACAACCCTGGCTGCCTGGTAGAAATACGGAGACATGGGTGTGGCAGCCCGTAGGACGGCGGCGGAGGGAGACTTGGGCTCACCTTACTCTGCAGGGGCAAGCTGGTTCCCAGCGTCCAGCAGAGCTGAGCACAGAGACGATCTGCAAGCTGTGGCGCCTGAAAGAGTGATGGCCACTGCTGGGCTCCCTCCTGGGGGACACGCAACACGGAAGCAGAACAGGAAGCAGTGGCTGTGGGGGGCATCTCCTGCACCCCACCTTCCTCTTCCACCATGACCCATGATGAAGCACAGCCTTCACTCGGTCCCGGGACACACAGCTCGCAGCGCCCTTCAGCAGGTTCCAAGCAGCTCGTCTTGGTCCTGTAAACCCGCCACTGTCGAGGGGCCAAGACACCAGGTGTTTTCTCTGATGTAAGAAATCTAAAATAGATGAATAAAAGGAGATACTAGGAGAGTAGATGGAGCAGGGGATAGGGGAAGGAGGAATAAAAATGATCAAATGTGACACACACAAGGGCCAACACACAAAACCAGCTTCACAGTTCTGAGAGTCAAAAAGCAAGGCCGGCCATGGTGGTGCACGTCTATAATCCTAGCACTCGGGAGGTTGAGGCAGGAGGATCCTTGTGAGTTCCAGACCAGCCTGGGACACAAAGTGAGCTCAAGGCCAGCCTGAGCAGCACAGCAAGACCTTGTCTGAGAAAGAAAAAGAAAGCCACAGAGGAGCACTCCCTTGGGTGCTTGTGCCCGGCGGGTGTGGACATTCTCCTAGGAACCAGTGAGTATGGAAGAGTCATATTTACCCTGGAGGCTGCACTTCTGGCACCCTTGAGATGGCCCTTTGCTCTGTGTGTCAAAGCGCTTGCTTGTATTTAGCCCCAAACAACACTGGCAGTTTATTCCGTGACAATCAAATTGCAGTTTCCACAGGGTCCTGATTCCCAGAGAGAGCTCTATTGTTGTGCCCTGTCCACAGGCCACTGCTCAGGCAGGAAATTAATGACTTTGGAGACTGACATTCCTTGCAGCCCGAGCAGGGCGCAATTTCCTGTTTTTCTGATCATCAAAACAGTCCAGTGAGAGAGCTCTGTATTGCAAATGAAACCGTTCTGCTTGTGGGGCGCCGCTGGACCCAGCCTGCGACGCAGGGTCCACCCAGGAGGCAGAGATGTCTGCCCTCCTGGTTTGTGGTCCTGTCACAGCTGACTCCCACGATTCCCACAGCCCCTACCATCCCGCTCCTGGGCTCCAAGAGCTCTGGGCCTTCATGTCTTAGGCTGAGTGATGACGTGAGAAGGTGGGGTGCGGGGGGGGGGCAGGCAGATGAAAGCCTGGAATCAGAAACACTAGCGAAGAGCTGGCGAGATAGCTCAGCGGACTATGCGCCTGCTTACACAAGCACAGGGATGAGGTTCGATCCCTGGCACCACACGCGGCACCGGCCCCACCCCCAGGCATGCTAAGCCCGCCAGCGAGTCTGGGTGTGGCGGTACACACCTATAATCTCAGCGCTGGGAGGCTGGAAACAGGAGGATCACTAGAGTCCGAGCTGCCAGACCCTGTACCAAATACATACAAGAAAGGAACATGAGCGAAAGTGAGCACCTGCCAGGTGGCAGACGGTGAATTCAAGGAGCTATCCACAGAGAGGCCATAAAACACTTTGGTGGAAAACAAGTGAAACCCTGCACAGGAGAAGCACATACAGTTCTGATGGCTTCCTACTGGCCGTCCCGCCTTGCTCAGCCTTCCTGGTCAGCACAGGGCACCGGCCACGCCTGCCTCGCCACAGCTCACTGCTGTGCGCTTCCTGGCCACTCAGTTGCATCAGTGTCTGCCTCTTTGCTGAACTGAGCATGACAGACAGGACTTCGGGGCCACCTGGATAAGGACCGTGGTGAGGCACGGTGTGCAGTCAGGGACTCTTCTGTGACCTCGGGTGAGGTGAGGACAGAGGAGTGACCTCCCTACACCACAGACTGGAAGGCAACTTTCATTCAGACCTGAGAAGAAAGCGAGGGCCGCCTTGCCCCCCCCACACGGGGCTCCACTCTGATGGCATCGGCTTGCCTGGCTCATCATCGAGCCCAGCCTGCTCGCAGGCCTGGTGGGCACAGGCATACTGCTCCGAGGCCACTGCAGAGAGCCCAGGATGCTTCAAAGCCTCGGACTCCCACATCCACAGAGACCCTGGAAACCTCAGCCAGGGCCCCGACTCCCGCTCCATCCCACTTAGGCTGGGGTGGGGGGAGGGCACCTGCGCCCCACTGCTGCTCTTTTTGTCTGCCCTGGCCTTGGCAGTAAGTCCCCAGTGGTTTACACGGGAAACAGGAAGCCCAGCCCAGGCTGTTGGCCGGCTCAGCCGCCCGCGTGGCACACACCCGAACGTGACTGGCATCTCCGGGGTCCTGCTCCTTAGCAGTTGGCTCTAGGGCACACAGAATTTGTCCAGCAGGCAGACTGTCCTCACAGCCCAGGAAGGCCGCTGGCGACCTTGTCCTTCCATCAGGGGGCCTCTGTCTGTCGAGCCAGCACCGCAGCAGGCTGCTGCCTCCTGCACACGATGTCACCGGTGTGCAGTGCAAAGGCGGCATGGCATGCGGCAGTGCCCCGCTAGCTTCCCAGCGCTGGGCTTCCCCGCCGGGTTCCCTCGAGATGACGGATTCCCGGAAGGAAGGCGGAGGCCGAGGGTTCCTGCGCAGTCCTGGCTGCTCCGCCTAACACATGCCTGCTTCCCAGCTATAAATAATGAACGATGAGGGATGGAGCATCAGAGCGGGCAGGACCGTGGCGGCAGAGGCAGCGTCCCGGGGGCTGACCAGCTGGAGCCGGTCGATCAAGAGACAGGAGGCAAGGCGCTGGTCGCGAAGCTTGGTGTGCGGGCACGGGATGCGGACAGCGCTGCCCCCCACGAGGCCCTGGACAGGTCCAGGCCGGACATATTTTCCAGTACGGCCTGTGGGAGAGAGTGGAGCTGGGGAGAGAAGGGAAGGCGGGAATGCGCTTCTCCCGCAAGGCACCCGCGGTAACACGTCCCCTGCCCAGACGAGGCGACCTCTCTCAGATGCCCACACACGCCTGGCCCTGTGCAGTCGGGGCCACTGGCGAGCGCGTGGGGGCTCCTTCCGCCTAGAGGTCTGTCCCCAGCCCATCCCGAGACGCCAGGCTCGGCGCCCACACTTGAAGACGTTTTCTGTGGCTCGCAGCTTCGGAAGTTTCAGTGCCTGGTTGGTTGGTTCCCGGACAGCGTTGGCACGGAGGAAGGGCCCGGGAGGAAGAGGGCCGCTTACCGCACGGTGGACGGGAAGCAGAGGCGCGCCCAGGCCGGGGTCGGTGCCTCCAGGCCACGCCCCAGCGGCCGCCTCCAGCCACGCCTCGCCTTCTCACCGGAGGGCAGCTCTAGCGCCCCCTGTGATGCAACAGGCTTCCCAAGACCCCGCCTACGAGCGCAGGAGGGCTTTGGGGGATGTTCTTGATTCAAACCATAACAAGCGTTCACTCTACTGTGGGTTCAGTGACAGGTGCACAAGCCCATCGCGGGCCTGGCAAATGCCACCACAAAGCTTGTGCCTTCTAGCCAGGCTATGGAGGCTGCAGTGAATGCTGATACCCCTCCCGGCCTGAGGTCATTGGCCCCTACTGCCAGACGAGCGGCAGATCTGCGGGGGCTGAGGGGCAGGGAGGATCCCGCAGTCTGTCTGAGGAAAGTGCTGTCAGGATGCCGAGGTCCATGCCAGGTCTCGGCACAGTATTGATCTGTGTTCATTTATAATAAAGCCCAAGCCATTTATCTTCGGGTCTAGCCGAGGGCCCCCAGGAGAGATGGACGGATACTTAGCAGAAAGCCTGACATGCAGCCAGGGCCTCTGCGCGGCTGCTGGCCTCGGGTCCTGCATGGTCCACTTCACATTGGGTTTAACAGAAAGGTGCCGTGCTTGCAGCCTGCGTACAGTTCTGCTGATAATGTGCGCGATCCTGGGATGTTGTGGACCACTGCCGAAGGGCAGCCACAGCCTAGTGTCCCGGCTCCAGGCACGTGGGTCACCTGGAGGGGCTCTGCAGGGTGGGGAGGGGCTCCTGGCCAACTGCACCATACCCGGGCCTTCCGACCCAGCACATCCAGGGCAAGGCTGGCGTCTGGGCCCCTGAACGTCCTGGATGATGTTGAAGCTGCTAGAACGTTGTTTTAAGTCCACCAGTTCTAGGCCAGGGACAAGTCTAGGGCTCTGTGGAAAGCGCTGGCCTCAATGTTGTTGGTCTTCGGCTTGGTATCCAGCACCGCAGAAGAAAAAAGAAAAAAGTGTGAATCCCGTAGTTGCATTCTCTGTGCTGAGACACCGCACTCAGCACCCGCCATGTGAAGGGGGAGCAGCTCAGCGCCGCCGGCAGCTCGCAGAGTTCAGCCCACGGTCTGCTGACTCGAGGCAGGGTGGATGGCAGAGGGGCCTGTCGCGGCGGAGCTGCTCACCGCAGGGCAGACCGAGTGGAGGGGAGGAGGAGGCGGGAGGGAAATGAACCTGCTGGCTCACACCACCAGCCGCCCCCCCACCAAGCCCCACGTGAACTCTGAGCCCCGTGACCCACTCACCTTCCACGAGGCCGGCCCCTGAGCCCTGCCCCTGAGCCCGTGAGGGTCCTGGGGGCATCTGCACAGAAGCTGTGCCAGCACCTGTGGTAGCTGATGGATGCATTGTGTCAACTTGGCTGAAGCGCTCGGCAGTTCCCTGTGTGGGAACCCCCCCAACCCCCGCAGGGGGCAGGGCTCAACCTGGGGCGCGATTTGTTCCACCCTGGGGCGCTAGTGGGTTGGCAGTGGTGTGTGATTGGTTCCACCCTAGGGCCATGGGCTGCCCCTGAGGGATTCAGCTCGGAAAGTGCATATAAAAGAGTTGAGGAAGCCTTCCTGGCTGCCCTGTCCCTCTTCCTTGGAGAAGTCTGTCTTTGGAGGGTCTTGATCTTGGCGTATAGCGCCGGTCTTTGCAGTCACTGTAGAAGCAAGAGAGAGGCTTGATGGCCGCTGCAGCTGCTGCTCCTCCTCCTCTGCTCTTTACTGTTTTCTGCCGCCATGAACTGGTGTCTGTGTTGGAGCCAGCAGAGGATGGACTGAAACCTCCACAAACTGAGCTAAATAAACCTTTCCTTCCTTCATTTTGAGTGTCCAGCATTTGTCCCAGCAACGAGTAAAAAGTAACTAAGTGCCCACATCAGGCGGACTCAGCAGACCAAGCGCAGCTGAAACCCCAGCTGTCCTTCTCTTGGGGATCCTGGCCCACGTGTCCCCAAGGCCACCTTCACATCTGTGCCTAAGGAGATTCTGCCCCTGCCAGAGCTGGAAGAGGAGCCCAAGGCTGGGAGGGGCCAGCGTGTGGCCGTGGCTTTTGTCTCAGTTACTTTTACTTGTTACTGGGACAAAATACTGGACACCCAAAATGAATGAAAGAAAGGTTTATTTTGCTCGCAGTTTATGGAGTTTCCAGTCTATACTTGGCAGGCTCCCAGGCAGAGTGGCACAGGGCAGAGAGCAGCAGTTCCTGCCAGCAGAAAACAGCAAAGAGCAGAGGGCAGGGCAGCAGCTGCGGCTTCTAGCCAGCTTCTCTCTCCTCCTCATTTACCAACGAGCTATCTGCGCTAGGGGTGTAGAACTCACACAATGCCATGCCCCCCTCTTGCACAGGATGTTTATAAACTTAAGAATCCTGGCTCCCTGCTGAGTCACTTAATTAAACCTTTAAACTTCTCAAGTTGACACAGTGCATCAACCACTACAGCTTTCTTCGGTCTCTGGGAGTCTTTGCTCCTTTGCTACCTGAGGAGGTGGAACCGCAGGAGTAGCTGCCAGATCTTAAGTCGGTGCTGGGCCGAATTCTCCAGGTGGCCACGTGTGGCGGGCACTCAAGCCAGCAGCCGCAAAACCTGGAAGAAGCTGAGGTCTGCTGAGCTACAGAATGGTGCGAGGGACCACGGGAACCACACAGCAACCAGTGTCATGGAGAGGGGACTTCGTGTCAGAAAGAAGGCACCCAAATGCTGACGGCTGTCCATGACATGTGTGGTCTCTGGAGGAGTGGCACCACCCCGGGGAGCTTCGGCCTAGCTGAACGTGGACATGGAGGCCACTTAACACTTGAGCTGTAACCAGACTTGAAGAAAAGTTGCAGCCAGCCCCAGGGGCACATGCCTGTCACCCCTGGACTCTGGGAGGCTGAGGCAGGAGGATAGAGACGTGGGCCCAGCTTGGACATTTTGGCCTTAGTGTCACCTTAGATGACAAAGGGACCAGGGCTGTAAGTCAGTGCAGAGACCCTGGGCTCACTCTGTAGGACCAAAAGTTAAAAAAAGGAAGGAAAAAAGAAAGCTGTAAGAGGAGTATTTTCAAAATAACCCATTTTTTTTCTTTTTCCTTCCTTTCTTCCTTCCTTCCTTCCTTCCTTCCTTCCTTCCTTCCTTCCTTCCTTCCTTCCTTCCCACAGTACTGAAGACGGACCGCAGATCTTCACACTGAAGTACATACCAACACTCACTCTGTTTTTAAATTCTGAGATAGGATCTTGCTAAGTCTAAGTTGGCTAGGCTGGAACCTGTGCTCCTCCTGCCTCAGCCTCCAGGTGCTGGGATGACAGGCGGGGGTCACCACATCCTGCTTATATTTGCCGGTTCGTTAAGGAGGAGGAGGGCACACACCACAGGGGCTACAGTAGCACAGGCTGTGGTACTCTAGGCCTTGTCAGCACCCCTCAACCTGCCTCACAGATGGGTGTGGGTGGACAGTGAAGTGACAGGGGACCCTTGGCATGAACACAGGAGCAGGCAGTCTTCCTAGCTGCAAGCAGAAGCCACTGGCCGCTTAGGGGGGTGAGAATGACAGGTCCCCAGGGGAGTGGCAGGGGACGAGCTGGGGAGGGGCTTCCAGTGACTGACCCTCCCAGGAGAGCAACATTGTCCCTCAGGACAGCCGCCTTCCCCGTCCCATCCTCACAGATGCAGACATGGCCTTGCCGAGAGGCTCAGTGGCTTGAGGGAGGCCTGCAGCTGCGCCACGGCAGGCGTACTTCAGCCCCAGGGCCACCTTCTAGGCTCCCGGGCGCAGCACAGTGTTGCTGGAGGGCACCAAGTCTGAAGAGGCCAGGCTCTCTGAGTCCACCCCAAGAAGTGGCCAGAACAACCGGTGGACTGTTAGACACAGTTCTTATTCCAGGTAAGAGAAGATCCACCATAGAGGAAGACGAGGAGAGATGAAGACAGGAGAAGGGCTGCATTGGCAAGCGGGACGGGCCAGGCAGAAGCAGGGCGGCAGAGCAGCCCGTGCGGGGGGTGGCAAAGTCCGTGGCTGCCACCCTTTACATCCTCCCGATCCAGTGCGCTGAAACTGCTCTGCCCACGCCTCCTGGCTGAGATGAACAGCTCGGGGCCCCTCTGGATCAGGTTACATCCGTAATCCTGTTCCCAGCTCAGCTTCCTCGCTGGGCCTTCCTGATTTACAGGTTATTTCCTGTCTTCCAGCCAGCCTGCCGTGCTGGAATCTGCTCCCTCAGTGGGGGAAGACCTGGCTGTCACCAGCTGGGATTACAGGCGTGCTCTGTCACACCTGGTGGGGCTTCTGCCTGCACTGGGTGTGTTCTCCATGAACCAGGGGGACACTGAACACCCCACTGGGCTGGCACCCGTGAGTTTGAGGGAAGAAGGCAGAGCAAGCCAGGCAGGAGGGGACAGGAGCAGAGGGCAGTGGTTCAGCAGTAGGCTACCTCTGTCTCAGGACTTGTGACTGGCTGCCTTCTCCCAGGGTGTCCTGGACCTGGGGAGGGAGTGTGTGTGTGTGTGTGTGTGTGTGTGTGTGTGTGTGTCTGCGCACGCGTGCCTTTGTGTCTATCTTCTGTCATTCACCTGTCTGCTTGTCTGTCCATCTATCAACTATAGGTCTGTCGTCTATCTGGCTGTGTAGCCCCATCGGTCAGTCACAGATCCATCTGTCACTTGTCCGAGTCATCCTGTCCCCCCACTTCCAGCTCTATCCTTCTTCTCTGTTCCTATTTCCTCTTGAGCAACAACTCCTGAATCTGTAAACACATCAGAGCAGTCCCCCTTATATGCCTGAAGCCACATCCTCCTAGCCACTCTTCTGGAATGTTCTGCCCCATGCCAGATCCAGCATCCAGGCATGCAGCTTTCCCTACCCCCAGTGGCGCCATCTTCCCTGCTCTCTGGTCCCCTCATGGCAGTACCTCTCACCTGCCTCTGTGGCTCACCGTCCTCTGCCCCTGGAGGCTTTGCTGGGAGGGCTGAGATTATCTGCCCACTGGGCGGACACCATCCTCTGACCCCCAGAGCTCGTCCCCTAGGTGCCTCCCCATCCCTGCACTCCGTCACCTCTCTGTCACCACCTGCCTTGTTTCTTACCTCTCCCTCTGCTAGCACCTTGTCCATCCTGGCACCTGGGCCCCCAAGCCAGCCCTGCCCCGCCTCTTCGGTGGTTCCCTTTCCACTACATGCCTGCTCTTGGCAGGCTGTCATGCTGTGCTCTCTGCTCTTTGGAGTGGCCAGGGTCCTTCCCGCCAGCGACATGCACAGCTCCAGAGAGGACAGGAGCTCCCCATCAGTCACCGTGGCTCACCCCCGGCCCTCGGTTCCTCCAGCCTACAGCTGCTAAGAGCTGGTGCTGCTGGGAAAAGTACCAAAACCCATGTAGTGGCACCCTGGGCCATGAAACAGCACTACACCAGGCCTCGGAACGGTGCTCCATGCACGCAAGGGTTTCGTATCCCCGCCTGCGTGAGCTCCGTGTGCTCAGCGATGAGGCTTTGGCAGGAGATCGGGTCGTGGGGCTGGTCGCTGGCTTGTGGGTTTCTGGGCTATGGGCCGGAGAGGTGCATCACTGTCCTCAGCTCCTCC